>NC_072739.1:87179683-87497981 GCF_026930045.1 Uloborus diversus | reverse complement strand
GTGTTTGCTTCAGCTTGTATCCAGGCTAGAGGCGGGTCAATACCTTATTGAACTTGTTACTGTAACTCTGACATAAATTATTCAATTGTTCTGAGAATTTAATCATTTACTATTCTGTGCATTGTCTTCCTATCCACCAATTTTCGTCTCAATCAGATCACTCTTTCTTGGTGTGTCGATTTTTTTTTGTTATAGAGTGTATTTTGACTACTTTGTGCGACAAAGTGAACAAATAAGCCCGTAAAAAATCTTTCTAATCATAAAGAAAAATTGCAATTTCAAGACATAAAAAAGACAATACAATTTCAAAACATTAATTATCTTTATCTTTACTCTTTACTAATAATAAAGCTGAAAGTCTCTCTGTCCGGATCGCTCTCTGTCTGTCAGGATCTCTGTGACGCGCATAGCGCCTAGACAGTTCGGCCGATTTTCATGTGAAATTTGGCACAGAATTAATTTGTAGCATGGAAGTGTGCACCTCGAAGCGATTTTTCGAAAATTCGATTTTTTTCCTTTTTCTATTCCAATTTTAAGAACATTTTCCCGAGCAAAATTACCATGAGATGGGCGAGTAAATTACCAAGTTATCATAGCGTGGAACCGTAACATGGGCAAGCCAATTTGCGAGAAATTCATCATACATTATTTGTTAATATACAGGCGAACCAAAGGACCTTTTAATTTTCTACTACGGGCAAAGCCGTGCGGGTGCCACTAGTAAAATCATAAAGGGTTACTATGAACTATTCAATCGTTTACGAAACGGCGAGATTGGGTCTTCTTTTCTTTTGAAGTCAAGATACCGGGTAATCCAAAAGGCAGGAAGAACTTTAAAAATGAATTATTCGAAAACGAATAAAGATAAGAAGGTGCGGTTTGCACTAAACGGATGGAAAAGAAGCCGGATATTGTATGGCAAGGAAACAAAAATAGTTCTGTTGGCGACCAACAGATGGCGCTGTCGGATTTCTGATGTAGGATCAGGCAAAGCAAAAAACGATATAAATAGGAGAAACGGCACAGCAGGTAATAGTAGTCGAAGCTAAAATGCATCAAATGCGGTCCATCGTTTAGAAAGCCCTCTAAGTCAAATTGTATTATAAGAATTATGGAAAAATAAAAGCCATATGTTGGTTGAAAATAGAACTATTTTTGTTTCGTTGCCACACAAAATCCGGCTTCTTTTTCATTCGTCCAGTGCAAAACGCATCTTTTTATCTTCATTCGTTTTCAAATTATTCATTTTTAAAGTTCGTAATAACTTTTGGATCACCCTGTATGCAGGGGCGGATACAGAAAACCATTTTAGGAGGGGGGGGGGGTGGATCATGCTGAAGAGTGACCCCCCTCCCCTCAGGAACGAACCTGCGATTTCGGGTACGAAAAATTTCTGAAACTGCTTGGGGCTCAATAAAAAGCACCAAATCGGCCGGGAATAAGGCACCTAATTGTGGATAATCGTTGCAAATTAATTTCACAAGCAATGAAACGAAGTAGCAGTTAAAATATTTACTTTTCAAATATAATTAATGAATTGAAAAGACAATGTAATCGTTTACATTTTACGCGTAAAGTGTTTTATTCAAAAGGAAGATTCATCTACTTCTCTAAACTTTTATTGTCCGAATTTCTTTTGAATACTTACAGAAAAACTTTTTTCATCGAAACTACACCAGCAATACTCTTATCGTTCATCCAGAATTTTTAAGACAGTTAAGAATCGTGTCATAACTCAAAAACTCCCCCTTTTCTGCTTTTGTGATTGCACAGCGTTATTTGACACTTCCAAGATAATAGGAATGTTTTACTGAAATTGTCGTGACACAGCACTTGATGTTGACATTTTATAGATATAGCATAATAAATTAATCACACACTCAATCTATTGCATCTGATTATCCTTAATATGCATTTTTTTTCTTTGCATATTTCAAAAAGAACGTGAAACTTGAAACGGGAAGAGTAGAGTTGCATTTTTTTTTTTGAAACAATATTGAACGAAATACAACACATGTCAAAAAACAGAAGAGCATGTTTTCGTTAAGAATCGGAAATTATTTAGTATTTACTTAACATTTGTTGTCGTTGGAATGAACGTAATGGGTTGTCCACAAATAATATAACTCTTTGGGGGGGGGGCGGTCCTGAAATTGTGACAGTTTGTGCCTTAGGGAGGGACGTGGCTGCAAGAAGTGGGACATCACGCATTGTTAAAAATAACAATATGATTATATAGTATAGCGTGACATGTGATAAAGGGAGGGAAGAGGGACAAGGTGAAGTGTAACACTCTGTGAATAAGTGTGTGTGTGTGGGGCGGGGAGGGGGTGGAGAGGGATTAAGAATGCTGAAAAAAGGTGTAACATGATTTATGGACATCCCGACCTTAGTATAGTTTCAAGCAATTGAAGGTTTTGTAAAAATCTCCGCAAAAAAATTAGGACTGCGTACATTTTAACTTTAGGAGAAGGATTTGTATTGAATTATAGATACTTTTTTTTTACTATTATTGCATTAACTCTTATGAAAAGTTTCTAGTAACTACTTTTAAAGTAGCTTTAAATGACTCTTGCACCACTGTCATTCCAACTAGTTCTAGTGAAACTAGTCATTCTATCTAGTTCCAGCTTGAAACTAGAGAAGGAGTAGTTTCTAGCTTTTTTGAAGGTTTTGTAAAAACATCTGCAAGGAAAAAAAAAAAAAAAAACAGGACTGCGTACATATTAAAACTAAGAGAAGGTTTTGTACGATTGATGAGTGAAACCACATAATTGTGGCGGACTCTTGCTGGTGTGCTAAATTTATTCTAGAAACCGGTTTGTTGGCACTCTAAGCTTTGATGAGATGACATCTCCCTCCAGCTCGCTTAATAACTATTCCAGACTCATGAGTCCGTAAAAAGAACGAAACTACAGTCTCTGGATTTCATAACCGGTCTATCGGTTTCTTGCCTTAGCCCTGGCTTCGCGGGCCCCTTTCCTTCAAAGTGTAACATCACTTGTGCTTTTTTTTTTTATACAACATCTTAATGTATGTACATCAATTAATTCGTTGAGTAATTTTTTTCAATCTGAAATTTATTGCTGATTTATTATCCAGCGGTTTCATTTATGACAGAGGGATTTTATTGCGTTAAAGGATCTTTTGAGATATTTATTTTGCTAAACGTTTTTCCATGACACATAATTACGTAATAACTCTCAGCTTGCAGTTTCATTTTGACTTTTGACTGTTTTTTTGGTTCCTCGACACTGTGCTTCCCCGAAAATAATGCCTAATTATAAAATAATACCTAGCATGATTTTTCTCCGTATTACTAATGCAACTCCAACTCTTAAAATAAGCCCTAAATAAGATCGTCATTGAAAAAAACCCGAGTGACACGCTAACTAGACGGGCTTCCAATAAACCGACATATTCCTTTTTCCGAAAACATATTCCCTTTTTAATACTGTAAAAGCACTTATTTACGCTCACCGTAATTTTCGGAAAAAGGAAAATATCGATGATTTCGCGAGCTGAAAATTTCGTGAATTTTGTATGAACATGAAAAATCTGCCGCGAAAAAGATACACTCCTGTTTGTGAAAATAGCAACACCACGAAGGACTTACGCGAGTGAGCTGAAAATTGCAGGAAATGTAAAGTAGGGCATGAAATGCAAATGATTAGAATTGCAGACCGGTAGCGCATGCGTATGCTGAGCTGCGCCCTCTGAACGGCAGATCGAACTGAATATAAATAGACGGCTGTAGCGGAGGCGTGTATGATTATCGGTGGTTATATGCTAGAGTAAACGTTAACTGCCTCTTTGACGAAAAAATGCGAAATTTGAGCAAATTTCGGAATTTGAACGGGGCAGAATCGTCGGCCTTCGTGAAGCTAGATTGTCTTATCGTGCAGTAGCCGCTCGTGTGCAGCGTAACGGCGGCACAATAATGCGTGTTTGGAAGCAGTGGACGGACGAGGGTCGGACAGCTCGGAAATCCGGGAGTGGACCCCGAAATGGACCCCCGCCAGCTCGCGATGACAGACACCTGGTGCGTATGGCGCTGACGGACCGCACAGCTTCTTCTAGACAATTGGCAGCACAGTGGTCAACATCTACAGGTGTTTCATTGTGTGCTTCATCAATTCGGAGACGTCTGCTGCAGCGTGGGCTGCGCGGAAGGATTTCTTTATACAGGATTCCTCTCACGCAAAACCATTGCCGTCTGCGGCTACAATGAAGCAATGTGCATAGGAGCTGGCGTGCTGATTGGCAGCAGGTCGCCTTTTCTGACGAATTCCGCTTCAATTTGTGGCACCATGATGGCCGAATTCGTGCCAGGCGCTATGCCGATGAACGGCACATTCCGGAGTGTATTATCGAACGCCACAGTGGTCAAACACCCGGAGGTTTGGAGTGCCATAGCATATCATGGACGATAACAATTGCTACGAATTGTGGGCAATTTGAACAGTACCCGATACATAAACGAAGTTTTACAGCTCCAAGCTATTCCTTTCCTGCAAGGATTGCCAGGGGCTGTATTCCAGCAGGATAATGCCCGTCCACATATCGCCAGGACTATCAAATCCTACCTTGATTCGCAGCAGGTCCTTGCAGATCCTTGGCCTGCATATTCCCCGATGTGTCACCGATTGAACATGTGTGGGATTTCGTTGGGCGGCGTCTCGCTCGTGATCCTCGTCCTGTTGCTTCGACAGACGAACTTTGGTTGCGCACACAAACAATATGGAATGCTCTTCCGCAGGCAGATGTTCAAACTTTGTTTCACTTCATTCGGAGTCGTGTAGCAGCTCTTATTGCGGCGCGTGGTGGCCACACAAAATTCTAATTTCTATCTCTTTTTATTGTTTGTTTGGTTTGAAAATGTAATCATTTATTTGTACCATTATCACTCAACTGTGTATTAAATTTCATTCAACTATGATGCTTCCTTCATGGTGTTGCAATTTTCACAAACAGGAGTGTATTTCACGAGCCTTAAATTTTCGCTATTATGACGGGCTCGCGAAAAATAAAGCCTCGCGAAAATAAGTGCTTTCCCAGTAAGTCGTGCTACGAGCGAACGTTTAACATTTATAATGTTCTAGAACAGGGGTTCCCAAACTGGGTGTCGCGGTACCTAGAGTGCCGCAAGGAGAGATGAGGGGTGCCGTAAAATGTCCGTGGTAATAACAATAATATGTTTTTAATAGAACTAGACTCGGGTGTCGTGAGAAAATTGTAATTCTTCAAAGAGCTCCGCCAGTCGGAAAAAAATGGGAACCCCTGTTCCAGAAGACGACGATATGCAATCTCAAATCCAGCTTTTGGTTTTGGAGGGGACATTTTTAAAATATGACTAAAGAAATCAGAAGGGGGTCGTAAGTGTATAACATTCATGATATAAGGGGTTTGAGGCTCTTCCCCGGTAATTTCTCAATTAGAAGTTTGCAGTTTTAGGCTGTAGTTAGTCGGTTTGCCATGATCACTTGGATGTTTTAAAATATATAGCCAATCTGTTTATTTGTTGACCAACAAGCCGGCTCATTGCAGGAACCTTAAAGCATCTATTGGAAAACTCCCTAAAACAGGGAAGACAAGCGGATCGTTGCGCGTAAAACTGTGGACCTGCTCCTTACTTAGTTCAGGCGGAATAGTTCAAAGGAAGTAGAATTGGTCAATTGCAGATTGCAATGTAAAGGGATGATATCGGAAAAAACTTCTCCTGCCATTATCAGCGGGTTCATTGCATATCCTTTGTTAAACACGCTAATTATGAGAACAGTTTTGCAGCATGATTTTTTTCGCCGAAAAGAGAAAGGCTTCAAATATAGCTTTTAGAATCGGCAACGTTCAATTTTATTGAACACAAAGGCAAGTTTATAATTCGGATTCTACGTGCCCTCCTCCTGACGCCTGAACGATATCACTCCTGCCACGCATATTTTAGCATGCACGCAGTGACATTCCCACACTAAGAAATCACATGGTGTTAGATCTGGTGACCCAGGGAAGCTAATCATCAAGTTCTAAATCACCTCTCACTTGATCGCCATTTTGACTAAACTGAATAACTAACAACAAGTGGGAAGCATACGATAACCAGGGGTGTCCAGCCCCCCCTAGGAGCAAAGGCCACCCCAAATCGGAAGCCCCCCCAAAAAAGAGGAAAATACAGCCTTAACCCTAAACAACCCCCTAACACCCCCCCAAAAATTTCAATGGCGCAGTCTGCGCCATGATTCCCCCTAGGTGGGCACTCCTGCGATAACACGCAGAGACATCTAGCGATAGCTAATTGAAACTTTACAACTCGCTCTTTCATTCAAGCTCCACCAGAGAGCTGTAAATCCAATGTTCCCAAATTGATAGCCTCATAAAACCCCACCATTATTTTTAAATCACCCTGTACGTCAGTGGCGTAGCGAAAAAAAATCCTTGGGGGGGGGGGTTAATTTTTTCTGGTTTAAAGTAAAACAATGCCCTCGAGTTTACACACACATATGTATATATATATATATATATATATATATATATATATATATATATATCTACTTTTCATGAATTAAACAACAAAAGACATTATAAACGAATTTTCTTCTTTGAAAATACCTTAATCAATACTGCCGTCATAAGAAAGAAAGCCCTCATCACACGAAATCTTCTCTCTTTCTTCCATTGCGTTCCTGAGGAGGGCTTCGCAAAAAAATTTTTTGGGGCTCATGGGGGGGGGGTTCTAATTCCCCCCCCCATCCCCCCCATGGCTACGCCACTGCTGTACGTTAAATTTTTTTAAATAACATTCTTTTTTTTAAAATTACTTTTAAAATAGTTTGCAATTTTTAAAATTTAAAATTTGCTTTTTCAGGTTTTTTCAGAGATGGATTTGGTATTTACGATTACATCTTCTATTTGCTAAGTTTGTTACTTGCTTTGAACTGCATTACTTTGTTTTTTGTACCACACGTATCCAGGAAGAAGAGATAACTGTTTTAAGATAACCTTTTACATAAATCAATTAAATATTTATAAAGTTCAAAAATGTATTCTGTCTTATTTTTATCTCATTTAAGGTGCCAAACTTTCCAATGGGGTCGTTTCCAAAATTTTAAAGGTATTTTTTTTCTGAAAGAGCATGTTTAAAAACATAGAATCTGACCATTTTTTAAATAATTTCTTTAAGTTTAATATTTTTAAAAAATTACTTCAATTGTCGCTCTTTTATCGTTTAACTCTTCTGCCGATGACATCACAAATGATGAACTGCCATTCAGTGTTGCCATTCGAATCTTTACTCACGTGTATTGGCAACGATATGGTTGATAGCAAGAGTAGAGCACAATTGTAATTCACTTCTTGATTATCATAACGTGGAAATGCGGTAGAAAGATGCCCCATAGTGCTTCATTTGTGACGTCATCAAGACCACGCCTTGTTTGAAGAATCGGACATTTTAAAAAATTGACAGTAATATGAAAAAAAGTGAGAGAGAGAGGGAGCAAAAATAAAGGGAAAAAAATAGAAATAAATAAATAAACAAATGAATAAATTGAATGTAGGGTTATGAGAAGAGTAAATGTATCTGTCGCTCCATCGGTTTATCCGGTTCCACTAATAACTTTTAAATTGTTTAAAACGAACATCCTGTTTGCTGCTCGAAAAACATCAGCAAGGACAACTCATTCCCAAATTTTATTTTCCGTTGAAGGGGCATTCCACGGTATTTTTGACATTTATGTAGAGTCCGTAACATGACCTTTTTTTTGCCATAACTTTTTAATTTACTGTTTGATTAACATATTATTTTATTTTGATCTTTTCCTACCAATACACCAGCTCAAAATAAAATAATTTGCAAATCAAATGGTAAATTAAAAAGTTATGGTAAAAAAAGGTCTCGTTACGGACTCTACATAATGTCAAAAATACCTTGGAATGCCCCTTAAAGCATTTGTTAAAACAAAATTTTCAAATTTCAGTTGTAGTTTTTTTTTTTCTTTTTATTTTCGTTTATTTATCTTTTTTTTTTGGACAAAGGTAGAGGGGAAAAAAACATTTTCTAGTAAAGAAATTTTTTGGTAACAATGTTTCGATTAAAATTAGGATTTTTGTCAAAAGCTATTTGTATACTATACAAATAGTCCTTTATTTGATTGTATATTTTTCGTATTCAAATCGAAAATTTTTACTTTTGAAGATATTTTTGTTGTAATTAATTTGAGTAATTTTCATCTCCCCCCTTTTGGGGGGAGATGAAAATTACTCAACATATTGGAAACTGTTACTTACTCGGACATATTGGAAAAAAAAAAAATCTGCTTGACTTTGAAATAAAATTAGTAATCAAGTAAATTACAAAAATTAACTTAATATACCGGAACTCGATGCTTAACAGTTTGAGAGAATGACTTAGATATTGTTTATCCATTAAGCTACTTATTTTCTTTTCATTCCAGTGATAGCTTTGAAACTCTTAAAAATAGTATATTTAAATTAATTTGGAGCCTAAGATTATTACAAAATAAAAAAAAATAAAAAGGGGGGGGGGAGGGGGGAGACCATATATAACAAATTAAAAAAAATACCAATCGTTCTCTTCATACAATTTTTGTCTGTAACTTTTGTCTACTTAAATAATTAAAAACGAAAAATTAGGGCATATTTTTTGATTTTTTAGTGCACATTTTTATGCAGATTTTATTGATTTTTTAGTGCATGTAATCTGCGCTGTAGTAAAGTTAACGACGACAGATTTTTTTCCGTGCGTTGACACTACGCTAACTGAGAAACAACTTTTGCGGAAATAATTTTGATCAATAACACTCCCAATACCAGAAATATATCCGGCTCACAATCAGTTATTTCCGAAGTATTTCTTCTCGCTAAACACGAAAATCACCATTAACTAGTATGTTGTGGCCATCATGAAACTTCTCCGATATTATGTCTTACGAATTCTTGAATCTACAGCGCAATACAGCTGCTATTCGCAAAAGCGGGAAGATTTCGATAATGGGGTCGTTTCCGAAATTTTAATATTTTTTTCTGAAAGAGCATGCATAGGATCTGACCATTTTTTGAATGATTTGACAAAGTTTAATATTTTTAAAAATATATTTTAATCGTTGCGCAGATTCAATTTCATTCTTTACGCTTCTGCACATGACATCACAACGGTTGAAATGCCATTCATTGATGCCATTAGCGCAGAGCGCAATATTTAAAATTCATCTGAATTATCATAATGTGGGAACGCGATAGACAGCAAGCGTTAGCATTCAGCGCACCAGTGGCTTGCACGCCAAAGTGCATCACTTGTGACGTCATAAAGTCCATGTCTTGTTTGAAAAATCGGACATTTAAAAAAATTAATTAAAAATTAAACATTTTGAAAATAAAATATTTTCCTCTCACCATGTCAATTTTTTTGCTCATTCTATCAGCTTCAGTGACTAAAAGTAGTACTTTTGACTGATGGAAACAACCCCATTGGAAAATTGGCGATATCAATTCATTGCCGTTAAATATTTGGCACCAGTGTCAGCGCGAGAAAGTTTTTTATCTTTGATTGCGTAAAAAAGAATAGGGTAATATCTAACAAATAAATACCTTTGTGCTGAAAATTAAAATAATCAGTTTTCCAATGTTTTTGAAGCACAAAAAATGCCAATTACAGCAGACACGTGTTTCGGTGTTACAAGGAACACCTTTTTCAATGCAAAGAAATATGAGCTTCTGGATGAAAAGTCATCCGAGAAAAGCAACACGGTGGAACAGAAGCAAATATAAATACCAAAAAAAAAAAAAAAAATTAAACAAAACAAAAAAAGACAAAATGTCGCCTGGAGCCGAAATTTATTATATAATTCCATCAGGAAAAAAACCGTTAAGTAATAAATTTTCAGGAAAAGCCATTAACAATGCAAATAGTCCAAAAATGAAACCACTCTAAATAAATTAGCAGTAAATACTATATATGACAGGAAAAACTATGTATGGAAGCGATGTACCAAATGGAGAAATGCAGAAAAAAACAAAGTGAAGGACAAACAAATTGGAATTAGTTGATTACAAAACAAAATAATAAAGCAAAAAATGAAAAAATAAAAGTAAGAAATGTACAATATCTACATAAAAATAATAGAAAAACTAAACCAATTTTAATAAAGGAGTCCACACAAAAACGTTGGATAACTGATTATTTTAATAGGGTAATATCTATTTGCATAGGGTTACCACAAAACTACATGGTTACTGAAATAAAATATCTCATGCAAAAATTTGATAACCGTGCCAATTTCCAAATTAGCGAAATTTTCCCGCGAAGGCCGAATCAAAGAGCAAAAATTGAAAAATCAGTTCTAAAACCTTGCTTATTTTAAATACACACATTTTTTTTTAAGTAGAAGAGTAGTTCAAATAGAAGGATAGATAACAAGATCAGACACACCTTTTACCCATCTCAAAATCCTACTTCCAATTTTTAATTTTCCGCTATTTTTAAAATATTTTATTTATTTTTCATTTTTTAGCGATATTTTTAAGATGCCTTAAGCCTTATTTCATGCTTTTTTCTCTCCTTTCTTTTACTTTTATGGAAAGGCAGGCTAAAAACTAGGGGGGGGGGGTCGGGCTATATACATCCGGAAATTGATACTTATCTTTTTCTAGTAAATAGAACACTTTTATTTCAATAGGAAAATAAAAGAAGAAAATATGTCCATCAAAGTGACTGTCACGGGGCGGGGGAGAAGTGCCACTACTGAAAATTTCCAAAGGATTCTATCACTGTGTAGAAGGAAATCCTGTGTTTTCGGAGGAAAAAAGAAAACGAGCACCCCGCCTTATATAGAAATTTCTTTTTCCGAGCGCAACTATCGATTTAGTATCGCTCGTCACTCATAGATGGCTCTGCTTGCAACATCCCAAGATCCGGAGATGAAGATGGAGATCGCAGCTCTGGAAGGAAAATAGAAACTCGATTTTCTCTTCTAGCAGACATCCTACCGTGAAACCAACAACGGTTGTGCACGTTTCCGGAAACAATCACTTGTCGTGGCTACCCACAAGCACTAACAAACATCGTCTGCTCTGCCGATGGAACAGAAGATCTGAGTTCGAAGTTGGTGTGATGGTCCCATTTTATGATAGAATGCCAGACAGACGACAATGCTCCCAGTTATTGTCTTCCAGTGGAATGTGAAGATACCGGCTTTTAGGCCTAGCACGCGATTTCAGTGTTATTGTGAAGTGTGATTTGTATTCTATAATGCATTCGATCGGTGAGAGACAGAATCATTGATGCCACGTGATTGAAAAAAAAAAAAAAAACTGAAAGTTTCACTGCATTAAAATATTAAGTGATTACCGGAGAACATGAAGTAGAAAATGTCTAACAAGAAAATCAATCAGAGGCTCATTACTGTGCTCCGTTTTATTTTTCATTAAGTGTAATTTATTTCTTAGCTTCGCTTCCGACCAAAGTTCGTAGATTTTTCGAAAAGAATTTCTTTGCATGAAATGATAATATAATTAAAAGAATATAAGCAGTAAAAGTGCCAATGCCAACGAAAATATAGTCACTAAACTGAAATTGCAAGACAAAAAATGTTTTGTTAAAAATAAAAAGAAAAACAGAAAAGCTTTTGTTCTAGAGTCCCTGCAATGATTCCACTGTAGTTGTTGAACTAATATTTCACGCTGTTCAAAGTTTTGACGAAATATTATCTGCATTTTATAATCATGAAGCAAATTTGATGTATTGAAACCATTGGATGCTTAATTTGAATGAAGTTAGTTTTACGGAGTGTTTTATGGCAAAAAATTCTCATTTCTTAATCCAATAATATAAAAAAAGTATGCATTCATATCTATTCCAGCTTTTACACTCGACAGCTAGTAGGTGATATTCGTTTCTGGAAAATTTTTCTTAGAAAGCAACTTTCGTTGCATGTTTTCATGATACCAAATAACACACTATTTTCATGCACTATTAGGATATTTCCGTCATTGCATCATAATTCTGATAAGAATTTGAACTTAGAAATTTTTTGTTTAGCCTTTGAATAATTTCTCAAAATTTCATAAAGGTTTTTTTTTCTTGAAAAAAGGAGATCTTGGCTTTGTAAAAAGTTTAAAGCTTTGTAAAAAGCTTCGTACTCATGTTATAAATATTCTGAGGAAACAATCGGACTGATGATATGCCAATTTAACGAACAGAAAGGTAAGTAACATTGAAAATAAGCTATTGTGTCATTTAAGGGTCTGCATAGGTTTTACTGTACAGTAGGGCACATTTCAACAGTTTTTAAATGTTTTTAAGTTAAATCTGATGCATTATTACAATGCAACATTTTATAAATAGAAAAACTTAAAAGAAATTGTTTTTAGTAAAATTTACTTCTAAATATCAATTTTAATAGTCATTGAACTCAATAATATTAAGCAGTTGAAAAACTATTGGAAAAAAGATAAAACAAACCAAACAGTTGTTATGAGCTTAGAAATCAATTCAAAATTTCGGTGAGATATGTATCTCACTGTGGTGGTGCTAAATTTAGTTATTTCATTTAGTGTAAAAATACCATCGTTAAGTGTATATACACATCTGAAGCAAATTAATAACTGGACACAAATGTATTGATGCAGTTTGCTGAGATTAGTAAACAATTGCATCTATTTGTATTGTTGAGATTAAAATAGAAAATTACAAAATTGCTCACTTTTCCAATTAAAATAATTAAATAAATTAATAGTTTTCGTTTAAATAACACATTAGTAAGCCCACTTTTTTTCCATTAATGATTTTGCTCAGATACTACGGAAAAATATTTCTAGATTGCTTTCTCATACATAACTTATAAAACTTGCAACTTTATCTGTAGCTTCAGAAAAATAAATACATATTAATTTGAATTTTACTGCTTAAAAATAAGTATAAAAATGCAAGTTTCTTTCTACTAACAGATATTCAAAGCTTTAACTACTATTAGCATAAACATATGTTCAAATTATATTTTGTGTTTTACTTTTTATCCACTAACATATAAAAGAATCGAATTGTGAGCAGAACGCTCAATAAAATTCGAGCAAGCCTTTTAAATAGTCACATTTTGAGATTATTTTAATTATTTAAAGCTATAAAAATTGAACACAAGCTAGATGGAATAAATTAGTTGTAACATTTTGAGTACACTTTACAGTTAAATCCAGATATTTACAATCCGGCCTTTAGTTAAACCATCGTCAGTACCCTACCTAGACTTCAAAGCTATATTTAATGAACATATTCAATGATTTATATTAAATCATTATCACGTGCAATCAGCTATGGATATTAATATTCAATAAATAAATAAGTCGTATTACTATTACTACGTTTACACATATATAGTACATAGTAAACTATAAAAATATTTTGCTTTGGTGTTGATTTTTATAAAAATCATCTCAATTTTTTAAATTTGAATTCCACATAAATCAAATTATTAAGTGATAAGTTCCTTGTAGCTAAATATTTTACAGTTAAAATAGCTAGAAATTATGAAATATTAAAAGAAAAACCAGTGAGTATTATTTTGTGTTTCGTAATTTCAATTTTTATTTTGCATCACATTTTCTTTAATTGACCGAATTACATATTTGTGAAACCAATTTAATAATTTTCAAGGTGATCACAGAAATTATATTTTTAGTCAAACAGTTGTTATTTGACGTTATTAATTCAAGAGACATATAACGCTGAGATAAATGAAAATTTTGTTTCCTTTTAATCGTAAATGTAAATAATAATGCATTTATTTTTTTGATAGTTTTATGTAAGTGATATCTCATTAGTTAATTATTCTGTTAGATGTTCATTAAGTGACACACATGGCATTGCAACAAGTTAGAAATCTTCAGTTTCCTATTCATGGAAAGTATTGAAGAAAATTTCACCTCTGGTAACTTTGTGGAATCCTTTTTCCAATGATGTCCTATTCAACCAGTTGTTATACACCGTGTAACTCCATTGCAAAAGATAAATGACATTGAAATGAGTTGAATATTTAATATCATATTTATTAACTGGTAGAATTTTGTTTCCAATAGTTTTGAAATCTGCATTGACAATCTAGACATTTAATAGCTGCATTTAAAGTGTCTAACATGTGTTTAGGACTGATACGAATTATTTTATGGTATTTAAAGACGATCGAAGAAATTACATTTATTGAAACTTTAAAACTATTTTTACATTGATATTCAACTAAGCCAATTCTTGCATTTAACCTGCCTGCATTTCAATGCCATCATTATCTAGAAGTTGTTGACAATTACGTTCTAAAAATCTAACTATTGCATTCAGCATAGGCCCCATAATTCAATGCAATTATAATCTTGACGATATTTGAAGCAATTATTGCATTTAAAATAACTGCATTTCAATGTCTCGTAACATTAAAACGACATGAAAATTTTGCTTCATGTACAGTAAAGATTAGCACTGGAAATCAGTTTTTAATTAATCACTTGAGACGCTAACATTTTATTCAACGTACTCTTATACTAAAATTTCTGTCTTTTATCACATTGAAATTATCATGTATTCCATCTAAAAGCGACTAATTCTAACATCATCTATTTCTCATTTCGTATTGTGACTCATAACACACATAAGTTGAATATTCCATTCCTGATCATATTAAGACTACTACTAGTTTTTCTCAATTTATTTGTCAATGTATTTGAAGCAATTAATTTTGTAAAACTACGTTGATATTTTATGCTTTGTGCTATAGAAACATTCATTAACAAGGAATCAATTTCCAATTGAATCTGATATTGAATTATGCATCATTTTTTGTGAGTAAACACATTTGAATATGGACTGTATTCCAACTGCTATAGTATAACAAGCGTGCATTTGAGAATACTCCATGTTATCATATCGATAAATTTGCTGGGACAGTATAATACAATTGATACTTGCTAAGTCATTTTTGTCAGTAATTCACATTTTTTAAAGTACAAGACTTTTTAATTCTCAAGATACATTATCACTCATATCGCATTTGAATTAAAAGGAATGGATGTGATATTTTACGTTTTGTGACTCAGACGTCCATTACATGAAAATAACACGTTTTCAGTATAAAATAGCTAATAATTGCAAAAACTGTCCATTGGATATCTTACAGCATGTGGTTGTGTTGCTGAGACTATATTCCTAATCATTTTTGCATATGTTTCATATTTAGCATTTAGTTATTTTAAGATCTGCCGAACCATCCATTCGATACTTTATGTTGTGTGATTAATACGAAGCGTTCGTAACGAAGACTCTACTCGTAATCATATACGGACTACTAAGATTATATTTCTAATCTCTTTTGCATATGTTACACATTTAGCCATTTGTTCGTTATAATATTCACAGAATCATCTATTCGGTACTTTGCGATTAATACGAAGCCTTCATAACAAAGACTCTATTCGTAATCACATACAAGCTACTAAGATTATATTCATAATCATTTTGTATATGTGAGCCATTTAGTTGTTATAATATTTGACAGAATCATCTATTCGATGTTTTGTGATTAATACAAAGTGTTCATAACGAAGACTCTATTCGCAATCACATAAAGACTACCTCTGGTATGAACCCTCTAGTTAGTCCATTGTTGCGACTGAAATGGCGTTGGAAAGAAAGCGGTCAGGACGTCGAGGTGGTTCCGTCCGACACCGAAAACGTCCGCCAGAGAACAAATGCAAGACGTGTTGCAAACGTTTCACTGCTTTCATGTTCTCTCACGTCGGTCTTTGCGGTTTAGTGGTAGGCTATAGCATCCTCGGGGCTTTTGCATTCCGGGCTCTAGAGGCACCTTTCGAAGGAAAGAAGGTGGACGAAGTGATGCACAAGAGGATGGACACAGTCAAGAGATTGTGGGCCATCACGGACCAGTTGAACGTTCTATACAAAGAGAACTGGACTAGGCAAGTAACGGAGGAGGTGAAAAGATTCCAGGCTGACTTGGTGCACGCCATTAAGGAAGGATACGACGGCAAGGAAGGGAATAACACCCAATGGACTTTCTCAGGAGCCTTCCTGTATTCTTTGACAGTGATAACAACTATAGGTGAGTCTGTTTCATGTACTTATTTGGTTTTATGCACACTAAAAAAATAATGCAGTAAAATCTGTAAAGTTGGCCACCCTTGTAAGTTGACCGCTTTTGTCAGGTACATAAATAGACTTAAGGCCCCTACATATACGAGTCGACGCATCAGCTTAAGATCAGCCATTTTGGATCGGAGCGCGTGTTTGAGGGGTTATCTTTTCTGGCAAGTTATCGCGCTTGGTGATTTTTCTCTCAATTATTAGCGGTACGTGAATTGTTTATTGAATACAATATTATTTTTCTCCAATTTGGAAAAACCCGAAACTTTGCTCTGGTAACCCTAGTTCCGCAACAATGAAAAAATCCGATCAAAACGGCTAAACTTAAGCTGATGCGCCGACCTATATATATATATATATATATATATATATATATATATATATATATATATATATATATATATATATATATATATATATATATATATATATATATATATATATATATATATATATATATATATATATATATATATATATAGCGACTCTAATTAGAACTACATCATATAAATCAACCTCTACAAGTTGACTGCAAAAGTAGTGCACCGCAAGTGGTCAACTTACATAGGTTTCAACGCAGTTCAAAAACGTTCCTGGAAAATAATAGGCAGTTAATGTGCCTAATTTCTGACGGTAACATAGCCGGCAAAACAGGAAAGTTTCCAGCTAAAAATCAGTAACTTTCCTGAAATTAACTTAGAATCTTTTTGAAGAATTCAGAAACCTTTCAACCAAAGCTAATCACGTTTTTGGAATAAATCAGGAACCTACCAAAAAACACTTAAATACTGTCTGCCTACAGGTTTTATGGAAATGGCAAACGTCCAGTTAAGACGAGATAATCTAAATTATGGGAAAAAGTGCAAATTTGATGCGTGTGATTCGTTTGTTTCAGTTTGATTATGCTTAATTTAGAGACTGTAAACACACGTCTTCAAAAGCTGGTATTCCTGCAAACTAATAGATGCATCCATTTCAGTCTCTAAACCGGATCTTTGCCTTTCCATATCATCGGTGGTCAGACAGTATGTTTAGAGTAATTAATATCAAAAATCCTGATTTTTACTTAGAAAGCTCTTAAAGCTAAATATGGTCAATGCTTATGCAGAATAATATCGAATTTTATGAGCCAATTGGTATTTACAAGGCAGTGGTGGAAGTTTGTGAACAACCTCCAAGAAGTCAGATGGTGTTTCATGTTCATTCAAATTTAATAAGGCTTTAGTTTAAAAAAAAAAAAAAGAACTTTTGCACATTCTGAAGAGAAAAAGGGAACTTTCCATTACTCATACTTTCCTTATCCTATCTGTTGCTGGATATTATCAGATCTTTCGGTCTCTGTTACTGGGGGTTGAACCTTTTTTCGAAATAGAGCAAATAAAAATAGAATTAACTAATTCAAAGTATCCAGGAGCAGCCAAACGTTAGGTGAGATCTAGTTGCACGAGAGAAAAATAGTTTAGAAAGTCTAAATACATTAAAAGGCTCAGAAAATTGAGTTAACCTGAGAGCGATGTTTTAAACATGTCTGTTACTGGTGCCGTTACTCTAATACTAGTTTAAATTCTCGATCATTGTATACCACCACTATTGATTGTCCACATACTCAGGGGTGCCCACAGGGGGGGGGGAGGATTATGGCGCACGTTGCGCCATCAAAAATGTTTTTTTTTGGGGGGGGGGGGTTATTTTTTTAAATTCATTTATTTAAATTTATTAATTGATTTATTTTTAATTATTTGTTTTAATTTATTTTATTCTGTTGATGTTTTATTTCACTTATTTATTTAGTTTGTGCGTACGTGTATGTGTATGTCATTAGAAGGCAGAACTTTTCTAATAAAAGAAAATAATAATAATTAAAAATAAATAAAAATAAATAAATAAAAAATATTTAAAAAAATAAATAAAATAAAAAAGAGACCTAAAAATAAAAAAGGAAAAGAGGGTTTAGAAAAATTTGGGGGGAGGGGGGGGGATTTGCGCCATTGAACTTGGGGGATGGGCATCCCTGTCGCATACTTTTACTAAAACTACTCAAAATGCACTTTTAGGGCTGTCCACAAATGACGTCACGCTTTGAGGGGAGAGGGGGGTTCGTGAAATTGTGACAGTTTGTGACAAGGGGGAGAAAAAGGGTAACAAGAAGTGCTACATCACGCATTTTTTATAAGACTATGCTAATGAAAAATAGCGTGGCATGTGATAAAGGGGGAGAAGAGAGGGTGTGATGAAGTGTGATACTTTGTGACAAAAGGGGGTGAGGGGTCAAAAAGATGAAAAAAAGTTATCATTTGTGGACAACCCGTTTAGCTGAAATCTATTCAAAATACTTTTGAATGTGATGTCGTGGTCACATTGTGAAAAAACTGTCTTTGTACTGCGCTTCAAATACAATGGTGTTTTATCTGCTCTATTATTATTATGTTTAAAAAAAATTACAAGCCAATCACACGAAAAAATTAGTTTCATTTGATGAAAATGAATTTAGACTACATTGGTTCGAACACATACATATAAAATTACAATGTTCGTTTATCTTTACTTCGAATTTTTGCTAATGTGTAGGGGAATGTAGGGCAAAATGAAATAGTTAAGACACCCATTTCAACACGAACAAATTAGAATTTTGTTTTGAAGCTTGCAGTATATAAATAAAGAACAATTTATTTTACAATAACATTTGGGTTGGAACGTAATTTTTTACTTTTGGTCAATTTGTACCTTGGAAAAAAAAAAAAAGAAACTTTTCACTCTTATTTTTCATGGAGCAGAGTGAAAAATTAAACATTTTTCTAATGGAATATTTTCAGTTTGATTATTAAAAATATTTTTAATCAAATTAATGAGTAAATAATGGAATGAATGAATAAAATTAATTGATAATGACTCAGTGAAGGACAAATAAATAAATTAATGAATTGGTACACGGGAAAAATAAATGAACTGATAAATTAATTAATTGGTACACGGAAAAAAAGAACTATAAATTAACTAATGAATAAGAAAATTGGTGAATGAACTAAAAACTGAATGAACAGAAAATGAAAAATAACTGACTTAGTAAATGAAAAGCGTAAATGATTTAATTTATAAGTGAATACATAATTGATTTAATGAATGATCGAATAAGTAAACGAAATGAAATACTTCATTTTGCCCCATCCACTTTGCCCCACATGCACTTAACTAACTGTACAAAACATTTAGAGTAAAAAAAAAGCTTAATATTAAATACATAAATTCTGAACCGAATATTAGTGGATCTCAATCAATGTTTAAAATCTTAAAAACAAGAACTTTATTATTTGATAATAACAAAAAGAATTTTTGTCGAGCATCAATTTTTGCAAATAGTTTGTATTATCATATTATTTTGATTTTAAAAGGTAACATTTTCTTGACTGGAATAGACTACATGTGTTACTACATAGTTAAAATACTACTTTGTAGGTAGTACTATAAACAGAGTAAATATTTCACCATTTCACTTTGCCCCACATTTTCCTACATCACATTAATTGGCACATAAAATCATTTATTGTAAATTTGGCCGCAAGTTCTCTAAAGTTATCTAGTTCAAAGAAAATTAAGAATGGTAATGGAAAACAAATCGAATAATGCAATTTTTATAGGGGTAACCAAGTACCCACCTTAGGGGGGGGGGGACGCAGATTGCGCCATTGAAATATTTAGGGGGAGGGGTGTTTTGAGGGGTATTTTCCTCTTTCTTTGAGGAGCTCTTGCTCTTGGCGGAGGGAGTTCGCGATATTTGGGGGAGTGTGCTCTTGCTCATGGGGGGGGGGGGGGGCATCCCTAATTTTTAGGTCAGACAACTTTGGTTGAGAAGAGGTTAAACACGGCATTAGTATCAAAAGTTCTTTTACTTTTGCTTTGAATAGCCTACTGTCACTAAAAATGAATGGAATCTTTATTAATAATAAAGCTGAAAGTCTGTCTGGATCTGTCTGTCTGAATCTCTGTGACTCGCATAGCGCCTAGACCGTTCGGCCGATTTTCATGAAATATGGCACAAAGTTAGTTTGTCGCATGGGGGTGTGCACCCACCTCGAAGCGATTTTTCGAAAATTCGATTTTGTTCTTTTTCTATTCCAATTTTAAGAACATTTTCCCGAGCAAAAATTATCATAAGATGGACGAATAAATTACCAAGTTATCATAACGTGGAACCGTAACATGGGCAAGCCAATTGACGAGAAATTCACCATACATTATTTGTAAATATACACGCGAACCAATAGACCTTTTAGTTTTCTACTACGGGTAAAGTTGTGCGGGTACCACTAGTATATCATAAAGTAAATTTAACTAATCATGTAGATTTCACGAGAAATGAATTGGTAAAACCCTTATCGAAATAAAAGTCTGGTTACGGCCCTGGAACTAAGGATATCACTCTTTGTAAGTAACTGAAAAATGACAAAAATATGAAGCATGGAAGTATATGTACTACAATCAGCGAAGCCAACCAGCGCAACCAAATTAATATCGGTTAAAATTTTATTTCTGCTAAATTGAAAAGTTTGATCGAGCGTTTCCTTCGATCTCAGCAACTGCAAAGTTAATTGGAAAATATCAATAACTGTAATTAGCAAACAAAAGTTCAGATGCTTCCTACTTCAAGATAACAACGGACTGCAATCAATCGACTTGAAGCTGCCTATTTGAAGCGAACAGATGCAATGTCCATTCTAAATATGGAGAGCCGCTGATTAACTGCCAACTAAAATTGAAGTCATACTCTTTGATGAAGCGTTCTCCTATGACGTATGAGCAGTTGAAGGATGCAGATGATTGGAGGAATCTATTTATAGATGGTAAACTTTCCGTTCACTCATGAACTTGATGTCAAATTTCCTTAGTTCTGAGCCGCCGCTCTATAAACATGGGGTTCCTGACGTAGAATTTGAAGAGGAAGATTGTTTGTTTTGGATTTCAACTGGAAGACGAAGCCTAAACTTAACTAACGACCCCATTTCAAAGTACAAACTAAAGCTGTAAATTTTTTAAGTGGGTGAAATGTTAACGCTTTAAAACACTTTTAACATAACAATCATGGTAAAGACTAGATGTTTCTGTAAACAACCTTTTGTGTGTGTGTGTGTGTGACGAAACAATGTACTTTAACTACAGTGGAAGCTCGATTTTACATTGTCCGTTTGATGCGTTTTGCCGCTTCCGAAATCATTTTCTGTTCATCTATGAAAATGTCTATGCCACTAAAGGTTAAAATATATCGTATTTAACGTTCCATTTTTGTCAGAAAATGTTCATAATACGTTTTTATAAAAACAGATCGAAATCATATTTGAGGAGTAGTTTATCATAAGGTAACGTATCCAATTTTTAGAAAAACGCATTTTATAACATTTTCTAAATCTTTCAGATGACCTTAATCGAATCACTTACTCTCAAGAAGACCAAACGGGTTAAATCCTAGTTCATTCAAGGGTAAAATTTGACTTTTTGATCGAAAGGTAACAAATCCGTCCTCTACACTTTTTACTTTGAACAATTTGGACAGATCCTGAATGAAACTCTAGTACAAAAAATTTTAATTCAAAAGAACACATGTGAAAAATCTTCAAATTTTAACCTACTACTTTTAGGCTCATGTTCTTCGATAAGAGAATATGAGGTGAAATATTAGGATTTTGGTAAAATTGGAATTCTTAACATTCAGGTTTTCGTTCAAAAGGGCACATATCCAATATTCAGATGGCGATATCTCCTATTTTTTTATTCAAATAATTTTTACTTTGTGACATAATTTGCTGTGCTTTTGTGCTCCATTCTGTACCCAGAAAAAATGATAAAAATATTTTCTTTTACCCTAATTTGGTATTTTCACCTCGTGAACATTTTTTGAAAATGGATATGTTCCTTTTTGATTAATTAGTCCTCATTTCACCTACAATATTCACATAAGCGTCTTTTTAACCGACTTCAAAAAGGAGGCGGTTATCCATTCATACCGTATGTATGTTTTTTTTTTGTTTGTCCACTCATAGCGTCTCACCTAGTGAACCGATTTTGATTCTTTTTTTAATGGATAGGGGATGGCTGAACTTAGGTCCCATTACTTTGTTTGACCATATTTGTTCTTTAGAAAAAAAAGTTATGGGCAAAACAGTAAATTTCCCTATTAAATGATTAAAATGATATTGTAGCGAAGTTCGCACTTTTTATCCGTGGATAACGGTGGCTCAGTGGTAGAATTCTCGCCTCCCACACGGGCGACCCGGGTTCAAATCCCGACTAGCACAAAGTGAATTTTACTTAAATTTCGTTTCTACTGTTTCCCGTATTTTCTCGAATGTTCTATTAATTTCTGTATCTTTCCAAGTTTGGAAAGTTCCAGCACTTTCTCAAGTTGTATACAGTGGCTCCCAAAAGTGTTCGTACACCTACGACTTTCAATGAAATAGACCATTATCCATTGGTTAGAATTAATATTTCGGAATAGGTATTTTATTATAAGATTTATGATATATTTTTTAACAAAACTACATGAAAATTTTTAATAAACCATTAAAGCTTAATTTTTAAAAAATCAAAAACCAAAAAGTGCCGGAAATTTCATCTCACAAAAGTCTTCGTACACTTTGAAAAAATGTCAAAAAATTAGTAAATAATCTAACTTTTTACAAAGTTATTATTTAGTAGAATATCATGCAATGTCAACAATAGCTTTTAAACGTCTGAGAATAGATTTCATTGTTTTTTCTTTCTTTTTTTGTGCAATTTCTGAGTAAGTGTTCAGCCGCACTTCGAGTCTTACTGTTTCTATTTTACTTTTCGTTTCAATGGTGTATTTTCGTAATCTAGCTACCAGATATATCCAAATATGTTCCATTAAGTTTAAATCTGGCGACTGAGGCGATATTTCTAAGCTTAAGGACAATTTTTGAGGCACCAAACGCAAACGTGTGCTTCTTATCGTTATCTTGATAAAAAACAAAGTTGTTTTCGATTACCAAATTTTGGGCTGATAGTTTAAAATTGTTTTTCTAAATATTTAAATAAACAGCATGATTCATTATTTCATCAAAAAATTCCAAATTTCCAAGATCTGGTGCTATAATGCACCCTCACAAGAACACCTTCACCGTTCTGATTAACTGATCCAACTAAGTTCTTAAGATTAAATTCCTCATTTTTTCTTCTATTTACAATTATACAACAATTTAACCCAAAATGTTGAATTTGTTTTCATCTATAAGTAAAACGTTGTTCCAAAACGTTTTGAGCTTATTTATTATTGATATTACGACGGAAAGCGTAAGCTTACTGTTTTTCGCACTAACAAGAAAATTTCTGCGGGAAGAAGTCCCCTTTAATCCAGCTAATCAGAGAACTTGGCGAACAATTTTAGTTGAAAATTAAACGTAAAATGTTTCATTCAATTCTGCAGAAACTTTTTCAGCACTCAAATGTGTATTTTTCATAATTTTTTTTAACTGTAAACCTCCGATCACGCTTTGTTAACTTTGCCAGTTGACCTTTTCTTACTTTGTTTTCGGTCCGATTATTTTTTTAAAGCATTTTATCAAGTACTTTACTATAAAATGGAATAAATTAACTAATTTAGAGACATTTCAAACCAATTTACCGCTAACATGAGGAAAAAAATCAAATTTCGAATGGTGTTTGTGGTTTTTTGCGAATACCAGCCATTTTAAAGTAATAAGCACAATATTATGGAAGAAATGAACAAGAAATTAAAGCCAAATGACTTTAAAGGGACAATACAATGCAAAAATGATAAAAAAAAGACATATGATAAATTTTAATCATGAATTTATTCGAAAATATTTGGGCGTACGAAGACTTTTGTGGCGTATTATCTCTCTGTCTCTTCGTTTTTTGACCCATTTCAAAAAGAAGATCCGTCAATATTTTGAAAACATTACAGGGTTTTATTTAGAATGTCATAGGAATAATGTGAAAAAATATTGGACTTTATATTTGAATTCAGTTTTGAGTTATTTCGATTTTACTGAAAAATTTCAAAGTGTACGAACACTTTTGGGAGCCACTGTATAAGGAGATGTAATGTTCATTCGTGGTTCTGAATAAAGATCTCGAGTTGAGACTAACGAGTATTCGCTTCATTTAGCTTTCACATTGTCTTCGCCATCTTCATCTACGCGACAATATGAAACTCATTATTATAAAAGTTTGGTGCCATATAACAGTAGGTAACATTAATAGTAATTGTAATGATAATTTTGAATAAAGGCTTTTCTAAAGCAATACAGTGATATAGAGCCGAACTTCTTACTAGGTAACTTCTTACTTTTACTGAAATATCTGCATTTACACTAAAAAGAATGAAATAAAAAAATTTTGAAAAAAAAAAAAAAATAGAACCGACTTCAAAATTGCTCTAAAAAGTGAAAAATAATTTTATTCTTTAAACACCATCGATAATACTTTTAAACATAATTTTTGAAGTCGGCGCAAAACAAAAAGTAAAATCCATTGTAACCATGCTTCGTTCATATTTTTATCAAAAAATCATCCAAAGTTAGGAACGAAACATTTATATCGTTACTCAAATATGCTGTCATCAATGCGTAATGCACGTGGTAGTGAAGAAACTGGACCTGGTTAAATTTATACTTGTAGTTGAGTTATGGCTGTGAATGATTTTATCTATCGTTTTTGCGCCAACTTCAAAAATTATGTTTAAAAGTATTATCGATGGTGTTTAAAGAATAAAATTATTTTTCACTTTTTAGAGCAATTTTGAAGTCGGTTCTATTTTTTTTTTCAAAATTTTTTTATTCGGATCTTTTTCCAGATAAAATTATTTCTTAGCTGGTTGAAGCCTATCTGGCAATCTTTCTGTTCTACCTTCCTATATTTATTTTCAAAGCATAAAACACTCCGAAACAATTTTTATTTGCAAATGCAAATTAAGAAGCAAATTTCGAAATAATTGCTCGTACATACCGTGTTATAAATGAAATTGCATGTAAAAACAAAAAACAATTGAAGATTACAGATTTCTTCCGATAGTCCACGGGGAAAATGCTAAATTTAAAGCAATATGCTTTGATATTGCCGCAGTCCCCGATTTTACGTTTTCCCGCTTAGCACCATTTTTATCAGTAGTCCGACGGAGTACGTAAAATCGGGGTTCCACTGTATGTAGATTGTGCGTTTAGAATGTAATATAGCTATTGATAAGCTTACCATTTGTCCAGGACAGTCCTGGGGTTTTAGTGCTGACCTGCGTAGCGTCCGTTTGAGAGTTTTATGAATGGCAAGGATTTTGTTTTAGAACTTAGGACCCATTTGTTGAACTGAAATGCCTTGCCTAATTTAGAAGACTATTGCGCAAATATTGATGACCTATTCAATAAACTTACATTGTTTTACCAGATAAGTCTGAAGCAAAAGCTAGGTTGTGGTTCTAGTTCCGTAAAGGTAACGCAGAATCGGATACAATTGAAGAGAAGTAGCAAGTAATTTTGAAAGTGTTGCAAAAATTGTTATTTTGCACATTAATAACTGTAATAAAATTGAGTCTGCAAGTCTCTGGGAAGATTTGCTCCAGTTCAGAACGTATTTTAATAATGGGGAGTATTTGGATTACGGAGGTAGGCTTTTGACTCCTACTTTTTCTCGTATGGTTAATGCTAAAATTATTTCAGAACTTTAATTTACAACTGAGTCACTATACTTAACGTTTTGAATTAAGTAAGTTTCCGAAAATTTTTCGTCTTCTTTATAGTTTCAACTTATTTTCTCAACGTAAGGAAAAACATCCTGATCTTAAAAAAAAAAAAAACAGAAGTTCAGTAGTAACGAGTTTATACAAATGTGTCGAGTTGAACCCAAAAAATATGGTAACCGTAGCTATCGATAGATTCTACAAATACATTGTTACTATCTATAAAGATAAAAGTCCTGGTTGAAATAAGAGTGGCATAAGTCATCCTAACATAGTTTCCAACATAGTTAATTGGCCTGATTGGTCGGACTTGTAACCGAAGGGTCCCAAGCCGGTCGAAGGTCCTCGGTGTTCGTTAATGGTGACTGGGAAACGTTAAATGTGTCGTGGCCACAAAGTCTTCAAAAGAATTAGTGGCAATGAATTAAGATCTCCAATTTCCTTCCCGCTATGAGAATAGCAGAATTTTGTTGTAGCGATTCCATGAGCGATTATACACTCACTGCCAAAAGTTAAGCACGGTGTGGAAAATGTTATTCTCCGGACGCTAATCCGAATTGGAGAAGCTGCAGAAGTAGATAGAAGTATGCAAATAAGTTAGGTAACAGCCAATCACGGTTTTGTGTTGAGAAGTATGCAAAAAAGGCAGTCGTATAAGAAGGCAGCATTGTGAAGGGTTACATTAGTTGCTTTTAAATGCCGATAAAAGGCGTTTAGAACTTTCGTACGATTTGATTTTAAGACAGACTACCAGAAGAGGAATGGAAGATTCTGAGCGATGGCGTGGTGCCGGACGTATTGAAGCAGGGCAATCAATCGCAGATGTTGCTCTTTTCCTTGGTGTTTATCACTTCGTCAGTTCAAGATCATAGTAACAATTTCTAACAAGCCAAACAGTTGTCCGAAGACCTGTGACCGGTCGCCAAAGGGTTACGAACCCGCTGATGATCGATATATTGCTGTTGTAGCCAAGCGGAACCGAGAGCGACTTCCACGCGTGTGACATCCATGGTTGCAGCAGCCATTGGTAAGACGCTGTCTGCCACTACTGTGTGTCGATGGCTACACATGAATAGGTTGTATGCCTGGGCACCACGAGTTTGTGTTCCTTTCGGTGTCCAATCCAGAGGGGCACGATCAAAATGGTGCCGCCAACATGTTAGTTGGACTGTCTGATTGCGGCAATGTTATGTTCACAGATGAATCAAGATTTGCTCTGTAACCCGATACAAGTGTGTAAGCGTCAGGAGAGAACATAGCATACATAATCGACCCCAGAAATTCACCTAACATCTCGCATTCCGAGATCGAAGTATCCAGGGATTTAGTTGGAGTTCCGCTGACCTTCACATCGAGAGACGGGCTTCTTTAACGACTATACGATATCGGGATTAAGTCCTAGACCCCACCGTGAGATTGTACGCTGTAGCAGTGGATTCTGCTTTCGTTTTAATGGACGGTAATGCGCGTCCCATGGAGCTGTCATCTTCGGACGATTACCTGGAGAGTGAGGGTATTGCGCATACGGAGTGGCTGCCTGAACTTCATCCCACTGAAAATCTTTGGGATGCCCTTGGCCATGCTCTGTGTATAAGCTTCCCGAGTACATACGATCCTAGAATTCATAAGATAGATATCGAAGAAAGTTTCGTGATGGACACAACATACTAGTTTTAAAGTGTACATGTTTTAACTGACCTTTGCGTTGAAAAGGGTTAAAATGTGGCTCTTATAAGATGAATTTCGGGAGGCTAACCGATTCCATTGGCTTACTTGGGGAAGAGGAACCAATTGCCATATATGTTATTTTTGAAAAGTGTTTTTTTTTTTGTGAAAAGCCACAATTCCCTCAATACTTTATCAAACTTCATAAGTAAGACACTATTTGGAAGATATTTCCCACCGCTTTTGGCGAAAAATAAAGAGAAATTCACAGTTTAGTTGTTTTTCTGGGAAAAAAATCATTTATTCTGCTTTTTATTACGCATTGCTTCAATTCATAGCGTCCCAAAATGGTTAGAGCGTTGTAGTAAAAACGTGTCGATCGTGAGTTCGAATCCCCATGGGCTGGAAAAGATTGTTTTAATGAATTTTTCAGCAGAGCTCTGACCCAAATTTCTCTAATTATATAATTTCAACGCATTGCAAACTTCTGAGCTACAGTTCTGCTATCTTTATAAGCACCCTGTATAATATTATAAGCTTTGAGTTCATATTTTCGTACCGTTTATTACATTTGAAGAAGCAATTGGGGGGGGGGGGGGAGCTAAGTGCCAAAATTTATAATATGGAGATATCTAGTACAAATGGTAGGAGAAACTGTCATTGTTTCGGGGCAAGAGATGGTACTAGTAGCCTTGAGTTGGAAGGTGCTGCTATAAAGCATGATTTAGAAAAACTTTTCAAGGACAGCTTGCCTAAGGTTTGAATGCTGCACGTTTCGTACTCAAAACTTTAAAAGCCCACTTACGTAACTTTTTTTCTCAATGCCTCAATTTTACTATGAACTTTGTTTCTCAATGCCTCAGTTTCACTATGAAAGAATTGAGTTAATTTGTGACAAGTATTTCCGAAAATGATTTTTTTTTTTGCTAATGTGTGATGCTTTAAACGGGATAAAACTGTTATTGACAGATGCATTTAATGATGCTGTATTTGCTAAAGAATATGGTATGTTATCGCAAAAGCAGAATTACATAAAAAGAGCAATGTTTCATTTGGCTTTCATTATTTTCAAGGCATCAAATTTCAGTCACTCCTTTCAGCAATGCTAAGAATGAAGCTTTTTTAATGAAGAATGATTAAACTAGAGTTTTGTTACGTGAGTATTGAGCTCCGACTTCATCAGTGTGCCCAACTGGAGAAGAGAGTGCACTAAAAAAAGTTATCTCCCGAGAGACCAACCTAATCAAAACAAGAAAAAGAAAAAAAAAAACTGTTAGTCATCAAGTCTTGAAAACATCACAGGTAAATGTCCACATGACATTAAGTTAAAACACTCTTACGGTGCAAAAGCAAATAAAAAGCAAAGATGTTAGAAGGAAATTGGGCATCGTCCAGGTAGAAATTCCACCGCGCTGTTTCCTCTCCGCCTTTCTTTGTTCTTTTTATCCAAGGATTTCTTTGACGGCATTGGCAACACGTAATAGAATGTTGGCTCGTTGTGATTGCGAGTAGATTACGTTTATAGTCCTAGAGTGAAATCTCTGGCGGAGAAATTACCAGAATCTTTGAAAACGACATTGTTTGATGGGAACAACGGCGGAGAGCTTTGTTGATGAAGTTCAGAATGGATTTCTGATTCATTCGGCGGTAATGTGTTCTGGGAACATTTACTTACCTGTGCACTTCGCAGTAAAGAGCTGACTTTGGAATTTTTGTCGATCGATTTACCAACAGCTAATGGTATGATTTTTTTTAAAAATTTTGTAACCAATCTTTTATGTGTTGATGTTTTTTTTTTACAGGCTAGACGAAGTAATTAGGTTTTCCGAAAGACTGTAGTTTATTTATTTATTTATTTTTTATACACACTTCTCACTTTTTCTAAGAAATTTACATTTTAATAGAACAAATTATTTATATCTCTAATTCACATTTATTGAACATCACCTTGTTTTTTCGTTTGTTTAAGTGAACATGTTAGTTACTGATATTCATCTGATGTTTGAAGTTTCAACTGAAGTTAGGGGTGCAAACCTGGGGGTGGGGGGTTCGAAGGCCGGTCTACACTTTTTTTTTTGGGGGGGGGCGGGTCTTTGTGATATTTAGAAGGGTGTGCCCTTACCCTAGGGGAGGTGGGCACCCTTGATGAAGTTGCACTTATCTTGCTATTATGTGGTACAAATCTATAACGTGGAGGATTTTGCCGTTTGGGCCTAAAGTTACGAAACATTTACTTCCAGAAAAGTGAAAAAATCAAGTTGATTTGTGCTCTGTTTTCAACAACGTACATCAACGAGGAGAAATTGAATCGCCACTGCGATTCGAACACTTTCTTCGCGCGTTTAGCTGATGTGACATCGCATTTGCGCGTTTTTTCCAAGGAAAAACAAAAGTGTGCAGTGTTTTTTTTTTCAAACAGACTGGCAATGGATTGATCTAGCTACATGGTTTCTCCTTTCAGAGGAGAGACACGAAGTCGCAGGTGAGAAGTGGGAAAGAAGACCTGCATCCACCTTTACCTTTCGATGGTCTTCGGTTCTACCTGTTCACCAAAGCAGTACTCATTGTGAAGGTGAAACTGGCACGATTGCCTCTAACCAAAAGAGTAGTTTCCTTCCATTTGTGTCGCAGATATCATTAAGTACACAAGTGGTTATCGAAGAAGTAGATAGATGCCTGAGAGTGGAGTTGGTCGTGGGTAAACATAGATTTGCAAAGTGTTGTGATTGGTTTTTTACCATTACTCCAATCACAACATAATGCGAACCAGCCACAAGAGCACTTTTCAAATTTCGCTTGTATAAGTGCAAGAAGGAATGTATGAGAGCAATCTTTCCACAAATCTGGGCTAAAAATGCTCAGTATTTTGCAATCCATGCTCTGCAAAGACTTGCCACAGTATCTTCGTAACTCTAATTTATAGGGATAAAAAAAAAAAAAAAAAAAAAAAAAAAAAAAAAAATCGACGATCCTCCAGTTTGTTTCAGGCCAGCCAATTCAGATAAACAAAACACAACTTTTGTTTACTTCAGTCCCGGAGTACGACCGTACCCATCAAGGACTCCCGAGATAACCAAAACCCTTAATTGAGTTGAAAGATTTTTCTGCTTTTGATTAAAAAAAATTTCGAAAATGAAGTTTTCCCGTTTTAAAACATTATGTTTTTTTTCTTTTGTACGTATCTTCGTTAGATACACAAGAAGTGTTAGGTTACGAACATCGAAATGTTTTGTTCAAAAAATTTTTTACTCAAAATAATACTCATTAAACTAAACTTTTCAAGTCAGAAAACCAACTGTGAATTAAACAGGGTGAGGGTTATGGGCACAAATAGAAAGCTTCCATTGCCTGCAAATGGTAATCAAATGTCGGCATCACATAAATTGCATTATAACCTGCCTTCTTTCTCAACTTATATAATTTATGTAAACACTCTCTCAAGTATATAATTCATGTAAACACTCTTTCAAGTCCTTTTACATCCTTTCATTCAATGTCCTCATACTTTCATTAGAAGTATTTTGTGACATTTCTTCAAAAATCAAATTGAAGGGCTCGGCCCAAGAATGTGATATGCCACATGATGTGAATTTTTAGTAGGTCAATTTCCAACTTATAAAAAATATTTATAGAATTTTTCAAAGGTATTATACATTCTATATTCTGCAATACTAAAACTAGATACGTTTTTCTCCAAATGACATAATAAATTGTCATGTTTATTTCAGTTTTAGTTATGAGAGACAAATTTTAATAAAAAAGTCACCCATTATGGCTTGTCACATTTCTGCCCCGAGCCCTTCAATTTTCCAATTATTTGTTTTTCAACGATTGCAGAAGAACTCCTTCGTCTATAGACTTCGTTTTGGGCTTAAAAAAAGCCAATTAAATTTACTATAAGGACATTATCATGTATTTACCTGTAAAGTTGCAAGTTATATTGATATTTGACCCGGAAAGAGATAAAAACATAAATGTTTGAAAAATAGCCAGTTCTTGAAGTGAGATATCTCGATAACTATTTGTTTTACAGAGCGTCAATTCAGCTAAAATTGTTGCAAATTTAATGCACTTTAAAGTGGGTAATAACAGTTGGTGAAAATCCCTAGTTTATAAGTTGTAAGGTAAGAAGTGGAAAAAGTGGGAATATTTAGTGGTTTTCTACGTATTCGCAACTCCAATAAACTATAAGGGGCACTGCAGCCACTGTCTAATGGCGGATGAAAAAGGTAAAACAAACAAATGCCGTAACTTATAACTTGCTTTGACGCTTAGTGAATGACAGTAATTTTTCATCGTGTTTCTGGGAAGCTTTCTTTTCTGTTCTTCTGAAATTTCATCACATCACAAATTGTCTGAAGCGTGTAATTTCCCCCCCCCCCCAAAAAAAAAACACGTGGAATAAAATGTTTTACCTTTTTCTTTAGTATTGTTAATCACCGCAAGGTAGCGTATTCGAGCTTTGGAGTTGCGAATTACGCAGCGAGGACAGCTTTTTCGGAACTGCAAACTTAAATTCACACTACCTTAATTCAGATAGCATATTAAAATTCGAACTACATCGAGCTTTGCAATTTTAATGACTATTTTGCCTAGACTAAAGGCTGTTTCGCCCTTTTTTGCATGAAGTATTAAATATTCTAAAGTTTGATTATACCGTATTATTGGTTATTTTGGTAAAGTTCTAACAAAGCATTCTTGATTTCTGTTTTGGAAGCATTTATACCTTTGTAAACAGAAGTGACTTTTAGTTCGACCGTTCGTTTAACTTTCATTTCTTAAGCAAATATGCGCAAACATTTTTTGAAACATCTACATTTTTCTCCCGTGTTTCATCCTGGATACATTTACCTTAAAATTTTCCATCATGCTTTTCATCCATTTCTAAATTTTCTTAAGTTCTTTTTGCACGGCTATTAGACATTAGAAATTGTTGAGTAAGTTGCCAAAATTTGTATAAAGTTCTGAGTTTTGGTTGCAAACTAACATATTTATTTACTGGATCATTGTCAGGACTTTGGGTATTTTAATGTTTTTGTGCTTAATCCTCATCAGAGAAATTCTTATTGTGTTCAATGCCTGGTAACTTTGTGTCGAGTGCTGATATTGTCAGAGCTGCGGAGTCAGAGGGAAAATGGGTGCCTTCAATCTTAGAATTTTAAAGGCTCCCCCTCTGACTCCGATTTTTTTTAACCCTAAAAGCGGTCTGACTTAAAGCCCTGAGTCGTAGCTTAAGTAGCGACACGTCCGCCATCTTGGGGCAAAACGATGCTTTCCTCTATGGCTGATACAGTGAAGTAGCGTGTTTTGCTTCTTGAATGTGGTGTTTCTCGATTGTGAATTAACATGGAGTTAATAAGAAACCACAATTAAGAAGCAAAACACGCTACTTCACCATAGCAGACATAGAAGAAAGCATTGTTTATCCCCAAGATGGCGGACGTGTCGTTACTTAAGCTACGATTCAGGGCTTCAGTCTGACTCAGACTCTACACCCTTGGCAGAGCTGCATACTCGAGAGGAAAATTACTGACTCTGACTATAATTCCTGAAATTTGAAAGTCTCCGATTCCTTTAGTCCACGAATATGCTCGACTCCGAAACCTTGGATATTATTATCATTGTTCGTCTTTTAGAGTGCGTTCACTTAAAAGTGTTAGAAAGAACTGTCAAAAGAATTGCATTGACAGAAGTTACAGATTAACTTTAAAGCCTGCTCTTAATAAGTGCAAGATATTTGCTTAAGTGCAATTTTTTTTAGCGTGCACAGACGTTAGCTTTTGTTCAGTATTTAATTATACTTTTTGGGTTCTTTCGCCAAGTTTTTACTGAAAAAGTAAAGTTTTCAAATGAAGTTTCAATGGGTTTTTTTCCCAGATTTTTTGAAACATTAAATTATTTCTGATAGTACAACATTTTCGAAGCTCGCATAAAAATATTGTTATTTTTACTTGAATTTTTTTATGATGCTTCATGAAATGGTTGTCATTTAGTAGATATCTTTGAACAAATTAATTGAGATACTGAATATGTTCGAAGCTTTTTTTTTTTTTTTGGTGCGGAAGCACTTGACTGTATTCAAATTAAAATGTCTCTAAACAAGAAAAAATTTCTTTTTTTTCATTCAATGGTACACTTTTACTTCAGTAAAAAACACACGAATGAATTAATGGAAAATAATAACAATAACAATAAAATATTGCCATAATTTGAGAGAATTTCAACATACTTAATTTTTTCCCAAAAGAAATAAATCAAAGATGGCACTTTCATCTCATGAGCAACTACTTTCTTTCTTGAAGATTGTATTAAGCAGGATTCCACCTTCAAGATAATGTTCCAAAAGCTTTTTTCCAACATGGTCCGCCATTGTGGGAAAGCGCATTAGAGGTCGATATTTTCCATTCTTGGCACAAAGGACTCAATTCCGCAGCACAAAAGAGGCTATTAAGCTCCAAAACAGAAGGCAAAAGCATCCGATAAAAATATAGAATCTAAGTGAATTAAAAGGAAAAAAAATCGTCTGTCATTTTATGACAATCTTATTATCTGACTTTCGTGGAAGAATTTGCAATCAATATTTTTTCTTTCAGCTTTGAAAATATATTTGTTTTGCTTTTTAAAAAAATAATACGTCTTGAAAGATTTCATTGGTGAATATCGCGTTCTCTTTAAAAATGAATTGGATATAATTTGATTTGTAAACTGGATGGAAAATTTTGGAAATAATCGAGTTTTTTTTTTGTGCTTTGAATAATTATTCTACCATAAGAAATATTATTTCTTTCAATTCCAATGGAGATATTTTTTTTTTGGTGTAAAATATTTTCTTCATTTCAAATGAAATGAAGATATTTCCTTTTGAAACAGTTTCGGCACAAAGAATTTCTTATATTCACGTATTGATGTTCTCTCAAATTACAACGAATGGGCAAAATTTTATCTGAGAATAATTAGAGAAATACTACAATGTATCAAGCATTGATTAAAATAAAAATAAACACAGAGAAAGACAATTTGTTTTGTTAATGATTCGTTTTTCGTTTGAAAAAATATATTAAATATCGTCTACAATTTTTATGTGCAAAAACCAACTCGAATTTTGCCCAATATCATTGGGAAAAATTCGATTGGGCATCATTGAATGATGATGATTTGGCCGAATTGTCAGACAAAAATTGCCAAATAAGGACATTTTTGGGAGATCACAGTGACCTCCCGTGACCTCCCACCGTGGAGCCTCTGCTAATTTTGTATTACATTGAAAATGTTTGATTGTAAATTAAAAAAAAATAAATTTTAAACTTTATCAGGAGGAGGAATGCTCTAGAGTTTTATACGTTAGCACGAATAGAAAGTGCTATCTTCGAGAAACTAATAACATTATGGGGGAAAAGTGAAAGAACGAAAGAAAGAAAAACATTCAAAGATTTGTCTGAATATGCTTCAGTTGTTGAAAACAGCATTTATCATCAAGACATAATGGTTTCTAAAACCGAAGAAAAAAATAAACCGTGTTTCAAAGTTGTATTCATAAAAAGATACATATACAAATAGTTGTGTTTTCGTTTCGTTTAAAAGTATCCAAAGGAAAACGGGCACGGCAATTTAAAAAGTTTAATGAACTCGAAAATCATTAAAAATATCTTTAGAGGCACCAAAGGTTTTCTTAAACTGGTGGAAGTTCTTATTATTTGATTTTATTGCTCTTGACATGCATAGGGTTCAATTTCTCGCAAAAGAAGCATAGGGTTCATTTGTCTCTACAAACTTATTTTCTTTAATTTCAAAAACTTGAATGTCGGGTAGAGCGGCGCTAGTTGAGACATTTTTCGTATTTTAATTTTTTCTCTTAGTTTTTTTAAATCGGTAAACACATATTAATATTATTTCATGCTTTGAGCACGAAACCAAGCTATTTTTAACTTATATTTTCCCCCTTTTTTTTAAATATAATTTTTGAAAGTTAAACTTTCAATTGTACCAACCTTCCCCACGTTGGGGCAAGTTGATGCCAGCGTATAAAATCTTACATAATGTAATTTAGGCACTATATAGGATTATTGTATCAAGAATATGTAAGTATTTTATTGTTGAAAGATATTTCAAAAGTAAAAATGAAACATGTTAACTGATAAATGCTAACAATTAGTGAGAAACAATGTCTGAACAATTAGTTTAGAGAGCTAGTCAGAATCAGAAAATTCAAAATCAGATGTACAATGAATACAAGCATACCATTTTGAGTCCTTTCCACAGTAAATATGTGCCCATTTTTTACAAGAAATACACTGTATCCAATCTTGTCCTGGCTTTGAATTAGAATAAGGGTGCAAGCAGACTATACATAAGACGTCCTCCTCCTCTTCTGGCTCTGATTGTATTTTGACCCTCTTCTTTGGATTTAACTTCTCCTTCTTTCCCTTTTTTTCTTTTATCTCAATTGTTTTCGTTTCAACCTAGTAATACACCTTTTTCCTTTTCTACCTTAATACTTTTTGTCTCTTCTTTTGCTGCAGTTAAAGCCCTAGATCGTAGCTTAAGTAGCGACACGTCCGCCATCTTGGGGCAAAACGATGCTTTCCTATATGTCTGCTAGGGTGAAGTAGCGTTTTCTTGCTTCTTGAATGTCGTGTTTCTTGATTGTGAATTTACATGGAGTTAATAAGAAACCACAATTAAGAAGCAAAACACGCTACTTCACAGTAGCAGACATAGAGGAAAGCATCGTTCTGCTCCAAGATGGCGGACATGTCGTTACTTAAGCTATGATTCAGGGCTTTAGCTGCAGCATCGTCCTCCAATCTTTTCTTGACTGGTTTGCTTGTGAGGATAGCAGACTTCAAAGGCTTCCTCCCTTTTTTCAAGTTCAGCCTTAAGGTAGGGACGGACTTCATGAATGCTGACTGTAGATAAGTCACCAGTTGATGTTGGTTTAGCTTGAAACGAATGATATTGTGAAACATAACTCGTTCCAACCTGAGCATTGCCATTTTTTTTATCATCTATCACTTCTGTCTGATACTGAGCTTGAAAGGAAATCCGCGTCGGAAAATTCGTCTCTGTTAAAAGGAGAAATTCCTGTAGGTTGGTAACCAGAAACTAGGTTTGTAAGGGTTATGAACTTTGGAAGCGCCGTTTTAACAATACCAGGGATGTCATATACAGTGACTGTTTTTCCTGGATTGTTGCTCATCCAGGTATCCACAGCAGCAAAATAAAATTTCTTAAAAGGTCCATACACTGATTTGTCGAGAGGTTGCAGGCAATGAGAAGTGTGAGGGGGAAAAGAAAACATGACAATACCGTTTTCTTTGCAGAACTTCAACACTTGAATGCAGAGATGGGGCTCATCGTTATCCAAAACTAATAAGCAGTGTTGGTCCTTTGAAGATTTTACATAATCATGAAAGTGTTTAATAAACTTAAAAAAAGATTCACTTGTTATCCAGCCTGTTGAATAGGAGGTGCCAATGCAGCCTGGTGGACCGTTCATTATAAAATGATTCTTAAAAAACACTCTCGGAAAGACGAACATTGGAGGTACTGAGTTTTCGATTGCGTTTACACCAAGGACCATTGTGACAGTTAGTCCTCTTTCAGCTGAGGTAACTTTTCCTACTGCATGCACTCAATTTTCGGCTACAATTTTAGTAGATCTCTGAACAGTTTGCACACCGGTCTCATCAATATTCCAAATATCCTTGCTTTCAATTTTGTATTTATCCAAAACACTTTTTTAGTTATCAAAGAAAAGATTCGCATTGGTTCTGTTCAAGCTAGTCGCTCGGCCTAGACTAGTTGCTTCGGACTCTTTGATTGAAAGTCGAGGATGGTTTTTCATGAAGAAGGTGAACCAATCCCTTGCTGCCGTTTCATAGTAAATCCATGAATCTGGCACTTTCATAAGGTGTCTGTTTGCCATAGCCAGTTCATAAGCCAGGATTTTTATATTTTCTGGAGTTAGTACATAATAAATTTTGGAAGAATGGATTATGTATTGCTCAAGTTCAAGTTTTAAGCAATCTGGAAATTTGTCTAGGCCCCTTGTGACAATTTGTCCATTAAATTCATCTTTTTTTCTAATGCATCTAAAAAATCATTTTATCAATTTTATAAAAAATTGCCGCCATTCTCAAGCTCTTTTTTTTCTTTTAAATCTTCATATGCTTTATCAAATATTTGCGATTTAGTTTTCCCTCTATCCGTCTTCCTTTTGTAGTGTCGCACCATTCTCCTGTAATAACTCATACAGGACTCCCCCAAACTCAATTGGGGAGGCGAGAAGGGTAGTTATGTATGGCAGTATTTGGTCTTAGGAACCGGCTAATAAGCCTTCAACAGGGTAAAACCACTTACGATATGATTCAGCGTTTCATTCTCATATAAAGATGAATCCTGATAGCTTCTTCTCATGTGAAATGCGATATAAATTGCAAGAACAAATACAAAAGATTATTAAAAAAAAGTACGAAAGCGACATTTATTTGATTGTTGGATTTCATGCAAGTGGTCTCACATGCACAAGGAAAAAATATTTATCTTATGTGCAATAAATAAAGAATTGAAAAGAAGGGGAAACAAAATTCTAACTGAGCAAGACCGGATCACGATTGAAATGCTGTTTCTCAAAGATTTACTTCTTTTCCTAGGTGGAACATTCTGAAAAATTAGTTATAAAAAATACATTTCAATGTTCCTCAAAATATCTTCTAAAAATTATATTTGTAATCTCATGTAAAACGACTAACCATTTTGCAATTGCACAAAGAATAATGTTAAACTATTCTAACTGTTCATAACGGTTGATCGATTAAAGGATCATTATCCTAATGTATAGCTATCTCCGAATCTTTTTTTCTGTGACACCTGAAATCCCTCGCAACCGTAGGCTGTCGTTAAGATCTGAATTCTTGGGAACAATGACATTCAACTGCAGATGCCATGTTCGTTAAGGGCAAGGGAGAAAGGATTTTGCAATGTCAGCGATCAAGTAGTTTCTTGCTGACGAAGCTTCTCTGGCAGTTCTACCGTGGGGAGGGGACTTATTCTTTTATTGTCTGGAGCGATGCAAATTCTTTTCTTTTTGCTTTCTATCATAGTTTATTCGCTTTTGCGTTCACACTTTCCTTTTTCTTTGCTTTTTAAAATGTATACTGTTCAATTAATGACTTCAGTGGGGACAACAGAAAAAGTGATGGCGAATGAAATACACAGGGGCGACTTGGTGGGAGGTCGCGGTAGGTCACTGTGACCTTCAAAACATTTCCTTATTCGGCAAATTTTGTCTGACGATTCGGCAAAACTTGGCGTTCCATTCGGCAAAATTTGGAGTCAATCATACAATCAAGGACAATAAAAAATCATCAATTTGGAACAATCAAAAAATCATACTAACCAATTCTTTACATCTCTTGCTTTCAATTATTCGCTTATTTAATATTTATGAATTTCATGCTTTTTCACAACGAATACATATACACCAATTATTTATTTATTTAATTATTCAATCAAGAAGTTTTTATTGCCCCAAGGGAGGAAATAACTTGAGTGGTGTCCGAACCTAGAACGCTAATCTCACAGACAGACCGCAAAACAAGATCTTTTACCTCTCGGCCATCAAGGACGATTTTCGTTTCGTTAATAAGAGTTTACCTGCTCTGCGCTGATTTTGATCTTTACGTATGCGCTTTGAATTTTAATGAAATCGTAGTGCAAGATTCCTCCCAACAGTTTGTTCCCCCTTCCCCCCGAATCGCCGCCACTGGTACAAAATTTAACTATTAAATTTTATTTGATAAAAAATGTTAAAGTTGTACTTGACGTTAGAAAATTTCTCGCAAAAAAATCACCGAATACCGTCCCGTACAACATTTTTAATCTTAAAGGAAGAAGAAGAAAAAAAAGATATGAGCTTACGTAAACTAGTTGCATAATTTCAAAGTAGATCAAGTATAGAACACAAGTGAAGAAAAAAAAAATTGAATGTGTATAAAGTGACATACCGTATAAGACATTTCAAAAAATAAATTAAGAAATTTAAGTAAGAGATAGTGGCATATATTACACTCTATAACAAAAAAAAATCGACGTACCAAGAAGGAGTGATCCGATTGAGACGAAAATTGGTTGATAGGCACAGAATAGTAAATGATTCAATTCTCAGAAGAATTGAATAATTTATATCAGAGTTACAGTAACAAGTTCAATAAGGTGTTGACCCGCCTCTAGCCTGGATATAAGCTGAAGCACGGCGTGGCGAACACCGGTAAAACTCCCGGAGGGTGTCCTGCGGTATTTTCGGCCAAATTCGCTCCAATTTTCGGACGAGGTTTTCAACATTCCTTGCCAGAACGGCTGGAATAATGTTAAACTATTCTAACTGTTCATAACGGTTAATCGATTAAAGGATCATTATCCTAATGTATAGCTATCTCCGAATCTTTTTTTCTGCGACACCTGAAATCCCTCGCAACCGTAGGCTGTCGTTAAGATCTGAATTCTTGGGAACAATGACATTCAACTACAAATGCCATGTTCGTTAAGGGCAAGGGAGAAAAGATTTTGCAATGTCAGCGATCAAGTAGTTTCTTGCTGACGAAACTTCGCTGGCAGTTCTACCGTGGGGAGGGGACTTATTCTTTTATTGTCTGGAGCGATGCAAACCTTAAAACATGATAAGGTACATAAAACCTTATCAAGGCAATCGCCATCCCATCATATCCCAGACATACTCGATGGGAGAGAGGTCTGGAGATCTGGCAGACTACGGAAGAGTTTGACAAGCTTGCAGGCAGCTCATAGCAGCACGCGCAGTATTTTATCTGGCATTGTCCTGCTGAAAACCAGCCGAGGGTACTGCAAAAGGAACGGCAGCAAAACAGGTCTTACTTAGGATGTCGTCGACGTACCACTATGCAGTAAGTGTACTTCTAATTACGACCAAAGGGGTCCAGTTATCATAGGAAATGGCACCCCAGATCATAATGCCTTGTTGAGGGCCAATGTGACGGGCAAAAGTGAAACCAAAATCCCTCCCCTCTGCCCTGGGTGTCTCCAAACACGTCTTCGATGATCGTCATGACACAGTTGGAAGCGGGATTCGTCGCTAAAGACAATGCGTCCACAGTCGGCACCATTACAACCTGATCGAGCCATGCACAACTGTACTCTGGTTCGGCAGCGTGTAGGCGTCAGTCGCAGGTGGCATAACGGCCGGCGCGAGCATAAATTTCGTTGTCCCAACCGGTCTGTAAATAGTCATGATGGACAGTGGTGTTTGGTTTCGTAGAGACGAAGAAAGCGCTGTGACAGCTGATCGAACAATAACTCTGTCATCACGATCTGTGGTGACCCTAGGTCAACCACTACCTTCCTGACGCTGAACTCTGCTTTTTTCCACCCATCCTTGCCAGCATCTTCGAATCGCCGCATCGCTTCGACTCAATTGACGAGTGATTCGCCGATTTGATCAACCGGCCTCTTTCAATCCAATGATACGACCTCTTTTAAACTCTGACAGTTGCTCGTAATGAGCATGAACCATGCGGCGAGGCATTTTAAATTGTTGAAAGGAAATCTGAATCGCAATCAAATCGAAAGTTTTAACAACTGTTGAATAACTGCTCTTTATATACATCTGCTGGATGCGCAGTTTCGATGCGCTGGAGATCAAACTATTTATTCATTGCACACCAAATTTTAATCATTTGCATATCTCGTCAAAACACTCATGCATACAAAATTTCAAAGCAATCGGATGATTGCTCCTTGGTGCTTCAATTTTTTTGTTGTAAAGTGTATATAACTACGTATAAAAAGAATATTATCATCGCTCAAAAGAACCACTGTTCATTTTTAGGAGTTCGTACTGCACCGTTCATTTTAAGGAGTCGGGTTTTTTTGACCCGTTCGTTCATGAACAACACATCCCTAACTGTTGCGTAAGCGCATTTTGAACAGTCCAAACAGGTGCTCACCGATGGGAGGTCACTTGAGGTCACTGTGACCTGTCAAAAATTTCCCTGTTCGGCAAAATTTAGAGTTCCGTTCGGAAAAAGTATCATCATACGGCGAAATTTGGAGTTTCATTCAGCAAAATTATCATTTGGCAAAATGTGGAGTTCTATTTGGTAAATTAAGAATTTTCGCCCTCCCAAAGATTGAAGTTCATGGCGCCACGAACATCACAGTTGTTCAGGTTTCTTCTCCGCCTACGAAAAAATAAGATCCCTCTGTTCTAGCTCTTTTACGGGCGGCTCAGTAGCGCTATCCCGAAAGAAAGATTTCCAGGATTTTTTATTCCCTCCAAAACGCAACCTCATTTTCCCACAGAAAACGCATTTCTTTCATCGCTCCCCTATCTATCATCTGCTAATTTCCGAGAAATAAACATTTGCCACATTATGCATCAGAAGCCTTATCAAGGCTATCTGATTGCTTGGCTCTGGCGGGCCGCCAAACTCGAAGCTAACAAGTGTGGATGACGAATGCTTGGCAGAGAAGGAATGAAGAAGGGGTTAGGTATTTAGTCGTACCTCGCATTTTTTAGCAAAATAGCGAGCGAGTGACACGTGTAGAAAAATGAAAATGATAAAAAAATTCTCGGTGGAGGCTCGGATGAAAAATGTGGAAAATGTTCTCGCTTTTTATGCGTAGGAAAAACTGGGATTTGTAATTAACGGATTTTGTTTTTTCCATGAAGCATAGGAAAAAAAAAAAAAAAAAACACGAGGCGAAATATTTTGTGCCGAGGCTTTGAAAAGAGGAAATGTGCAGTAAATTAGACACAAGTTCATAAATTGCTCACTGAAACGGAACTGTTATCTGAATTGGTCGTCGTCATCTGCTTGATCTGAATAACAAATTTTGCTTTCAGCAACAATCGCCATTTTGTTTCATTTTAAGTACAAAAGCACTCAATTGTGAGGGAAAAGAAAAAAAAAGTTACGAAAAATAAAATTTTTCACGAGCAAATATTTAATCAAACGAATTTACACCTTGAAATATTTATTCAGTACAAGGTACTGCTAAATAATTCCTCACCAATTTCAGCAGAAGTGAAAGTCCATTGTTAACTATTTGATCACCTCTGATTCTTGTTCTTGAGCACCACAACCGACTCCAGGGAAAGACCTGTACATAAAACCAAACCATGTTAGCTCAGAAAATTTGATTATTTATTCTATATTAACCCTTTTGCTGTGCATTCCGAGATTTAAACGGGCAACGTATAGAGGGGAGAAAAAGCCAAAACTTACTCATCCAGTGATTTCCAAGTGCATGATGTATTTTTAAAACCTTATTCCGCTATTTCACCATTTAAATGTCACTAATGCATTTTCTGAAGTACTTCCACTGACTGCTCATCTACTTTTCAAGCCACATACGGCATAAATGAAAAGTTAAAATACAAGCTTCGTGTTACAATATGATTAAAGTGAAAAAAAAAAAACAACGTAAATAAAGCACAAATTTTGAAGAAAATACAGCAAATTTTTCTCACGCACAATTTTTTTTTCAAAATTTGTACTTTATTTACGTTGGTTTTTCACTTTAATCATACGGCATACTTAATTTAAAAAAGACTCTTACTGAAAGTGTGTTGCTTTTTTGCTCAAATATTGGAAACAAATTCGTTAAGAAACTCCAATTTTGTACGAAGAATGCAAAGTAGAATTTTTACTTGATCCTTGTTTTGAGAGTTTTCATACTACGAGTAATTTCTAACGTAACTTGGGTGAAGTTAGTACGTATATTTTCATATTGGTTTCTTATACAAAATATGCATATTTTGCAACGACTTAGCTAAAAAAAAAAAAAAAATGCGAAGTTAGAGGTGCCAAAATTAAAAGAAATTTAGATAATCAGTGCAAATGGAAGGAGACCCTCTCCTGAGTTTCGGGGCAAGAGATGGTACTAGTAGCTCTGGTTGGTGCTGCTATACAGCATAATTTAGAAAGAAATTCAATGAAACCCATCCTAACATCTGAACTTAAAACGCGTTGTAACTCGAAACTTTATTAAGTCCACTTACGTTCCCTTTGATTTCTTTTTTGCCACAATTATACCTTATTCTCTAGTCTTCGTTTTCCCTTCTGCTTCAAAAACTCTCAAGATTTTTTTTTTCGAAACCTCATTTGATTGATCGATCATTCTTGCAAAAAAGTACACATGTTTGACGCTTCGGAATTTCTTTTCATCAATTTTAGTAATTACCACTTATTAATCATTTATGTTTTAAATTGATTCTTCATTTAAAAGTGTATAATGAAGTATAAATGGTTTAAACATACGTAAGTTATGAATGGATTAATTTTTTAAAATTTTTAGGAAGAAGAAAAAAAAGTATTAAGTGTCCCAGCCTCAAATCATTAGGATTTAAAATCGTACTGCAATGCAACAACAACAAAAAATATCAGTAAAATTATATATTTTTTCATAAAAGGTAATGCAGCAATATAAATATTTTAAAAAAAGAAGAAAAAACAAAACAAAAATTAACTTTTTATTTGTGTCTAAACATTTTCTATGGTTCATATTGTCCACTGACTGAGTTACAACCTTTTGCAAAATGAAATAAATTACATTGATTCTGGTAATATTTTGAAGAAGACTTAGTTGTACATTTCCTGTTATTATCTAGCCACTTTGAATTCCATGCAAAAGTAAAGGTGTTTTATTCCTTTTTTTTAGATGGTAAACTTGCGTTATTAAATGTCCACTATATTACATCTGTATTAATGAGTAAAAAAATGCTTTTTCTCGAAATTGCCAACAAAGTAGTATATCTTGAATCATTTTTTATTTAATGTTTTTTATTTCTGAATTGGTGACATTTTATTAAAATGTGAACTTTTTTTTAAGGCTTAGTTGTCCATTCTGTTGCACTCAGTAAGCAATAGCAGTAAACATAGTCCTAAAACCTTCATAAATTACAACTGGACAAAAGCATTGGTACTTGAAAATACACAAATGGAGAATCAATCAGAAAAGAAAAAATATTAATTGGCGTTCATTATCAAACTTGATTTAAAAAAAATAAAAAGCATAGGACGAAAATTACTTTTATTACAAGAAGGATCAGAATTTATTTTTCTGTGAAGAACTTTTTGGTTGTCAGGGCTCCATAAATTGACAAAGTATTTAGACCAATGTTCTAGGCTATGCATATTTTGCATAATACAGTAAAATGTCTAAAATCTGAACTAATTGCGACCATGGGTACTTCGAATTTTCAAAAATAAAGAAGGAAATGCAGTTTAGGAAAATGGTATGTTATTTAATCAAATAGTATTAATATTATACAATATGTATGACGTACATTACACACAACACAGTGCATTACGCTATAATATGTAACTACATTTTAAAACAACAAAAGTTTATTTGCTAAATGAACTCTCATTGTTTACTGAACATAAAGGAAAAATGAAAAATATTTACAGTACTGTATAAACTGTGAGGAACTATTTATTATACAGTAACTAAACTGAATGAAAATCATAGACAAAGAAAAAGCTTTAATCATTGTAAGTCGTTATTTATTTCACGAAATGTATCTGTTCCTTTATAATTATCGAGCAGTTTATTAAAATTTCATGGGTATGCTTTCGGATATTTGACGTACATTCGGCAAGGACGGATCCAAAAAAATTTTCAAGAGAGGGGCGATTGATTTTTATTACTTTTTACTATGTAGGGTAACGACCCCATCAGTAATTGGCACTTTAAGAGTTTGTTCTTAACATTACCTCTGTTTTCATTATTTAGAAAAAAATATTCACTTCAAATATTTTTGTATTAAAGAATGCACATGTATGCATCTATTTAGTTCATTAAAATCAAAAATATTTGAATTGATATTTTTATAAAAATATGCATATAAAAAGTTACCAAAATCACCAATAATTGGCACCTAATACCCCAGTGTATGACACCTTGTGATCCAGCAATTGGCAAATATTAATAGAACTGGAAAATCATTTTATTTTTCACTTTTAGATTACATACAAATTTTAATATCATAAGAAACATAATTAATGTTTATTTAAAGTAAGTAATTTTACATAAATTAATGTTAAATTACACATCTTAATCTTGAGAAAATATTTTAGAGAAATAAAAATAAATTTGGAGTGTTGCATGGAAAAAAAGTATCGAGATTGTTGCCGATTCATTAGTCGGTATGCAGTTTCCAGGGGTGCCCACCTGGGGGGGGGGGGGGGTCATGGCCCAGGCTGCGCCATTAGAATTCTAAGGGGGGAGTTCACGAGTATTTTTCTCATTTGGGGAAGCTCCACGATATTGAGGGGGGAGGTGCGTCCTTGCCCTTAAGGGGAGCACCCCTGCAATTTCGATTTTATGAATTATAGCTATTTCCACAGAAAAAGGAACATTGACCCGATGATTCTAAGGGACCATAAAAAATGAACCTATTCTCTACAGTCGCAATATCTGAATGATGGCCAAACATATTTGTTTTTTATTGTTTCTCTAAAAATTTTAACTGTATATTCTGTAGGATTCAAATAAATAGTAGAACCGATATAATATAGCTGCTGCAAAAGTATCAGAAATCAAACTACTGACATATTGCACAACACATTAGCATTTATATGCACATCTGTCAATTACTGGAGACGAGCAAAACTGAAGCACCACTAAATGGCATCCACCATTATTTCAAAAACCAAAAAAGGGAAAAAAATATATTTCTACCCACTTAAAGTAACACCTTTCAACTAAACAAAACTTTTGAATACCAAAATTTAAAATATATTTTTAGTCAGATTTTTAATGGATTGATGCACATGCTTTCCTTAAGCCGGAGAAGGAGCATTTGCAACAAAAATGGCTGATTTGACAAAAGCCACAATTGTTTCTTTTTCCTATGCACTGCTACCATTTAGTGACATGAATTGAAGTTATAATCTTTAAAGTAAATGTACATTCAGTTGTTATATAGCCTTCTACTTTTAAAAATTGGATATGATTTTTATTTTTGGACATTTTTGTTGGAAGTGCCAATCACCGGTGATCTGCCAATTACTGGGGGTGTTTCCCTATACTGATTTAAAAATATTAATCACAAAGGTTTCAAACTTTGATTCCAAAGCAGTTCCGAGATAGGATCCCAAACCCAAACCTCCCTTTTCCCAATATCAAAGAAACCCGTCTAAATTCGCGTTTTTTGAATTTCATTTTCTAAAAATTACCGGTGGAAAGTCCGTCAAGGGAGAGGCGATCGCCCTCATCGCCCCTCATAATTAGTATTTCATAGGTCTGCGTTCTGATTTTTGATGTTTCTGATTTTTGATATTCTACTGTATATATTTACCAGAGAAATGCTCTAATCATTGTACGTTATTTTTTATTTCACGAAATGTATATATTCCTTAACAATTGTTGAGCAGTTTATTAAACCTTCATAGCAAGGGTTGGCAAGGTTTTGGACACTACGGTAAAACCCACGGTATATACCGTGGTTTTTACAGTCCTGTCGAAAACCCTTGTGTCCAAAACTATATTTTTAGGGAAATTGTATTTTCTGCTAAAATATCAAAAACAGAATAAAATGTATCAAAGTAATGTTTTATTGAACATTTATTCAATGTGAACATTCAACTTATTTGTGCAGCTTATTTTAATTAAGTTGTTATGCTACATAGAAGTTAAATTCTTGATTAAAATTTCAATTTGTATGCATGAGTTTAATTACTTTTTTTTTTAATACTAGTAACCAAATTTCCCTATGTGTATGCATGTGTTCAAATGAAAGCAAGATTGGCAAGGTTTTTACCATCCTGTTCAAGACCCTTGTGTCCAAAATTGCCAAAACTATTTTTTGAAAAACTATATTTTGTGAGAAAGTATCAAAATCAGAGCAAAATGTGTCAAAATTATATATTTTTTAACTATTTAATATATTTATTCAATGTGATCATTCAAGTATAAAGATATGTGTAACTTATTTATACAGATGATTTTAATCTAGTTACGTAGAAATTAAACTCTTCATTAAAAATTTCAATTTGTATGTAGAGTTTTTTTTCCATAAACCAAATTTTTTGACATTTATGCATGTGTGCAAAAGCAGTGCTATAATTGACTTAAATGCATTAAATTACATTTTTTTTGTAGTTAAACAATGTATTATATAAAAAATATGAATTAAAAAAAGAATAGCATAAGTTTTAAACCATAAGTGTTTAATCTTCAATTTCTTATTCTTTAATCTATGATTTGAAAAATAATTTTTGTTAAAACATCATGTATAACTTATTTTCAAAAACCATTAAAAAAAATTAAGCTTTTTTTTTTAAACCTTAATATTGCACATTTAACAACATTCCTTTGAGTTATAAATGGAACTGATATCAGTTGTCTTGCTAGTGTTGTTAATTTCCTATCATAACTCTACCAACTGTTGCATAAGGAAGTTTTTATGAAATAGAGTTATTGGCAATATTTTGTAAGCAAAATACTTTTAAAAGGAATATTTTGGAGAAAAATACTATCAAATACTCATTAATTAAACCTAATTCATATTATATTTATGCATTACGAATATTGCAGCAAATATGATTTGGTTAGATTACACCCCTTTAGTTTTAATATACTTTTGGACAGTTTAAGACAGTTTCAGTCATTTTGGACAGTTTTAGACAGTTTCAGCCATCTTTGGACAGTTTTAGATAGTTCAGGACGGTAAAAACCACCTGACCGGTCCTAAACCAGTTTTGGACAGTCCAAACCCCAACCCTGCTTCATGGGTATGCGTTCGGGTTTTTGATGTGTAGATTTTTGACCTTCTACAGTATATATTTAGCCATTTTTATTACGCTTGTCGTCTGTAGTGAAAGATATAATTTTTCTGGTAAAATATAGTCACCCTTTGACATTCTCCAAAAAGAAGTTATCGGTATATTTAGCACTTAAACCATAAAACTACGCCACACAGTAGCATTTGTTCACATGCGTTTTTCTGCTGCAGAGGAGATGGTTTATGTTCGAGATAAGCAGAGTTTAGGGCCTCTTTAACTTTTTACCTGCCTTCTCAGGTATTTGTTTCTTTTCTGACTTTTCTCACTCGTACGCTTCGCAATAGGGCGTGACGCCTCCTCCTCTCTTGGTGAATTTCCAGTGGCGTCACACTCCGAACTTGACATACGGAAAGTGGCAACATTCCAAACACAAATTCCGGATGACGTGGAATCTTCGGAGGACGTGACAAGGTTCGGAGGACCGCGCGAAACTGAGACAAATGAATTGACAAGTGTGTTGCTATTACAGCAGAAATGACTGTAAAATGTTTCGTTCTGAAACGGGATATTTATCTTTATATAGTAGAACGAGCTAAAATAGAGCACGCTTATCCTGATTTAAATGAAACAATTTTCTTCAAACACTGTGTGATTATCTCAGAAACTATTTTTACGCTTTGTTTTCAGTTTTTTGAGTTGAAACATTATATTTTTGTTAGTTTATTGGTCAGAATAAAGTCTTCTGTGCTCCTTACTGGTTTTAATTTAAGTTAAGTATTGTCAAAACATACAATTCTGGTCTACATACAATTCTGGGGGAAAAAAAGATAGTGGTAATTAAGAATAAAAACTTGAAAATTGTTTTGTCTCACAATTTAGAACAGAAAAAAGTGAAAGAAGAACAGAACCCTAATATTTGAGAGATAGAAGTTTAATCTGCTCATTAGTAAGACTAATTATTGAAATGATTACCAGACATTTCTTCAAATGTCTCGAGAACTCATTTCTGCAGATACTGCCGTTTAACTGCACACGGGAGAATAGATGGGTCCATTTTCGCTTGTATGTTTACCCTTCATCGCATCAGTGGTCAGATAGCTTTTTTTTCTTCTAATGGGGCTGCGTTAGAGGTGCAACCTTTTAGACCTAGTACTATCCCTCGATATTGCATCCTTTCTTTCACGTGGCAACACTATAGGAGGATGATTTTACTACGAGAACTATGACGCTCAGTTTTCCCAGTAGATGGAGACACCTGGGCTCTCTTTGATGCGAAACTGCATTAGGAATTTAATTTTGCGAATAACGCTCCAAGCCAAATAAGTACTCAATGGATCTTTTACATGCCTGCATAATCATGTCGATTTTTTGCATCTTCAAAATCCACCGACTGGAGCCAGGTTTGAATCTGCGTCTTTGGACGTAATAGACCAGGAGTCTTACCACTACACCACTCTGTCGAAAAATAGTTAGTGAAAATATTTTTTTAAACTGAAGTCCAAAATTTGATCCGTACCGAAAAAGGCAGGGCAAACGAGATCCCACTGCACAATTTTGTTTTTGAAATTAATAATCGTCTGAACTGCAAACGTTTAAATTATCGTCATGCGCAACCGAATCAACTAAATTCCACTACCGCTATTGCCATTGCTTAACAATTCGGAACAATCCCATTCAATTAAGAACACCCCGCCGAGGCCCTTTTGTCACCGTGAAAAAGCTAATGCCGCGAGTTCTGGCCCGGCATCCCATGCACCTCAATCTAAATTCAACTCTCGGCAACGTAGGATTTCTATTACTGTGTGCTCTGAAATATTTCTAACATTCCGTTGAGTTCGGAGATCACCGGTTAAACATTCCGACGACACTGCTGGCAAGCCCACTCACTATTCGAACGCAACCACTGGGCGGCTTTTGTTGTCAGTAATTTCTATTTAAAATGCAAAAGTGTTTATCGGAGGTCTACTCGAAAATGCGTTTGGAATTCGAATAGAAGAGTTTATTCCCAAAGAGTATTTCAGTTGTTGGATTGGTTCATAGAAATACTTTTCACATTTCCTGTTTTACTGAATTTATGAATAGAACAACATTTTAACATCTATTCAGCTTATCGAAGAATTTATAGTTTGTATGGAATGGCAAATTACTTGAATTAAATGATTCTACTGTTTTGCCATTTTGAATATCAGAATGAATGTGTTGTTAAAATTTTCCGATAATTTTTAAAAACTAATTTTTGTGTAAAGATTTTGAAAGATAATTATAATCTACTTATCGTCATTTTTTAATTTGTACGGTATTAATTGTTTTTAAAGTCTTGCATATTTGAGAAACATTAGATGCACGTAGAATATTCCGATTAAAAGATTGTGCCTGAAAATGGCTATGAGGAGACAAGTGCCGTAGTTGCAAACGCCATTCTCGAAAATATTTAATTTCATGTGGTAAAAATAATGAAAATTGGTTTCAATTTAGCTTTTAAAAAAATAAACTTCTTTTCTAAAAATTAAAGCTGGCATAAGTAATCTGAACTGACATTATTTGGCCTAGCAAAAATCTGTCAACCTTGTGCCTTATAAAAAAGGTTCATCCCTTTCATTTTCAACTTAAGTAGGGGAGAGTGGGGCTAAAAGTTCCACTGGTAAGTTGTTCCCTTTGAAATAACTCAATGAAGAAAAAAGATAAACGTATTTTGTAAATGCCTGGTAAAATGGCATGTTGCAGCACACCGATGGCAGCCATATTAGCCAGGCCACTGGGGTCCGGTATATTAAAAGCTGAGCCCATGCATCACTGATCCACTTTTGTAAATATTTCGGTTTTTGAGCTTTTTGGTCTTTTTCACGAAATTAAAATGATAGAGTTTAGTTCTTAGATGTTTTTATGCAAATATCTATAATGCATTCTAAAATACCGCGCAGAAACAATTTGCCTTTTGTTATGTAACCTATAATTTATTTTTTCAAGAACTTGTGCTTGTGGGGCTAGTTGTTCCTTCTTTGTGGGCCCAAGTTGTTCCGAGGAACAACTAGCCTCAAGGAACTCTTGACCCTATTTATTTATAGCAGCAGTGCAGTGAACAAAACCACATATAAATAAATATTATGTGTATATATTCGCTGCCGTGAAATATAGATATTGGAGAATGTCGATTCTCACCGGTGATTTATTGAAAATATTTGGTCGTTCTCTTACAGACAGGTAGAAGAATATGAAATTTTTGAAGATCAAAATATGAATCAAAATATGTTTCATACTTTCATATGAAAATATGAAATTTGTTGATTACGCCCCCTTGCGGTGATGTAAGAAAGTAGTTAAAGAGGTAAAACAGTTCAAAATTGCTCCGACAAGGCAGATTATTAATCTGCCTCATTAAACAGATCATATCCTACTTAAGTGGATCTATCTAGGCTTTACCTGTTTGGCCGTCATGATAACCAGAGACTAGCTGTTCCTTTGTGAGTTCAGCCTAATCAAATTTGTGTAGGACTCTCTTTATCGGAAGTGTAAATTAAAAACACAAGTAGTGTAAAGCAGGAGAACTTTTTTTGTAGCAAAACTGGCTCGGTCACTCATTTACAGGCATATGGAGTGTAGATGAAAAAATCGGGTTTCAACTAGTCATGTATCGGTGACCGGAGAGAGTTTGGTGTCTTTGGGAAAAAGGGGGAAGGGAGAAATCGGAATCCGTCTAAAAATAGATCTTGCATATGTTAAGTTAAAATGAGTATTTTCTATATTTAGTAATTTATAAACACAAAAATAAATAAATAAATAAATAAACAATCAATAAACATATCCGCAATAACAATGTCCGCCTGCGAGTAATTGGGAGTTCATTTTTATCATTTGTACTAACCTCGTTTATGCATCGTCTGCAAAGTATCATATCAGTTATATAGTCAAAAATGGTTTTTTGTTATGATTGCAGACTGAACTAGTTATCATAGTTTATTAGCTACAAAAGCTGTTAAATATTTTATATATTTTTTCTAAATTATTCTATTCTTGCTATATTTTACTATGTTAATATATTATAATGTTACTATACTAATTAACTGTGCCTTAATATGTCTTTGTACTTAAAAGGGCAATCATTGCGTCTTTCAATACAAATTATCAGTGCTAAAATGTAAAATAAGTTTAGTTTGTTTTAAGTTAAAATAATAATAATAATAACTGATTATTCGGATAATATTGCTTATATGCCTTTAAATAAACACTTCTTTTTAATCAAAATTAATTTTTTTTATCACATATTATACCTTTAAATAATTACTTGTCTCGAAACGATGTTCATCTCGAAATCATAATCGTTAAACATTGTGAAGTTAACATCGGAACAACATGCCCTACTCGCGAAACAACTAGCCCCAAGAAGGGGCAAGTTGTTTCTTCTTGACTTTTGGTACGATAAAATTAATTATAAAAAAATCTTGCGAAGTATTGCATAAAAAACAGTTGTTACATCATAGGAGTACATATTACTTTCTTTTAATCTCAGAATAATAATTCTAGAACTACGTTTTCATAACAAATTTTGAGCTTGCTTGCAAAACGAAACTTCTATCCCCGTACTCCAGGAGATCCCAGAAATGTTAACTCTGGATTTATACATGTACACTAGGGTCCCCCCCCCAAAAAAAACAAACTAAAGTCGATTTTTCAAGTCGCACACCTTCTTATATTTTTCATTTTAGGTCAGAACAATTGCAAAAAAAAAAAAAAAATCATATAATTTGAACAACGGCAACCCGTGCCAACTGGTCGACTTGAACTTGAAAGTGCAAACCAGCACTGTGTATTAGGCCGAATCTAAAAAAAAAAAAAAAAATTTAGAAGTTCGAAATTTCATGTTGATAAAACGTTGCCCCAATAGCGCCACTTGTGCTTCAAAAACATTTATCCAAATCAAAAAATATTTAGTTGTTTAGCAGGAGGCCTAAAATTTGTAATTTTCTTCAAAAAAATGTTTTTTTTTCATCTATATATTTTTTTGAAAATGTATAAATCTCCCACATGGTACTCAAAATATGGATTTTTTCAATTTTAAGTTAATTTTTTTTATTTCAAATAATTTTTTTATTATTCATTTGTAAATGTTGATTTGAAAATGTGTTCGCTAATAATTTTTTAACTTAATATTTTATTCAAATGTTTTTTAATAGATCAGAAATTTTTTTTTAAAGAAAATAATAAATTTCAGCTCTCTTTCTGGACATCTAAATACATTTTAATTTGGATGCATATTCTTGTGGTACATGTGGGGCTATAGGGGCAACGTTTTATGAACATTAAATTTCGAACTTCCGAAATGAGTTTTTTTTTCCATTCGGCCTAGTACACAGTGCTGTTTCACACTTTCAGGCACAATTTGTACGGGTTGTCGTTGTTCAAATTAGATCAAACTTTTGTTTTACAAATGTTTTGACATAAGAGGAAAAATATAAGATGGTATGCGACTTGAAAAATCGACTTTTTTTTTTTGAGGCGGGGGGGGGGGGACACCCAAATGTTCACATTTACAAAATGACTTCCCCATGTGATGTTTTAAACTTTGTTAATAGAATTATAAACACCTTTTTTCAGCAAATAACGAAAGTCAGGAAATATATTGTAAACATAAGACAAAATACTAAATTTTAACATTTGTCGTATTACAGTAGGACCCCGATTTAACGAATTCACCGGGACCGACACTTTTGTACGTTAAATCGGGGTTATTCGTAATATCGATGTGTGAAAAAAATATTTAAAAAAAATGCACTTACCTTACCTAAGACCAAAAAAAAAAAAAAAAAAAAAAGCGCAAAAATATTAGAAAGTGTACACTTTTCATTCAGCATTCCACAACTTATTACACGCTAGTTAATTTGAAACTTTAAACTAATAAGTAATAGATATTTGAAAACATCCTTGATACTTGACTCGAAATAGTTCTCTTTCGACTTTAAGGAGATAGGAAAATACTGTGTCTTTTGCAGCCTGCTGCATGATATATGTTTTTACAATATCCAGGCCATGTAAAGCATGCGAAAAAGTAAGTTTTAATGGGAGTTTCACTATCGCTTTCTGCATCAGAATCACTATTCGTTGTTTGGCCCCTCACCCTCGCCCTTCAAAAAATACTGATTAAAATAAGTCTTTTTCTGTTTCGGACAAAATGGATATAACATTTGGTAAACAGTCCAATAATTTTTAACTCAAATTAACAAAGAAATTTTTTTTTTCGGCTGTTAAAATTGTTCGTTATTTCGGGGTTTGTTATTCGGTAAATAGGGGGTTTTGCCTTTATTTTAGTAGGGGAAAAAGACTCGTTACACAGAGGTTCGTTAAATCGGGGCCCGACTGTATTAACAATGTCGTTAACCAATATTTTTTGTTCTTTAAACATAAATTCGTCGTAAAACGTTTCTCAATAAAATAATTTATTTACCCTCAATCGCTTTGAAAGCAAAGGTGCCTGCAGTAGGAAATGGCTGCCTCCGTTAACCTTGCAGTGATATTGCATACTTATCAAAAAATAAAAAGTAAGAAAACCAACGTCAGTTAAACGAGGTTCCGGTTAAAAGAGCTTCGAATAATCAAGCATCCACTGCAGGAGAGAGTGTTGTATCTTGGAACACTTTTCATATTTTAATTTTTGACGTCAATCATTTGAATCAAACTTAAAATCTGAAATTGACATTAAAATACCCCCAACAAACTTCTATGCAATATTTTTTTTTAAATTCAGACAGTTTGAAAATAAAATATTGCCAGCCATTTAAAGTAAAAGTTCCAAGCAGTCCCAAGGTACAACATCCTATTGTAGCTTGGGACACATCCTGTTGCACTATGGGGAGGTCTTCATGATTCCGGAAACAGCCATGTATTTAAACCAATTTGAAACCAGAAAAAAAAGAAAAAAAATTCGTGGTAGTGAATTAAATCATGAATAATTACTTATGAATTATGTGTAATCAATTATGAAAAATTATCTAAAATTAAATGTGTTTAAAAGAGTACATAAGATTAGAACATTGTTCCATGTTCCTAAATATATCTTAATTATTAAGAACTATGCATATGTCGTACCTTGGAAAGTATCCTAAAGTACAAAATGCTTGGCTGTCCCAAGGTACAATCACCACGTGGTTTAAGAAAAATTAAAATGATGATCAATCTGGATGCACCATCATTATTTTCTCTTAAGCAAAATATTTAAAATACGGTAGACCGGGGCACATTTACAAGGATTTTTTTCAATGAATTTTCTAATTTTTATGTTTGAACCTATTAAATTTTAGACATTGTGGTTTTATGAAGCAGTTAATGAAGTTAAAATTTGTATGTTTAGTTGTTGCTCAGCTTGTGTTTTTAACCGTAAAAAAATGTTTTTTGAGTCCAAGTCGTTGCGTAAACTTGCCCCAAGCACGAGGCAAGTTTATGCATCTAGTTGGGCACGTTCACGCATATTAAAAATAGAATAAAAGAAATAGATAAATTAGATGTTTAATCAAAGTTAAATATCACGGGGCGCGGAATCGTCCCGCCCCGCCAAGGAAACCAAACGTCAGCAGCCAACAGAAGCAAATCCACTGCCGAAGACGAAAGAAAATAAAAGTGCCCAAGAACAAGATTACGCGACAGAACGAATTGGGGTTTTTTGGGTTTTTCACCTCTCTGTATCTCAGCCCCATGAAGACCCCCGGAGTTGATTTTTGATACACTCAATTTCTGGTGGCCCCTGACGCCGTAAACCAAAATCCAATCTCCTGGACCATCAGGGGGAGGAGGTATTAAAGTTATAAAATCACTGTTCAAAAAAGTTTTCGCTTTCTTTGAAAGGGCTACAGCCCAGACGAAAAAAGGAATCAAGCTGAAATTTCGCACACACATTCCTTGTGCCCTACTGATGTGCCTTTTGTGCCATTGACCCCCTCCCCTTCCCCCCTCGTTTTTACCCCCCAAATTGTACCTTCCCGGGATTCGATCACAGCCCCCCGGGGGGCTACGGTAGTGATTTTTTGTATACATATTCTTGGGGAGCCATATAGTACATATACAAAAATTCAACCCCCAAGGACATCATGGGCCGGAGTAATTGAAGTTTGAAAATCACTAATTTTCCCTAAATTCTTATGTACTTACTCTCAGCTCATAGGGTTTGTTTATCTCGGACTGCAATTGCAAGGTTAGAACAGATCTAACAGTTATTCCAAAGTTGTCTTAGGAAATGAAATTCAATCAAGACTAAAATATATCCAACAGTTGCAACTAGACGTTAAATCGCGGATATCACAAATTTGCCACAGCGACTGCGCATTGCGCGCAGACTTAGCTCATTGGGCTTTCTGTTTTCAGATTCTATGTTGGTTTGTTTATACTTAAGCAGAGAAACAAATTAATGAATGAGATTAGGATACTGGCCTCCCCCCCCCCAGTTTCGCCGATACAAAATTTCTTTTTTTCCTGTTTTTCAGTTTTGATATATTTATGGAGGGAAGAAATTTTAAATGTCGGCGCGAAATTGGGGTTAAACCATTACAATATTTTACGTGGCAAATTATATGAAACTGTACGCATATGAATACGGCACATATAACTTTTTAATTGAAAGCCAAAAATAGCACTTTTTTATTGGTTTGCTTAATACTAAATTAATGGATTTTTCACAAACAGTACATAATGAATTGAAAATATATGAAATACGTGTGTGGATATCCGTGCTTTGCAGTAATTTGTTACCTGGAAAATTTTTTGCAATTAATTTAAGCAAGACTTTTAATGAGCTTAGTCCGCGCGCAACATGCGCATTCGCTATGGCAAATTTGGGATATCCGCGATTTGACATCGAGTAAAGTTGTATAGATCTTCTGACACATTCAAATTTAAAATATTAAATGGTTTAGTTTTTTTTTTTTTTGGCTTGGTGATAACATGCGTTATTCGTTTTTTTAAATGAACTTTTAAACAAAACGAGGTATTAAACAAGACAAAGACTTCTATCAAGAAAAAGATAAATCATCAAACAATTAAAATTATCCCATACAACGTAAAATAATCCTCGATTTAAGAAAAAATGTAATTAAACAAAAAGTGAAAAGCTAGATTAAAATAGCCCTTAAGCTGTAAAACATTTATAGAACCTTCATGAAAATGTTAAACAATCTGTCAAATAAAGAATCTGTAATAGAATTTATTGCGAAGTTGTAAAATACTCGAAAGCAATATAATTTAAAATATAGTATTTTATTATCCAAGAAATTTTCTTTGCAACAGAGAGAGGATACAAGAATTGTAATAAAATTTAAACCGCCCAATTCTCGCAAAATGAACATAGAATCTTTATAGTCAGAAAATAACTTGACGTTAAATTAGGCTAGCCATTATTGTTTCTTAAAAACACAAAACAGCGTTGTTTCAATTGAAAATTTTTTGACTTGATGTTCTCAATTCTAAAAATACAGACAAAGTAATAATATCAATGCAAAAAGATGTGATATCTCATCAAAAACAACCCTGTTGTAAAAACTTCCCCGCCTAGAAAATCTTTAACTTTTCCGCACAAAAAAGAAAACCTGCATCCTAAACCCAAAACCCTCAGTCATAAAAAGTTATGATATCTAGTTTGCCCGCCAAGTATCTGCCAAACTATCATCCTCCCTCTTCTCCTTTTTCATCACAGCTACTTCCATCAGAACCTCCTCCCACCTTCAACTCCTCAGAAATATGGATAGATCTTTTAAATTGTTTATCTGGTTTGGCGGGAAGCTTTTTGCTCACCAAGCAACCACTTCACTTTGAAAAGCTTCCCGCCAAACAAGATAAACAATTTAAAAGATCTATCCATATTTCTGAGGAGTTGAAGGTGGGAGGAGGTTCTGATGGAAGTAGCTGTGATGAAAAGGGAGAAGAGGGAGGATGATAATTTGGCAGATACTTGGCGGGAAAACTAGATATCATAACTTTTTATGACTGAGGGTTTTTGGGTTTAAGATGCAGGTTTTCTTTTTTGTGCGGAAAAGTTAAAGGTTTTCTTGGCGGGGAAATTTTTACAACGGGGTTGTTTTTGATGAGATTTTATCTTAAAACACTTTCAAAATAAGAAAATCACAAATAATTAATTAAAGATTATTTTATGTGCTAAACTAAAATGATAAGACTTATTGCTAATTAAAAACAGAAACTATTTAGTCATCTTCCTCATCACTGTTAGATTTTACCAACAAAAATAAAGTATTTCGTTTCACATACTTGTTATGGTACTGCGCTTTGACATCTAAGACGTTGATATTAAATTTTAAAGTAGCTTCTCCTTTTTGTTTTGTTCTGCCCATTTTGTTTCTTTTCTTTGTCGCTTTTTTCCTTTCCTGGTTCCTAAGCTTTGGTCCTACTTTTTCAAATGGTCTCAGTTGGGGTAGTGCATATGTGATGATGTGGAAGGCTTAATAGGAAAAATACTTGGATTGATAAGCCTCTTCATTATTTTGACATCCAACGTGGTTCTATTTGAACGTAATGTCTTACGATATTTAAAATAATGAAAATATCAGAGGCTGAATAGTGCATAAAGTTAAAGCTGAACAAGCATGAAGACATCCCTCTATGATTGTAAGCTATAAGAAACGAATCTTTTACTTAATTTAAAATGAATGGTTGTTTTTAAAATTAAATAACTTGAAAATACTAAAGATTTGAAACAGTACAGAGCGAAAAAAGCGTTTAGAAGTAAGACAGAGTAGTAAGACACAGTAAGAGCGTGCGTAAATGTGCCCCGATGAAAATGCGTAAACGTGCCCGTCAGCAAATTTGGCTTTATTTTTTCCGTGCAAAATAAATTAATAACTTTCTGTCCATACAAATACAATTCTCAAAAAAGATAAAATTCTGCTATTCTTTATGTGTTTGTTTTCAGCAAAATATTATTCATTCACAATAAGCTTCAAAACGTTCAACGCAAAATTTACTCGACTTGGTAGAAAACAGATTTCCTTATCCGCATGCTAAACCGAAGCTCGACTGATGCTCAAAAACTTGTGAGAATATTTGCTACGGAGCAGCAATAATCTGCTATGACTGTTGGCTTTCCAGCTATAACTGGTTTTTAAACAAGAAGTTCCGTCTAGAACTAAACGAGCCTACTTTCCCGTATACCCATACTACTTTCTAGTACCTGATCAATATTCTCAAAAATAGCTAAAATCGCAATTTTTTTCAAACATATTTTTTTTTTATATTTTAAGCTGATTTCTAGGAATAAAATATTCCTTATTCATCTAAAAAAAATCAAATGCGTAAAAAAAATGAACAAATAAAAGAGCAGCACCTTTTAAACAAAGCAGCTAATACACTTTTTTCCATTAAAAAAAATCTTTAACAGTTTTCAAAACAAAAAAATAATAATAAAGATTAATAAGCTCATTAAAATAAATACATCATATCAAAAAAAAAAAAAAAAACTTTTTCCCCTGTTGCCAAAAATAATTTTTAAAATGAATTAATGCACTTGCCAAAATAAATAAAAGCAATAAAATGTCAACTTAAAGAAATAATTTTCATTGCCAAGAAGAAAAAAAAATCGTCTGCGCATATCTTTATGTAGGAAACATAAATGACTTTTAGTTTATTCGCCGAAAACTATGGATACCTAAATTAAAACTTTAACGTGAAAATAAAAACAAGTCATATCAACAATAATTATTTCACGGTTAAAACCATAGCTGCGGAGTCGATCTCATTTTGGGATAAAGGAGTCTTAATCGGAGTCGAATATCCAAGAATCAGGGTCAGTCATTTGTCCTCCGTGTATAAACTTTTGCCGAAGTTACGAAGTCAGAGTCGAGGAGTCGGAGAACGATTAATTGTCGGGCACAGGAATCGGAGTCAGGTGCCCCTAAATTCTCGGAGTCTGGAGTTTGGCGTCAAGAGTTATTTCCAACAAAATTTGTTTGAAGTAAATCTGCCTTCAAGTACGGAATCTACATTGACTTTCAGTTTCCTCGTAGACGTTAATGTTAAGGGATTTGAACTGTTCAAAATTGAACGGAAAATTGTTCAAATCAAAAAGATATTTTATATGCAAATCTTTCATCAAAAGCTTTTTCCTACCAAGTTCGTTTGAAGAAAATTCGCCTCACAGTTCGGAATTGCCTTGAATTTCCCCGTAGACGGTAATGTTAAGTTTTTTTGAACTGTTCAAAATTGAACAAAAATAGTTCAAGTCAAAAAGTAAAATATGGAAATGAGGTGTCCTCACCGAGATCTTTCGAACAAAAACAAAGTTTGTTCAAATCGGACTATTCATTCAAAAGTTATTAGGGAAGAACATACAGACTGACAGACAGACCGATAGACATTTTCTCCCATCTCAATACCCAACTTTCCATTTTTTAATTTTTCGATATTTATTTAATTTTATTTATTTTCGACTTTTTTTTGTTTTTCGCGATATTTTTAAGATGCATTAAGCTTTCTTTCATGCTTTTTTCTTCTTTTTCTGACTTTTACTGGGAAAGTAAGCTAAAAATGAAAAAAAAAAAAAAATGCCCGTCCAGCAGTTCAATCAAATTAAGCAGCTCAGTCCAAATTATTTTTGTCCGTAAATAATTAGACAATGCTATAAATTTGAGAAAGAGAACTAAAATGAAATCTTAACAAAAATGAACTCCTTTGAAATATTAAGGGAGAAGAGAGTAAAATGAGACAAAAACTCTTAGATGCTATTGCTCGACTTAACACAGTTCCAAAATATAATATCTAACAAGAAGTTCTGTCTAGAACTAGACGAGCCTACTTTCCCGTATACCCATACTACTTTCTAGTACCTGATCAATATTCTCAAAAATAGCTAAAATCGCAAATGTTTTCAAATATATTTTTAAAATACTTTAAGCTGATTTCTAGGAATAAAATATTCCTCACTCATCGTCGGAGTCGATCTCATTTTGGGGTAAAGGAGTTGGAGTCGAATATCTAAGAATTGGAGTCGGTCATTTGTCCTCCGTGTATAAATTTTTGCCAAAGCTACAAAGTCAGAGTCGACGTCGGGGAGTCGGAGTCCGATTAATTGTCGGGCACAGGAGTCGGAGTCAAGTGCCTCTAAATTCTCAGAGTCGAAGTCTGGAGTTTGGCGTCAAGAGCTATTTCCAACAAAATTTGTTTGAAGTAAATCCGCCTTCAAGTACGGAATCTACATTGACTTTGTTTCCCCGTAGGCGCTAATGTTAAGGGATTTGAACTGTTCAAAAATTGAACGGAAAATTGTTCAAACCAAAAAGATATTTTATATACAAGTTTTTCATCAAACGCTTTTGCCTACAAAATTTGTTTGAAGCAAATTCGTCTCAAAGTTCGGAATTGCCTTGAATTTCTTCTTATGCGCCAATGTTAAGTTTTTTTTGAACTGTTCAAAATTGAACAAAACGTAGTTCAAATCAAAAAGTGAAATATGGGAATGAGGTGTCCTCGCCGAGATCTTTCGAACAAAAAAAAGTTTTTTCGAATCGGACTATTCATTCAAAACGTATTAGGAGGGGGGGGGGGGGGGGAAGACCGACAGACATTTTTTCCCATCTCAATACTCTACTTTCCAATTTTTAATTTTTCGATATTTATTTAATTATTTTATTTATTTTTGACTTTTTTCTGTTCTTCGCGATATTTTTAAGATGCAATAAGCCTTCTTTCATGCTTTTTTCTTTTCTGACTTTTACTGGGAAAGTATTAATTTTTCGATACTTATTTAATTATTTTATTTATTTTTGACTTTTTTTTGTTTTTCGCGATATTTTTAAGATGCATTAAGCCTTCTTTCATGCCTTTTTCTTCTTTTTCTGTTTTTTACTGGGAAAGTATTAATTTTTCGATATTTATTTAATTATTTTATTTATTTTTGACTTTTTTTTGTTCTTCGCGATATTTTTAAGATGCATTAAGCCTTCTTTCACGCTTTTTTCTTCTTTTTCTGTTTTTTACTGGGAAAGTATTAATTTTTCGATATTTATTTAATTATTTTATTTATTTTTGACTTTTTTCTGTTCTTCGCGATATTTTTAAGATGCATTAAGCCTTCTTTCATGCTTTTTTCTTCTTTTTCTGACTTTTACTGGGAAAGTATTAATTTTTCGATACTTATTTAATTATTTTATTTATTTTTGACTTTTTTTTGTTTTTCGCGATATTTTTTAAGATGCATTAAGCCTTCTTTCATGCCTTTTTCTTCTTTTTCTGTTTTTTACTGGGAAATTATTAATTTTTCGATATTTATTTAATTATTTTATTTATTTTTGACTTTTTTTTTTGTTTTTTGCGATATTTTTAAGATGCATTAAGCCTTCTTTCATGCTTTTTTCTTCTTTTTCTGCCTTTTACTGGGGAAAGTAGGCTAAAAAGGACTCTGTGTAAACGTGCCCCGGTCTACCCTACTTCTTTTTTATAACAACATAAAATTTAGTTGATTAGTTTTACAAATACAAAGACAGAAAATGAAATAAAAATGAAGAAAATATTTACTTTGGAGTCATGAAATTTTCTTTATCTCGCAAAATCGTCAATTTTACTCATTTGATGCTGATTTTTACTATCGCATCATTTAGTGGTGAAGGTTACTATTAGAATTTTCAAAAACATGGCTGATAAAAATAGATTCTAAGAAATTAAGCAGTGTCTCAAGGTACAAACGTCCCAAGGTACAGCACTCTGCCCTACTCTGCGTTTCGTTTTAACTGATCAAAAGGATAATTTGAAAGAATTTGCGAGCGTCAAAGCGATGACATATTGTTACAAAGTTAATGTAGGTGTATTGAAGAGTAAGCTAGTTTTATTTTGAATTACTTCTTGTGTTTTCAATAGAAAGGAGGGAATACGGAAACTTCTCGTCAGACCAAACAAAAACACTCTTGTAGGTTCAGAACGAATACATTAACATCAATGCCAAACAATCCGTAAAGTCATTAGGGTTGGCTTTTTGCCGGCAGAAACTGGTTTTTGCCCTGCCGGTGGCAGAAACTGGTTATAACCGGTAAAAACCGGCAGAAACTGGTAGAAACTGGCAAAAACTAGAAAACGTTTTTAATAGCTCTAGTAATTACTTAATGACAGGCAATTAAGTAAAATAAAATATATAACTCATTTCGTCATTGCAAAAACTTAATATAATAGTTTATTTAATAATTAGTGTAAAAATATGTTAAATAACAAGACTGACATTTCTAAAGCAAAGTAAAATTTATCGTAGTTGAAATTGCTATGTGTTAGAAATTTTAGCCTTGTAATGTTGTAAGTAACAAATTTTTCAGTTTGTTTATAATTATTTTGTTTGCATTTAATATAAAGTGTGATATATCAACAGATTTTTTTTTATTTTATTAAATTCTAAAATTCAGAAACTTGTCATTTTACACTTAATATAACTGAATAAAGCTATTCTCAAAGAACAAAGAGCTCCCCCCCCATTTTGATTTCTATGGAAAGCTAATAATCCAATTATATAAGTACTAACACAGTCTTCAACTTTGCTGTATGTAAGAAACAATATAATTGGTTAGATTCACTGACTCATAAATGTAAAGAGTTTCATTGGTTAAAACTAGGGTTGCAACATGGATGTCGATGTTTTGGAAACATCGATTTTTTTGTTAAAACATCAATGTTTTTAACATCGATGTTTTACTTTCAATGTTTTTGGACTATCGATGTTTTGGTTTCGATGTTTTTTCGATGCTGATGTTTTTGCATTTTAATTGAAAATTATCATAAAATTTTGCTCCAATCTTCTCGCTAGGTAATTAAGTTTACTTATGGAGTTGCCAAAAAAAAAATCATTTTTTGCACCCGTTTTATAAGAACAATTTTTCTGCGTAGAGGATGATTTTTCGGAAGATCACTACAAGATAGTAAAAGATTAACTAGAGAGTAAAAAAGAGATCAAAGCTATTGGAAGAACCTGACACTGGTAGTCTGGTGCCAGAACTTGCAGTCTATTTCAAGGCTCCAGTTCTTAAACTAAAGGAAAATCCTATACGCATTTGATAGTGATGGAAACTTCTGTTCCATCGAAAGAGATGTTTCTCAGACTGGTGGGATAGTCTGCGAAAAGAGAAATGCCCTTCTTGGGGGGACAAAGTAAGGAAACTTCTTTTTCTCCAAACCGTCAACACCAATTCGGGCTTACTTATCAATTTCCTCCAACAAGTCGTCCGTTTATTACCTTAAATTTGTGTTTAATTATTAACTAACAGTACAACACATATTTCTTACTCTTAAAAATAATTGTTAGAATTAATTTTGAATTTTTAAAATAATTAGCACAACTTTTTCTCATCATTCAACTGACGGTAAGTGCTATGATACGTTTTTCTTGGATTCTAATTGATGTAAATTTACTTATAGTTTCATTCAGTTTGAAAATATTTCCTTATTACTATAGCTAGTTGTATGAATCGGTGCTTGTCTTATTATCAATTTTTGCCCTACTATAATACCAAGATGTTGCGAAATTACTCTTAGTAAATTATATGCATGATTTGAGGTTCAGTATTTTCAATATATTCGTCGGATACGTATTCTTTTGTATTGCTTAAATTAGTGTAGTATATTCAAAAATGTATGTCATACATTGATAAAAAGATCGATGTTTTAATTTCTAACATCGATGTTTTGATGGGATTGAAAGAATCTTCTCAAATTTCTCCTTTGTGCACAACAAATTAAGAAATTGTTTAGGTTTAGAAACAGCGTCAAAACTTGTATTTTGTTACAGGCTGCTGCAGTGTGAAAACAATGTAAAATTTGATTTTGAATGGTGATAGTGTTGTAAATAAATTGTATTTGGGTTAATATTTAATTATTTTTCTTATACATTTTCTATTCTATGTCAGGAATTGCATTTATGTCATTTTTTGAGTTTCTGCCAGTTTCTGCCATAAATGTGGCAGAAAGGGGTTTTTGCCATGCCGGTTTTAACCGGTTTCTACCAGTGGCTTTTACCGCCTTGGCAGAAACCTGCCAACTCTGAAAGTCATACACTGTAGAATATCTTTTATTTGTTAAGCAATAATGTTTAACGCCAAAACATTCTACAGCGAGTGTGACACTAAATAAAATTAGCTGAGTGATATGAACAGATGTACCTAATAGAAAAGGTAATGCTGCACGATAATTTATGAGAACTTTCGGAACACGGACGATTCATTTGTTATGAGTGAAAAGAAAACTTTTCCAGCGTTAAAACACCATCCGTCTGGATTGACAAAACGCGCGCATGCTCTTGCTGTTTGTTGATGTCTATGTGCATTAGGTGCCCCGAGTTGACTTCTGCCCATTGTTCTATCGAGGGATTCATAAATCTCTATTATTTCCACCGACGTTGCTGAAGTTGGTTTTTTGAACTTGACGTAAAAGTCGTCTTCGTGCCAACTGGATGGCATCCAAGTGTGTTTGTACATCTTAAGTGCAAGACTACTTCGATATCAGAAGGCAACCAAGATTTCGTGAACGAGTAATTTGTTTACAATTGGTCTTTTTTTCTTTGTCATCATAGCGTCGAAGTCAAGTTAAATTACTCATCAACCAATTAAAAGACATATACTGTATTCAAACTTACGAATTTCGTTTTCACTTGGGTCGAGAGAATTATTCCTTTAACTTTTTATGGCATTCAGCATTCCTTTGGAGCAGATGTCTTCAATCTGGGCTCAGCAAAATCATAGGGTTCCTTGTAACTTTGATAGGGGTTTCGCAAGTGATCACTATTTGACTGATCAAAGCAATAGAATTGTAGAAAGTTTTCTATTTTTATAAAAATTGAATTCTTGAAATCAGGTATTGCTTGTAAAATTATATTGTGTAAATAAATAGTTTATAGATTAAATTATTTCAGACGAAAAAATACTTTGCAATAAAAACAATCACAGCCGCTGCAATAAAAAAATCATTAACTTGTTACAATTTAAAGTGTTACTGCTTTTGTTATATTCCCAACCCATATTTTAGAAAAGAAAGGAAAAAAAACAACATAAAACTACCTTAAGAAATAATAAAATACCTTTGTACAAAACAGTAAAATATGCAATAAAACGTTGTTTCTTTTTCGCTGTCAAGGAAGCATTGTATATGCGAAAAAATGTTCACTCAAATATCGGCCTAAATTTCCATTTTGCTCACCCCCAAATAAATGCTGAGTTGCGTTTTCGGTTTGACAGTACGTGCATATGTACTTAAGAGCGTACGGATGTCCGAAACATCCATTTTGACGATCCTCGAGTTAATTACCATGAGTTTTCTCATTACGTCTGTATGTATGTGCGTATGTATCTCGCATAACTCAAAAACGGTAACTCGAAAACGTAGACTCTCAGTGGGGTCTTGTTGTGCTCCTCCTCTTTTGTTTACATTCGGATGTTCCAAAAGGGGTCTTTAACACCTTTTTGAGGAAAATCAGTGTTAATTTCAATGCAAAGTCAAGTAAAGTTATATTTTGGCGAACATTTGGCAAATATATCGTCAAGAATTTGGTCGCCAAGTTTTGGCGCCAACTTGGCGACATATCGCGAACCGGTGATGTTTTCTCGTTTCTTTTTTTCTATCATTTTTTCCCCTTCATAAAAAAAAAACTTGCATTTGCGGGCCGTTAAAAATATGAATTTTTTCTCTTTTTTTTCTTTTTTTCTTATTTTTAGAGTACTAAAATTTGCTTGAATCGGCATGTCCTCAATCAATTTTATTACAAATAATTCAATACATTTTCCTCCTATACATATATTATTCACAACTACACAAACTATTCGATAAAAAAATTTCATTTTTTATTTTAGTTAAACTTTTATTGCGGCGTGCAGGAAAATTCTAGTTTAAAACAATCGCAAGAAAAAAAACGAAGAGTCATCTAATTTTGAAATATCAGAGAAGCACAAGAGCAATCAAACTTAACCAGTGAAAATAATAAGAAACCTTTGAATATTTGAAAAAATCTCGTTAAATAAGAGTAAATGAACTTTTTAATCCATAAGTTTGCGTCAATGACTTTGATTACCAATCGAAAGTTGTCATTTAGGTTCACTTTCCACAAGTTTGGTTAATAATCTAAACTACTCAGTTAGGTTCCCTTTCTCCACATTTGGTTGCCAACCTTAACTTGTCATGTGAATGCATTTTCTTCACAATCGGTTATTGATCTAAAGTTGTCATTTAGAATCGATTTTCCTAAGTTAATTTAATCACATCATCGGTAAAAGGATTGTAAAGTACACCACGTGAGTGTTCATATCATAAAATTAAGTTCTCTTTTTTTAAGAGTAGGACCTACTGCATTCCGCTGCAAGAAACATCCATGTCTCGGTACTCCTTTTAAGAATGAACTTTTAGAAGATATACATACACACTAACATTTTTATAATTGAGACCAGTGTTCCAAAAATTCAAAAGTTCTCAAGGGCCATTCCGCCGTCAGGTGCGGGACAAAAATACGCTTAAATTTCATTAACATTTCGTCATACCTCTTAATATTTTAATGAAACAAGGGTAAGCAATTTTTTAAATCTTTACACTTGATACGAAGATACTCCTGGCACAATTATATTTTTATTAAAAATTTTGGTATTTAAAATAAAATTTATTTACATGCTTCACGTGCGGGACATCCAAAGTCAACCTCTGGTAACTTGCTTATGAATAAGCTAATATTTTAACTCTAATAATACAGCAATGTCAAAAAAAATTGTAGATTTTGAAAGCTGTGGTTCCAACGTAAAGGAAACATATCTCAATAGTTTAGAAATAATTATTTAAACCATTGAAAAAAAATATGAATATACCCATTCCATTGAAAATCGTTTCTTTGTCCCGCACGTGACAATTCCTATTTTTTATAAAAAATAAATAATTTTTGAAGAAAGGTTTTACTTAAGAAGTCACACATGCGTTTGTGATGTCTTAAGCAACAAAATTTTGTTTATCATCCTTTTAAATTATTATTTTTTATGAAATATATGAAGCGTCACGTGCGGAACAAATTTACCGTTTTCCGTGGAATGGCCCCCAACATTTTTTTTACCCGCGTGTACCCATTTTGTTTACTCACACTAACATTTTTTTACCAAGATGAATCTCTCGGGCCAGAAAACTTAATTATATTATTTTATTCTTTTCTAGATAGTATGGGAAAACACTTAAAGTAAAAATTGCTGCCACACACTACATGCTTATCTGTATTTAAGAAAACAATTTATGACTTGGGCTTCAAATTTGCAACAATCACTCCTAACACCGAATGAAGATGATCAGTAGTTTTGGAAGGTTTCAGAATATATTTTTAATTTCATAACATTTAACACGACCACGGACCACATGGATGAGCTTCGCGCACCACATACGGCCCGCGAAGCTGATGTAAGTTGGGCACCACTGAATAATGCAATTGAACCTGTATGTGAAGTTCAGTTGTCAGTACTCTTTGGCACAAACAATTATTTTCCTTGAGTGCACGATTGTTTTAGCTTTCAGTTTTTTATTTCCAAATAAATCTTCCGGGCCGGCGTTCTTGGATGAGATCTCAGTCACAGATGGAGCTGCCTCCTGTCAGTCACGTGTTACAGCTGTCGTTAAGAGTTTTGATAAAATCCACGAAAAAACATCAATACAATACGGATTTCTTTGTTTCTGTTAGCAGTACTCAGTTCCGGAAGTTTTTAGAAATTTCTTTTTATGAAGAGAGAAAAAAAGGCAGAGTTTTTTCTTTTTTTTGAGCATTTCAGACTTTGCTCATTGTTTTAGCTGTCTCAATTTTTTTCCATTCTCAAAGAGTCTTTTAATTTTAAAACCTTTACACGCCGTGCCGGTGCGGTTAAGGCGCTCTAGTTCAGTGATTCTTAACCGGTGGTCCGGCGGACAAGCACCGGTCCGCAGAAATATTCGTGCCGATTTCCAGAGGTTTTTGCTTTGTCCACGTAAAATAAAAATTTCCTTACTCAAGAAAAGAAAACACCATAATAATAAATAATAATATCCCATACGACATCTTTTACATGAGTTTTGTGAATAATTTTTGCAAACTTTTCAATGATTTTCTATGTTTATTACTTGTATCCAAAATCACCGATTGAATAACGCTCTGACATCACCAACAATGAAATTCGCATTATAGCATGCATGATCACATTATTTCATTGTTGCAGCACCAAAAATTTAGTAAGTTATTTTTTCATTTTATAACATTTTTTGACAATGTTTGAAATGTACGGAAATGCATTATTTCGGCAGGGCTAAACTGGATCTGGTAACTTAACCGTTTTACTGGTAAGACTAATTTTAGGAGAAGGAAGAAACGAAAAAGAGGTCAACAACTAACGCTATCTACTGGAGTTAGAGTTAATTCACTGGAGTTTAAGTTAAAATTTCAACTATCAAAATATCACCAAACAGGCAATGGCTTCGTTCAAATGTAGAAGCAATTTTCAGACGCCATATCTTGACGGGCGATTTCTAGTTAATACAGTAATTACTTACCTTACTCTTAACATTTAAATATTTTTTGTGATAGCTCTTTGACACCTATAGTCCTGGCAAACCTTACCTGGCACCTGGCAGCATTGTCAAGGCTACGGAGATCTAGAGTCGCTATATAAACAGGTCGACGCATCAGCTTAAGTTTAGCCATTTTGGATCGGATTTTTCATTGTTGCGCTGCTAGAGTTACCACAGCAAAGTTTCAGGTTTCACCAAATCTGCTGAAAATAACCTTTATTTAATAAACAATTCACGTGCTGCTAATAACCGCTCGCAGTGAACAATCACCAAATGCGATTACTCGCCAGAAAAGACAACCACTCAAACACGCGCTCCGATCCAAAAGGGCTGATCTTAAGCTGATGCCCCGGCTCGTAGATATAGGGCCTAGGGGCCTTACTCAGATCCTAATCACAGCATTGCGGCACTGCTGGGTTAGGCTTGCCCCAACTATAGTAAATTTCTATTTATATGTTTATTAGTTGATTTATTACTATTATTCTATTTTGTAAAAAAGGGGAAAAAAAAACCTCGCAAAATGCTTTCACGAGTGTTTAACATTCCTCGAATTGAAAGTTTATTTTATTTATTTTTTGCTAATAATCCTAGAACCGTTTTGTTCATGTTGCTAATGAACGAAGGAAAACAAATCTACCAACTAATCTTTGATTTCAAATAGTTAATCTGTCAAAACATTTTCAAAGTTTCTTTTTATCTTGACTATACAACTTTATCTTCTATTGTATGATAATTCACATTTCATCCACAACATTACCTGATTCAATTTCAGAATTTGAAATGATATAGAATGTTTAAATTAAGTTTCTGTGATAATTTTATGAAACTGTCAATTTACCCTTATCTTTCCGTTGGTAGACAAATAAATCTCCCAAAGAAGAATAGAAATTAATTGCCTCAAATGCTTTTACATTATTTTTTTCCTTCCTTCTTTAATGATCATTTTTATCTTCCCTTTTAAGTGTTAAAATGTAGTTTTTTTCCCCTTCTTATTTTGTCTTTTAAAGTAGCGTTTTTTGATTTCTCGTTTTTTTTTTCAAATTAGACTATTAAAAAGTTTCGTTTTATATTAAAAAACCTTCAAAGTAATCGTTTTAATTTTTATTTCTCCAATAGGATTTTTACTCTTTTGTGAAAAAGAAAACTACGCATTTCTTTTTAACGAACCAGACGTGTCAAACACTGCAATTGTCTTCAGAGGAAGTATCTTTGAAGGGTCTTTGATAACGAGTTTAAAAGCGAATGAAAAATTTTGAACGTCTTCAAATGTCGCGCTTGAATGGAGACTTCCTTTGAGAAGATATTTCAATGCAAAGAAGATTCGAACTCGAGTTTAACGAATTGGGAAATCAGAATTTATTAAGCACGTTTAGCACTTGATTTGCAATAGCTTTGTTACACCTGTCGAAAGAGAAAACGGCATTTTTTCAAAGTACAAATTGTTAAGATAACCAATTCAATCTCACCTTATTTGTTTCAAATTAATTCGGACAACAGTTCAGTTTATAATATAGGGTTAGCATATAAAAAAATATCCCGGTTTTCAAAATTTAGATTTTTAAAATTATTACACTTAAAACTATAAATGAAACCATATAATTCAACCTCTATAAGTTGACCACCTGCTTAATTGAACCACTGAAGTAGTGCGCCGCAAGTGGTCAACTTACACAGGGTTTCACTATAGGGGAAGGTCGGGTAGTATCGGACACCTAAGCCAATTTCAATCATAACACTTTTTGTTTTATTTGTAAAGAATTACTTTTTACACTAAATTATGCTGTACTAAGTTACCTAACATAAATTGTAAACTTTGGTTAAAAAAAACATGGAGTCGTATTTTTTAAACAAAGTTTTGTCAAACTCGATTTTTGGCCAATTTTAAATTTTGGAGGGTTGTATCGGACAAAACATTAAAATGTTGAAATAAAAACAAATAGTTCAGAAATAACATTTTAATGTGCAAAAAAATGAAACGAACACAGTAGTTGGTTACTTAAAATAGTATACAAGTCTAAAAATGAAAATAAGTAATAATTTTTTATAAAAGTTGAAAAATATAGCCAACTTTTTCAATGGCTTCTTTCATATTTGTTTCTCATCCCATTTATGTCGTGATTTTTCCATTTCAACTGTTGAACAAAGAAAAACAACGTCAGTATTTTATTTTAGTGCCCGTAACTTTGTCCGATACAACCCGAAATTGGTTTGTCCGATACAACCCGACTGTAAAGCTACAGTTGTTTAACTACCACTAGGTTATTTTTTAAGCTAGACACTTTTATAGCTCATAATACTTAGATTAATATACTATCGTTCTAAAGGTATAACAATGAAACAATATAACTTACTCTATGTATAAATATATGCCCCAGAAGTTAAGTTCGTGCACTGCAATTCTCTCAACAAACAAACAACTAGCTTTGCACACCAGAACGAACGGTTGATTTGAACCAATATAGCGTCTGTGACTTTCTTCCTCAATACGGCACACTATGTTGACCTAGTACGTGCTGCCGCTGGCGGCGGAATTAAGAAGCAGCCCTTGTCCGATACTACCCGCTGTTTGATACTAAACGAACTTCCCCTATACATTTTTTAAACTGGGATATTCATTTATTATTAACTTTCAGAACGTTGTTTGATGTTACTCGAACATCTAATATAGAGAATTTTTTTTTATTATTATTTTAAGTAGTATTAATAATACTACTTGCTCGGTCATTGGTGGGTGGGACAAGCTTTTTAATCGCTGCCAAAAATATGAATAATAGTCGTTATGAAGTTAACTGTTAATATTCTTAACAAATGTTGTTTGCGAACGCTATATTGTGTTTGAAAATGTCATGGTTGCTCGGGAAAGGAAACAAAATTATTTCCCATTTGAATTATTTCATACATTGACAAATAGGTAGATTGTAAATCAAAATACTCATTTTTCATAATTTTTAACAATCCATACATATAATAGCCAATGAGCGAGTCAGTGACGGATCCAGCCGATTGTTTTGGGTGGGGCCATCCGAAATTTTTGAACAAACTCCGAACTCCCCATAAATTTTATTAAAATGAAGTTTTAAAAACACAATTTTCGGGTTTATCGAGACATTAGATGAGGGGGTGGATTTAGGAATCTCCCTCGAAAATGTTTCAAAATTTAAATTTCCGAGTAATTTTTGAAAATTAGGAAACTCAAAACGCATTTTGTCTATTTTTGATGATGTGCGGAGAAAGGTCAGGTTTCGGGCGCTGGCCCCAAAATACTTTTTGAAAATAAAGCTTAGAAACCAAAATATTCCTAAAAATGCACCTTTAGGTAATGTTTGCTTACATTAAGGAAGAGTGAAGGTGCTTAGAATCCTTCCTTCCTGGAAATATTTTGCCTAGAGGTTATAAAAATTCGATTTTTAAATATATTTATACATATTTTAGAAAGGGATGGAAGATTCATGAGCTCCTCCAAAAGCCTCCTTTTAAAGTTATCATCACGATATAAACTAGGGAGGGAGGGGGTCCTGTCAAAAATCTTGTAAATGAAGTCCCAAAAAATTTCATTTAAGTTGCTTTTAAACAAGTGATAAGGGCTGGGTATCCGTTAGTTTCCGTTGACATTTTTTCCAAATAAGACTTAAAATGCAATTTTTTGCTACATATCAAGGCATTTGTGAAAACGCATGGGAAAAGTGGGTTCTCCCCTTAGTTTCGAAATTAAAGCCATAAAAAGGAAAATTTAGGCTCTCTTTGGTTTTGTGAACAATAGGTATACTCTGAGAACTGCAGCATTTAGAAGTCCAAGTGTGTATAGTTGGAATCAAGAAATGATGTAAAAGATGGAAAATTTTTTTGGAAATAAGTTTTATTTTTGAGGATAGGGATATAATTTATATCCCAATTAAGGTCTATACTTCTTTTTCAGTAAAACACATGTGTTAAATTTTGTTATCTTCTCATAATACTTTTTTCTTTTTTTTTCTTAAAAAAATTCCTACAATCACAAGACTTTGGAAGGGCTCGGTTTCTGGTTTGGATTAAAAATTCAGAGCTGTTTTCAGGGTCCCATACAACGGGTTAAACCACAAATAGGGGTAGGTATGGCGGACCCTGGAGTGAAAACTGAAAAGCTGTTTTATTTCAAGTGAAACACTTATCGAATTGCCTGATAGGGGTTTTTCATGTTTTCTTATATCAGTTAAACTACTGTATACCAGATGGATCTCATGTTGAATTCAGCTGCTATTGTAAACGAAGTAGAGAGTTTATTATGCATAGTATCAATTTGCCTAAGCTCCTGTAACATCGTCGAAAAGAACAACGCTGACTGAATTGCTTCAACGGATTTATCAATTTTCTCTTTAAAAAAACCCCCGAATAAACTATGTAATTTCAAAACATTCGCAATAAGCCAAGCTGATGCTATCGGATACTACCACAAAGAGACAAAGATACGCTAATGATCTAAGACATCCAAAATGATGCAGAGAAAAACTTATTCTCCCCCCCCCCAGAAAGGCGTGGAATTGATAGACATTTAGACAAAACAATGCAGGTAATATTAGAACAGGAAAGATAACAATCTAAGCGAATTATTTAGTAAACTTGAACCTATAAGTGATTTGTTTATCAACATAGTATTTGGAAAGCAGAAGAACACCAGATAATTGTTTCGGTATCTGCATACGCATTGTTTTCAAAGTATTTGCTCTTTCCAATTGATGGCGCATTAAACCCAGTCTAATTATTTTACTGATTCTGTGATTTAGTTCCGAACGAAATTTGATGCTTAACTTAATTACTATAATGTTTCTTGTTGTAATTGGCTCCATTTGAGAAGAATGGCGGGAAATATTTATAGCCTTTCGAATGGATATGAAGCTTTAGAATTCGGGGTTTCTTTTTCTTAAATGTGCATATTTTTGTACGAAAAGAAATTAGCCCGATGTTCAAACTTTTGAAAACAAAGAAGTTTTGTTTTACTGTTTAGGAACGGAGATGTTAATGAGCTCATTTACTTTGTTTGGAAGAATGAGTATTCGTTTCTTTATTACGTGATCCAAGTACTTAAAATTTTACAATTTTCAATGTGAGGCAATTCAATTGCAAAACATATAAAGCCATTTTTAAATTAGATTTTTGATTGCGACATGTTATTATAGATTTTTCTTGGAAGATGTGGAAGATAAGGCTTAGTTGTTGAATAGTAGAATTGGGTTAATAAGCTTTGCAGTTCTGTATTTTATTGTAGTAGAAAAGTTCAGCAAAAAAAAAAAAAAGTAAGAACATTATTTAAATGAGTCCTATGAAGTAAAATGGTTTAACAGTACCTTAATAGATTTAAATATTGGATGATAAATAATCATCTTTTACGATAATGATTGTCAACATTAGACCGTGTACTCGTTGGGGCTCGGACAAGTCTATAAGAGGTAAGAAAAAAAAAAAGTTAAAAAGTAGAGATTTGTAATCTCTTCACTTCTTTTCAAAACATGTTTTTTTTTCTTTTCTAATATTTTTTAAAAGATGAAAATTAGTTCTATAAATTTGATTTCAAGAAAGAAATGGTTTTACCTTTAACTTCAACGTAATTTTCAAATTTAGTGCCATTAACTTTGTTTATTAAAGTCACTTTTTGAGAACCTTTCATTTGTTCTGGATTATAGAAAGAGACAGGGATTTTTGCTGGACCACACTGGGTTTGGCTTTCGACCATGAATGAAGATCTCACTAACCGAAACTAATCCATACAAAAGTTTAATCTCTGGCAGTGCATCTCAAAACCTCAAAAAGGACGCTCGGCTGGACCAGGAATCTCAGGGGAATTAAGCTTTTACGTTGAGCTTTTTATGGTGGTAATACGTTAATCCTTTGAGGCTCCATTTGCAACTACCAATTTTGGGCCATTAATTGAAATAAAATTATTAATTTGCAGAAGCGAGGGAATGTAAAATGATATAGTCGAAAAAGCAGTAAAAAATAAGCATGTTACCGTTTAGAGAGTAAAAGAGTTTTTTTTAAATATTCTTCAAAATTAAAGTCTTCAACTTTTTCTTGCAATTGTCTTGCTGGGTATTTCTAAAGAAACTATAACTATGAATCACTATTAATGTACAATGAATATTTCATTAATGCCCAGAATTAGGTGAGAGCTTTGATACTTATATCCTGAAGTTAATTTTTTACTGTGATAGTAAAAGTAACCCTTGTGACATCAAAACATGTGTGGGTCACTAAGTTTTTCCCTCACTCAAAACCTTATTCATTAATTTCAGGATACGGCAACATTGCTCCCAGAACCGGACCAGGGAAGATCGCAACAATCTTCTACGCCATTATCGGCATTCCTTTGATGCTTCTGTACCTCACCAACATTGGCGACATCTTGGCCAAAGCTTTCCGGTACCTCTACAGTAGAGCTTGCGCCTGTTGCGGCGGATCCGGTGGTGGAGATGCGGCTTCGGTGGAGGCTAGAAGAAGGCGCGCTGCTGAGTCGTGGAGGGTCCAGCATATTGTTGGGAACGCATCATCTTCCAGGCTCGAGATAGACGATAAGTTTCCGATGGGTATACCACCTCCGCCGCCGCCACCCATATCCCGTATCACAGAAGATGAGGTAAGTGATATCTCATCAAAAACAACCCTGTTATAAAAATTTCCCCCGCCAAGAAAACCTTTAACTTTTCCGCACAAAAAAGAAAACCTGCATCCTAAACCCAAAAACCCTCAGCCATAAAACGTTATGATATCTAGTTTGCCCGCCAAGTATCTGCCAAACTATCATCCTCCCTCTTCTCCTTTTTCATCACAGCTACTTCCATTAGAACCTCCTCCCACCTACAACTCCTCAGAAATATGGATAGATCTTTTAACTTGTTTATCTTATTTGGCGGGAAACTTTTTGCTCACCAAGCAACCACTTCACTTTAAAAAGCTTCCCGCCAAACAAGATAAACAATTTAAAAGATCTATCCATATTTCTGAAGAGTTGAAGGTGGGAGGAGGTTCTGATGGAAGCAGCTGTGATGAAAAAGGAGAAGAGGGAGGATGATAGTTTGGCAGACACTTGGCGGGAAAACTAGATATCCTAACTTTTTATGACTGAGGGTTTTTGGGTTTAGGATGCAGGTTTTCTTTTTTGTGCGGAAAAGTTAAAGGTTTTCTTGGCGGGGAAATTTTTACAACAGGGTTGTTTTTGATGAGATATCACATCTTTTTGCATTGATATTATTACTTTGTCTGTATTTTTAGAATTGAGAACTTCAAGTCAGAAAATTTTCAATTGAATCAACGCTGTTTTGTGTTTTTAAGGAACAATAATGGCTAGCCTAATTTTACGTCAAGTTATTTTCTGACTATTAAGATTCTATGTTCATTTTGCGAGAATTGGGCGGTTTAAATTTTATTGCAATCTTGTATCCTCTCTGTTGCAAAGAAAAGTTCTTGGATAATAAAATACTATACTTTAAATTATATTGTTTTCAAATATTTTACAACTTCGCAATAAATTCTATTACAGTTTCTTTATTTGACAGATTATTCAACATTTTCATGAAGGTTTTTTTTAAAATGATTTACAGCTTGAGGGCTATTTTAATCTAGCTTTTCACTTTTTGTTTAATTACATTTTTTCTTAAATTGTGGATTATTTTACGTTTTCTGGGATAATTTTAATTGTTTGATTTATCTTTTTCTTGATAGAAGTCTTTGTCTTTTGTAATACCTAGTTTTGTTGAAAAGTTCATTTAAAAAATCGAAATAACGCATGTTATCACCAAGCAAAAAAAAAAAAAAAAAAAAAAAAAAACTAAGCCATTAAATATTTTAAATTTGAATGTGTCAGAAGATCTATACAACTTTACTCGCTGTCAAATCGCGGATATGTCAAATTTGCCATGGCGAATGCGCATGGTGCGCGCGGACTAAGCTCATTAAAAGTCTTGCTTAAATTGTAAAAAAATTTTCAGCTAACAAATTACTGCAAAGCACGGATATCCACACACATATTTCATATATTTTCAATTCATTATCTGTTGTTTGTGAAAAATCCATTAATTTAGAAAATAAGCAAACCAATAAAAAAAGTGCTATTTTTCGCTTTCAATTAAAAAGTTATATGTGCCGTATTCATATGCGTACAGTTTCATATAATTTGTCACGTAAAATATTGTAATGGTTTAACCCCAGTTTCGCGCCGACATTTAAAATTTCTTCCCTCCATAAATATATCAAAACTGAAAAACAGGGGGAAGGAAATTTCGTATCGGCAAACTTTGGGGGGGGGGGGGGGAGGACAGCATTCTAATCTCATTCATTAATTTGTTTCTCTGCTTAAGTATAAACAAACAACATAGAATCTGAAAACAGAAAGCCCAATGAGCTAAGTCTACGCGCATGTGCAGTCGCTGTGGCAAATTTGTGATATCCGCGATTTAACGTCTAGTTGCAACTGTTGGATATGTTTTAGTCTTGATTGAATTTCATTTCCTAAGACAACTTTCTAATAACTGTTAGATCTGTTCTAACCTTGCAATTGCAGTCCGAGATAAACAAACCCTGTGAGCTGAAAGTAAGTACATAAGAATTTAGGGAAAATTAGTGATTTTTAAACTTCAATTACTCCGGCCCATGATGTCCCTGGGGTGAATTTTTGTATATGTACTCAATGGCCCCCCAAGAATATGTATACAAAAAATCATTACTGTAGCCCCCCGGAGGGCTGTGATAGAACTCCGCGAAGGTACAATTTGGGGGGTAAAAACGAGGGGGAAGGGGAGAGGATCAAATGGCACAAAAGGCACATCAGTAGGGTACAATGAATGTTTGTGCGAAATTTCAGCTTGATTCCTTTTTCGTCTGGGCTGTAGCCCTCTCAAAGAAAGCGAAAACTTTTTTGAACAGTGATTTTTAATACCTCCTCCCCTTGATGGTCCAAGAGATTGTATTTTGGTTTACGGCGTCAGATTGAATGTACCAAAAATCAACTCCGGGGGTCTTCGAGGGGCAGAGATACAGAGGGGTGAAAAACCCAAAAAACCCCAACTTGTTCTGTCGTGTAATCTTGTTCTTTGTCGCTTTTATTTTCTTTCGTCTTTGACGGTGGATTTGCTTCTGTTGGCTGCTGACGTTTGGTTTCCTTGGCGGGGCGGACGCTCCCGCGTCCCGTGATTTTCTTACAGAAGGATTCTCTGCTGAAAATTCAGCGTCTCTCATTCACAGTACATCACATATTGCATGAGAGGCAGCAGTTGGTAGATTTTATATAGGTGGCATGGGTTCAGCTCTTTAGATCGATCTCAGTACCCTCAGTTCATGTCACAGACCTGGAGGCAGATCCATTCTTCACCACCTCCAAAATCAGAAGATGAGAACTCAATCTGTCATACAGAGAGTTTCTTCCTTTCTTTTAAGTTTTTTCCTTCACTTTCTTTCCCAGTATGTTGCTAGGAACACATCAGCTTCCAGGCTTCAAAAAAGTGATAAGTTCCTAGTAGATATCCCACGCCCTCCGCCGCTACCCATATTTCGTATCACAGAAGATGAGGCAATTGAAATTTTCCCACTAAGTTCGTGCTTAAATTAGTTTCCCACCACCACCCATATCACATATTGCACGCAATGAGGCATTAAAAATTTTTATATAGGGGTAGTTTGGGTTTGGAAACCCGATGCCTCAGTGATATAAAGTGATTTAATCTACAATTGGAAATGCGTTGAAAAGACTAATTCGCCATTCCATCCATACACCACTACTGTTCAAGTTGCTTTAAGAGAAGGCGGATAAAAGCTATGGTGGAGAGTTATTGATGCCTACACAATCCTATACAGATTATGAGGCAGCTCGCTCCATCCCACCTTCTGTTCTTGGTATAATTTCTAACTCTTTTTGTGTAGTATATCCATCGTGTGCTACTCGTCCTCTGTAGTTATATGTGGAATAAAATCATGTAAAAGGAATGTAAGGCAGTTGCGATTTGTTCATTTGCATTCAAGCTTAAGCTGTGAATATAAAGAAAACACATAAAAGTTTAAGAGGGTAAGTGCCAAACTTAAAAAAATTGAAGATAACCAGTACTAGTTCGGGAAGAAGTTTTAATCTGTGTTTACACAGCATATGTTACACAGCATTACTTGGATAAATTTTCATTGAAAGCCTTCCTCTACGGTTTGATCTTTGCACGCCTGTTACTCAAACTTGAAAAAGTCCCCTTGTAGTGCACCTCTGGGTCGTTTAGCTATGACCTTGACATGTTTAACTCTTTTTCGTGAGTTTAATAATAATAAAAAAAGTACGCTTTATTGCCACGGATTTGAGTTGGAATACTTTTGCAAAACTTCTAAGAAAGTACCCCACTCAGGTCAGTGCCAATTACCCTTCTCTATTACTTGAAAAGAGGTAAATATTGCCGATGTTGTTGTTCAACTTACCCAAGAGTCGCACTATACATCTCTTTGCTTCTTACTGCCTCTAATGTATTTCTGTTACGAACGAACTTTACTGTAAAAGAATAAAAACCAAAATTTGATGCACAAAGTAGCATGGAATTTCCTGCTAATTTGTGCATTGAAACGTAGTTTTATTTCTTTACTTTTTCCATATTAATTAAAAACTTTATTGTATTATGAATTTTGCTAAAGTAGCAAAAATTTATTATATTTTAGTAACTGAGTGATTAAGTTAAAAGTAATGTCTTCCATTTGCAGGTACGAATTGAACCCATTCCAGATGATATGTACCGAGATGAAGATTTCAATGGCAAAGCCCGCGTATCCGTGCCCATAACCTTATGCATGGTGATACTCATTGGCTATATATCCGGCGGAGCTGTTTTGTTTTCCCTCTGGGAAGGATGGGGGTTTCTGGATGGTTCCTATTTTTGCTTCGTCACCCTCAGCACTATAGGTGAGTGACGAAAGTAACGTCTTTTTTTTTTTTATCAATTCGTCATAAGTTTTGTAAAAATAGTTCGTCACAAATTTTGCATGAATTCTTTTGAGCGTACTTAGTAAAGAGGCGTTACCACTGAACTGGGGAAATCTGGAGCAAGTAGTTGTTATGCTTTAACAAGGAATCTAGACTGCCGATAAGTATAAATATACTTGTCTTAATATTTTGAGCCGTCATAGCGAAATATACACTACTGTTTGTGAAAATTGCAACACCATGAAGGAAGCATCATAATTGAATAAAATTTAATACACAGTTGAGTGGTAATGGTACAAATAAATGATTACATTTTCAAACCAAACAAACAATAAGAGAGATAGAAATTAGTATTTTGTGTAGCCACCACACGCCGCAATGAGAGCTGCTGTACGACTCGGCATGGAGTGAAACAAAGTTTGAATATCTGCCTGCGGAAGAATATTCCATATTGTTTGTATGCGCGACAAAAGTTCGACTGTCGAAGCAACAGGACGAGGATCACGAGCGAGACACCGCCCAACGAAATCCCACACATGTTCAATCGGTGACATATCCGGGGAATATGCAGGCCAAGGAAGAAGCTGTACCTCTGCGAATCAAGGTAGGATTTGACAGTCCTGACGACATGTAGATGGGCATTATCCTGCTGGAATACAGCCCCTGGCAATCCTTGCAGGAAAGGAATAGCTTGGGGATGTAAAACTTCTTTTATGTATCGGGTACTGTTCAAATTGCCTACAATTCGTAGCAATTGTGATCGTCCATGATATGCTCCGGGACCATAACTCCGGGTGTTCGTCCACTGTGGCGTTCGATAATGCACTCCGGAATGTACCGTTCACCGGCATAGCGCCTGACATGAATTCGGCCATCATGGTGTCACAAATTGAAGCGGGATTCGTCAGAAAAGACGACTTGCTGCCAATCATCACGCCAGCTCCTATGCACATTGGCCCATTGTAGCCGCAGGCGGCGATGGTTTTGCATGAGAGGAATCCTGTATAAAGGAATCCTTGCGCGCAGCCACGCTGCAGCAGACGTCTCCGAATTGATGAAGCACACAATGAAACACCTGTAGCTGTAGACCACTGCGCTGCCAATTGTCTAGAAGAAGCTGTGCGGTCCGTCAGCGCCATACGCACCAGGTGTCTGCCCCCGCGAGTTGAAATCACATTTCGGGGTCCACTTCCGGATTTCCAAGCTGTCCGACCCTCGTCCGTCCACTGCTTCCAAACACACATGATTGTGCTGCTGTTACGCTGCACACGAGCGGCTACTGAACGATAAGACAATCCAGCTTCACGAAAGCCGACGATTCTGCCCCGTTCAAACTCCAAAATTTGCTCAAATTTCGCTTTCTTTCGTCGAAGAGGCATAGTGAAGATTAAGTTAACGTTTACTTTAGCATATAACCACCGATAATCATACACGTCTCGCTACAGCCTTCTATTTGTATTCGGTTCGATCCGCCGTTCAGAGGGCGCTGCTCAGCATACGCATGCGCTACTGGTCTGCAATTCTAAGCATTTGCATATCATGTTCTACTTTACATTTCCTGCAATTTTCAGCTCACTCGCGTAAGTCTTTCGTGGTGTTGCAATTTCACAAACAGAAGTGTAGTTAACAGTACAAGTGAAGCATAATAATATGTAAAGATTATTGTATTAAAAAATATATATTGTGAATTTTGTGGTAAAAAATAAAAAGCTCCAAATCTATTTAAGTTTCTTTTTTTTAACCACTTGGCGCCATGGAGTTTCTGCCTTGATTGTCTATTAGAGAGCGATGCGGAATCAATCACCCAGTATTCGTTCCAGATTTCTTTATAGCTCAGCTGATGTAACATAATTTCGTTTTTATCACATAGGACAGTTTATCGAAAACTCTTGTCCTGATTAAGTTATACAGCTTACTGGCGAATTAGCTGCCGTCAAGTGATGTATGGACTACATTCCACCGATAAATAAGCTTTAGCCTTATTAGCCTAGTCACTAGGCTCATAATTTTCGGTTAAAAAGAGTATAACATTTTGTGGTTCGTCTATTGAGACAAAGTCCAAAAAAAGTTAGCATTAATTACTCCATTTTATTGTACTAATCAGTTTGAAGTCATGTCTTGCATGCGATGCTCGAACCTTTGAATGCAGGACAAGGTGTCAAAACTTTTCTAGACATTTTACATGAGACGAGATATAGTGATTGCTCCGCGACTCTCGTTTCAACGCTGGGATCAAAGGTGCTTTTTTTTCTACTCATACAGAAATGCTTTTGTACCCAAAGTGGATGGTAAATGAAAGTAAAAATCTACAACTTGATGATAAAAGCGAAATTTCTGCTCGATATGTTATTCGACTTGAATAGGAGACGATTGACATTCCAGTTAGTAAAATCGTTCTGTGTGTATCTTTGCAAAGAGTGTAATGTCTACGTTTCATTGCCCACAAGCACATCTCTAATTCCTCTCTTTGGCAGAAGCAGTTCATGTTCATTCTAACGAGCATAATTCACACATCACTCCATCGATTTCCATTTAACTTTCGTGGCAAAGCCACGCTTTTGAAAATCAAGTTATAAGTTTTCATAGGTTATTTTTACACCGTAGAACCTCGATTAACCAATGTGAAAGGGGCTGAATCTCCTTTGATATATTGAAAATTTCGAACAAAAGAGGTGCTGAAAATGGCTATCAGGTCATCTTTTGGAAACGATCAAGTTGTTCTGAACCAGGAGACAACAAGTAGTCTAACATTTTCCCTTATTTCAACAGGTTTTGGTGACTTGGTGCCGGGTGATTCAGTCATCTCAGATGGTGGGTCGCAAGAAAAATTGGTGATGTGTTCTTTGTATCTACTTTTCGGCATGGCCCTCATTGCCATGTGCTTCAACCTGATGCAAGAAGAGGTCATACACAAGGTCAGAGCTTGCGGCCGCCGGATAGGAATCATCAAAGATCAAGAAGATGATGACGACATGGGATGAAGGGAGCTTTTGCCGGATTATTCGCTCAAAATTCTTCGAGGTTCCGGGCATCGCTTCGCTCGGTTGAGGAAAAGGGTGGGCACAAACCGTGCTCGACAGATACCGAGGACGAAGTTCTTTAAGTTGCGAGGAGACATTTGAACGTTCTAAAGTCCTTTTGCGTATTCAGTTGGGTTGAATTCCCAGATGAAGAATGAAGAAACAGTTTTGAAAAATTGAATCTGAAAGCCATTGTTTTTTAAACTCTTGAAACTTCGAAACATTCGTTTAGATCAGAGGTTCCCAAACTCGTTTGCTCCGTGGATCACCTTTCTGTTTTTTCTGATTTTCGTAGATCCCCTTCAAGAGATCTCTCCCAAAAACAAAGTAAAATAAGGAAGTGTACCATTTGCATTTGAACTTCAAAACAGAGATGTAAACCGTTAAGTATTACCAAAGATGTTAACAAACATATAGATGAAAAACATATGTTAGAGAAAGTCACACGACAGCTAAAGAATTTAACTTATTTAACTTTTAAGAAAAACTTTCAGAATTATTTTTTACGAATTTTTTTTGCTATCACTTTATTCTTTTTCATTTACAGCCGAAGTTTCGTCTCGGGTGGAAAGAGGGTTGGGAAAAGACGGAGGAGGGTCCTTGCTGCTGGTATAAAATGTGCAAGTACAAATTGTACGCACAAAGATTGGGTGCGACACAAGAATTATAAATCGTATAGACTTATTACATAAGTATTATGTAACTATATTGGCGAGATTTTCGTTATAACTTGCTTAAATAGGATTCAATCTCGTGGACTCTTAGTTGAATCTCATGTACGCTCAGTTTTTTCGTCCGTTGACATGGACCCCTTGCCTTAATCCATGTGGGCCATTTTGGGAACCACTGATTTAGATGATTTATTATGATTCCCTATGCCACATCTGGTCGATAATAACTGCGGGTAGTTTTTGGAATGTAAGATTGACAACTAGGGAAGAGTCATAAAAATTTTAGCTTACTCATTGCAAATAGGAAGTAGCTTTATGTTTATCTACAGGGTAAATGATTAGTTATGGGTATGGTTAAAGGTTTTTATTTTAAACTAAAAAATCGCCCGTCAAGGTATGACGGGTGAAAATTGCTTCCACATTTGAACGAAGCAATTGCCTGTTTGGTGATGTTTTGATAGTTGTAATTTTGACCCTGACTCCAGTGGATGAACCTTAAACTCCAGTAGATAGCGTTCATTGTTGACCCCTTTTGCGTTTCTTCATTCTCCTAAAATGAGTCTTACAGACCCCGAAGAGTTCCTATTTTTCCTACTTTTTCCTACTTTTTAGAGCTCTCTCCTTATTTTCCTACTTTTTCCTTTTTTTTCCTACTTTTTCTTTCTTTAGTATAGCACTTCTAATTGCGCATTGACTCTTATTTTTACAATGCCGCACCGATAATTTTCTGCATGTTTTAATTTTAAAAAGCAAAAGAAACAAGCGGATCCTGAACTTTTCATTGACTGACTACAGTAATTTCTGGAAGGAACACCGGCCGCAGCGTTTGCGTGTTTAAAAGTTAAATTTTCGTAAGTGACTCTTTTACAGTTACAGCGTTTACTATCGAATTTTCTTTTTTATCGCCCCGACTTCAGTCCTACTGTTTTAACGAAACAATAAAGAAATAGATAGTCACATTTTGATGCAATTATATATTATTTACTCGTCAATTAGAGGCTTTAATTAAAGTAAACGGCCGACTATTCAAAAAGTGCGGGAAAAGCCGAATTTCCTATTCGCCAATTTTTTGTATAGTTGATTACAAGTGAAATGGATCTCTATTTGAACAGAAAGGCAACCTTAAAAAGAACGTAAAGAAGCCAAAAATGAAAAACCTGTACATTGTACATATTTTATTGATGTTAGGACAAAATAAAAGTGACAGATAACAGAAATTCGTAAAAACGGACCACTTCAAAAACAAATTGCGGAAACTTTTTTCATACGTAAATATGATTATTGTTCATTCTAAATCGTAAACATGATTATAAAATTTATAAAATTCACTTTTCTTTCCTTGCAAAGAGTGTATTTGCAAAAAATGAAAAACACGGCAAACATAGATGGGCAAAACGTTCCCGATTTTTGGAGAAAAATCGGAAATCAATTTAAATTTGAGATTCTGTTTTTATTTCTTCACATTTTTAAAAGTTGGGGGATCAAGCCACAAGCAAATATGTGCTGTATTTTTTTCTTTTTAATTGGTATTTTCCACTCTGATATATCATCAACAGCGAGAAGTTGCTCATCATTTCTATGTGCTGCGTTTATAGCAATGCGGCATTTCTGAACATTTAAAAATTTTTTGACTGACTCTTACTCTTTTCGGGGTGCGGCAATTGTACCGCATCTACTGTAAGTTGTTGCACTCAGGGCGCCTGATCGAAGGGGGGGGGGAGAGATTTATGCAGGCATTTGATGCCAGGTGCTCCGCCCTCACTCTCAATTTCGTGAACAATTTCCGAATGAATATTTTTGTTGTATGGTGTGGATTGAGAGAAACTACATACCTTCCCTTTTATGCTCAGAGAAACATTAGTAACTGATCTTTGTCTTTGATAAAAATGATATCTTTATCATGCGTGGATTTTTTCCTTTTTTTTTTCCATGACAAAAATTTAGGAAAAAGGAGGTAAAAATCATCAATCCAATAAAACAATATTTGTTTTTATTGCTTGATTAAAATAATAAACTGGACTGTCATTTTGATTTTTCCCAGGAGGGTGGCTAGCGAAGGATGTATACCGAATGCAAATTATATCTGAAAACAACAAAAACCGCACAAACTTGTATAGTTAAGCACTAATTTTCCAAAGACAGGAAGGGGAAAAATTGACCCCACTGACCCCCATAAATGACGTACCTGAAACAAAAATTTATGTTGAATGCTAAAAATACAAAACATTGTACAAACCCTTTAGTTTACGTATTTCATTATTTAATTAGTTTAATTATTTTATTAATTTTATGTTCTATATTTAAGAACAAAATTATTGTAGTTCTGCATTTTCAGTCTTTATCTTTTTTTTTTTTTTCAAATTCAAACATCTGCCCTGTTTATGCAAGAATGCATGTCAGCTGCTGATTATTTTTAACTAAAGCTTATTTAATATTTGCTTTGCTTTTTGTATCATAGTTTATGATAACAGGAGCTGAAAGTGTTAGTATTTTCAAATAATAAGATGCTCTCGAAAGAATGTTTTCGTTTTTGACGAAACAAATCTTTACCAAAATGGTTTTATTGTACCAAAAAATGAGATTATGATTATTATTATTATTATTGAGGTTTTTTTTTTTGGGGGGGGGGGGTTGCGATCACTATATTTCATTTTATTCTCTCACACTTAAACATTTTATTACTGTATTGTTGAAAGGTGTTTCTTTGGATTTTATTTTCATATTTTTGTAATTATTATCTTTTGTTTCCATCAGTTTATTTTTCATGCTGATGATTGTCAGCTTGTTTCTTTCGTTTTGTTTTTGCGACTCGGTATTTCATTAAATCCCTTTAGTACTTCAAAAGTACTGTTAGTTTATTTTTGTTACACTTTAAAAATCAAAAATACTGTTAGTTTATTTTACGTTAGAAATAAAATTTATACTAAATTTGTTTCCTCTTGCCGTGTATATTGTCCTATCACTTCCTATTTTTTCCTACTTTTTTAAGTGATTTTTTTCCTACTTTTCCTGTTTTTTTAACTTTTGATTCCTTATTTCCTACTTTTCCCCCCAAAAAAACCACTTCGGGATCTGGTCTTACGAGTAAAACAGCTAAGTTACCGGATCCTATTCAGCCTCGTCAAAACAAAGCATTTCCCTGCATGTCAAACATTACCAAAAAATACTATCAAATTATCATGCCGTGGCACAAGTTTCAGTGTTGGTAACGTCAGGAGCTCTACTCGATCAGTGAATTCGCTAGTTTATGTATGAGGATGTATTGTTTTCATTACCGTTTGCCAAATTTAGCTTATGTTTTATCATCAGTCCTAAATAACACTTTGGAGCAAGACAAGCTTAATATTAACTATTCGCAACTCCACAGCTCGAAAGCGCTACCTTGTGGCGGTTAACAATACTAAAGAAAAAGGTAAAACATTCCATTTTACGTGTTTTCTTTGGGGTAAATTACAGGCTTCAGACAGTTTGTGGTGTAATGTAATTTCAGAATAGAAAAGAAAGCTTCCTATAAACACGATGAAAAATTACTTTTAATTAACTAGTTATGGGCACGTTAGGTTGAAAGGATTTTAAATATCTTAATTAAACGCAAAAGTAAACCTATGTAATAGAAAAAAAATGCTAAATTTGGAATAAATGGTGTGGGTGTTCTTGAAAGATTCAATTTTGATAATCCACTAATGGTGTTCCTAGAATACATATTACAAACTTGATACTGACAATACAAGAATACCCTGCCCTTTAAAGGGTTTGGTGTCCGTAACTAATCATTTACCCTATTTATAATTCGAAAGCACATTTCCAAAAAAAAAAAAAAAAGCTTTTGTGCCATTTTGTTGTTAGACTGCGATCAGTCGGAAAAACCGTGATTTCGTATTAACGTAGTGAGCATCAAAGTCAAAAAGAAATTAATGTTGGATTTTAAAAATGTTTACATAAATAAATTTCTACAAATGGTTGTAGTTGTTGAAAGTTATCACCGACATTTCCTTGATATTTTTCAAAAATTTTAAATCAAAGTCCAAATGAATGATATATGCTTAGTAGTAACAGAAACATAAACACATAAAACTAAGTATGATTGTTGAATGCATTATGCATCAGAGATACAGATGTATGAACTCATTTGTATTTACGAAATAAAATGTACTTTTCAAATTTCTTGAAAATTCTTCCTGTTTGTTTTTAAATATTTGCAGTGAAATATCGTTCTTAGTTTGGGGGAGAAAAAAAGAAGAGACGTCAAAAATGCCTAAGTGTGATCTCATGGGAAAACTTGTTAATTAAAAATTTCGGAAGTAAACCAAAAGAGCTAAAATCTTTAAATTTATGATTGAGTAACGTTGGAAGCGTTTCTAGTCAGAGTGACAGGAAAATTCTTTTGAATTAAAAAAAAATGTCTGGTACTTCATATTTTTGTACAGTTGAAATCTCGTTGCATTTACAGTGTATGCTAACGTTAATGCTGTAAGAATTTTAACTTGATGTGGGTGTTATTTTTTTCAAAATTTATTACCAAAAACTTTAGGGAAAAGGAGTTCGAGGGCTTGAGGTACTGTTTAGTAACAATAGCTTAATCAATAGTTTAGTAAAAAGAAAAATACGCACATATATACACTCTACATAGAGGGAAAAATATTTTTTTAGAGTAGAAATTCTTTAATGCAGATGTGCTATTCGCTATTTGTTTTACAATTTTTCTTTTTTTTTCGGTTGTTATAAAAAACGTCTACTACGAACAAACTAGCGATTTTATGACATTTTGAGTTCAACTGTACTTAATGATAATGAAATATTTAGAAATCTAATCCAAAACGTACGGGTAAAACAAAACTAAAAATATCATCTCAGCAAAATCTCTCTCAAGATCTCACTCGCCGTAGGTTATCTGCACTTTCCGGGGATTTTTGTATCAAGGGATTTTTTAAATTCATACAGGGATTTTTTTGTCAATAATCCTGCTGTATGTAGCACTTTTTTTTTAACGATGTGCTCTATTTTTGATGCTTTTTATTGTCGGCTTGCAGCTGCTAGCGATTGTTTTGACTTGAGGCGGAGTGTCTTTTCGGAGAAAAACAGTTCCGCTGCTGCTTTCTAAAATAAGATCCCTGCTCAAACTGCAGCTAAAATAGCTCGAACTTTAGAGAAACAATGAAGTATGAGCATGCGGTTTAGTAAAAAAAATGTTGAAATTAGATGGGTAGTTAACTTACTCTGGGTTACAATTTCCGTTTTAAATGGGAGGACTAGGGCGGAAAATCAAAACCGAAAACTTCTGAGAAGAACTGATTCTAACTTTACATGTTAAGCTGAAAACAATGTCATAGTCAAGGGCAATGAACTTTATTTTTATAGAGTAATGGGTCATAACAAGAGCTGACACTTGAGGATTCTGAGATGGGGTTTTTTATTAGGGCTACGGGTTTGGAGGAAAAATGACCGGCTCAGACTCTGACACCGGGAGTCTTAGAGCCTCCGACTCAGAGTCATATAACCCAAAATCAGTCAGACTCCAATTTTCCGACTCCGCAGCCCTAATTGTTACACTGTTTTAACCAGGATGCGAAATCGAATTCGGAGGCAATAAAATTACAACAGTTGTAGTCGGGGGGGGGGGGACTACCAAGATTCTGGTGGACAATTTAAAAAACGCAATGTAGGCGAAAACAAGTAGCGAGATTGATTTAAGTCTAATTTACAACTAGTATGTTGTGGCCATCACGAAACTTTCTTCTATATTTTTCCTTTTTCTGATCCCTCCCCATGCTTGACGAGGAAGCAATATTCCTAACAAAAACAAAATTACACATGCAAAAACTTGACGACCATCCCAATGTCTGAGTTATTGTAAAAACAAAACAAAGAGCGAAAATTGAAAGTTACTTTAAAAGCCTTACTTGAATTAATTACAAATATTTTATTTATTAACAAACATAAGATGGCAACAGTTAAAAAGTTTAAATCATTGAGATAATATTTCCGATCATTTCCATACAATTAAAATCACGAGAAATACGCAGACGACAATCTATTACGATTTATCTTTCTTATTGTTGCATTAATAAAACTATTTTTTTTTTTATTCGCAAAAAAAAAAAAAAAAAAAAAAAAAATCAACACCTTTTGGAGCGATTGGAGTCAAAATTGAACCAAAGCCTGTTTACGTATGGATTCACATATATTCCAAATTTCAACCAGAACGTAGCATTACTTCTTGAGATAGGGCACTCACAATGGAAAAAAAGAACGGGCGATTGCGCTTCCCCCTTTTTACTTTCTTCTATATCTAATATATAGAAGAAAGTATTGGATTCGTGCAAATTTTCGAATTTCGAATTTTGACGGATTCGAACGTTTTGAGGTGTGCTGAGTTCATTTCGACTATTTTTGGAAAATGTCTGTCTGTCTGTGTGTGTGTGTGTCACGTCTGTGTGTGACCAGTTTTTTGTGGCCGCTCTACAGCAAAAACTACCGCATGAAATCGAACGAAATTTGGTACACATATGTGCCCGTATGTGAACTTGTGCCCATTGGTTTTTGGCGCGAATTCCTCCAAGGGGGGTGGAGCAATGGGACGTTTTTTGAGTTACGCGTGCTTGCTATTCCTCAGGAAGTAACTGGCGGAATCAAACAAAATTTGGTCCATATGTTGCCATTAACAGGAACAGGTGCTGATTCAATTTTGGTGTCAATAACTCAAACGGGGGTTGAGCTATAGAACGTTTTTTTGTCGTCAATTGTGACTGCTGTATCTCAAGAAATAATGAACGGAATGAAAGAAAAATTTATCGGCAAGTAGCCCTTAGTGGGTATAAGAGCTGATTTCATTTTGGTGTCAACAGCTAAAAAGAGGGTAGCGCAATCGCCCGTTCTTTTTTTCCATTGTGAGTACCCTATCTCAAGAAGTAATGCTACGTTCTGGTTGAAATTTGGAATATATGTGAATCCATATTTAAACAGGCTTTGGTTCAATTTTGACGCCAATCGCTCCAAGAGGTGTTGATTTTTTTTTTTTTTTTTGCGAATAAAAATAGCTTTATTAATGCAACAATAAGAAAGATAAATCGTAATAGATTGTCGTCTGCGTATTTCTCGTGATTTTAATTGTATGGAAATGATCGGAAATATTATCTCAATGATTTAACATTTTTAACTGTTGCCATCCTATGTTTGTTAACAAATAAAATATTTGTAATTAATTCAAGCAAGGCTTTTAAAATAACTTTCAATTTTCGCTCTTTGCTTTGCTTTTGCAATCATTCAGACATTGGGATGGTCGTCAAGTTTTTGCATGTGTAATTTTGTTTTTGTTGGGAATATTGCTTCCTCGTCAAGCATGGGGAGGGATCAGAAAAAAAAAAAAGAAAAATATAGAAGAAAGTTTCGTGATGACCACAACATACTAGTTAGCTGTTGACACCAAAATAAAATCAGCTCTTATACCCACTAAGGGCTACTTGTCAAAAAAATTTTGTTTGATTCCGTTCGTTATTTCTTGAGATACAGCAGTCACAATTGACGACAAAAAACGTTTTATAACTCAACCCCCGTTTGTGCTATTGACACCAAAATTGAATCAACACCTGCTCCTGTTAGGGGCAACATATGGACCAAATTTTGTTTGATTCCGCCAGTTACTTCCTGAGGAATAGCAAGCACGCGTAACTCAAAAAACGTCCCATTGCTCCACCCCCCTTGGAGGAATTCGCGCCAAAAACCAATGGGCACAAGTTCACATAGGGGCACATATTTGTACCAAATTTCGTTCAATTTCATGCGGTAGTTTCTGCTGTAGAGGGGCCACAAAAAACTGGTCACACACAGACATGACACACATACACACACACACAGACAGACAGACATTTTCCAAAAATAGTCGAAATGGACTCAGCACACCTCAAAACGTTCGAATCCGTCAAAATTCGAAATTCGAAAATTTGCACGAATCCAATACTTTCTTCTTTATATTAGATATAGAAGAAAGTAAAAATGACATTAATACACTTTTACACATTTGTTACATTTTTATGACTTTTCCTTCTCATCAGCTAGCAGATACCATACAGTTTGAGTTACTAAAAGGTTATTAATTGAATATATTTTTGAGGTTATATAATATATACCAACCCAAATAGTTTCAAAAAAGAGTTTAATGGCATGATTTTTTGTCTCAAGTTATCTTCAATTATCTCTAGCTTTGTCATTCTAAGCTCTTTGACTGCAGTTTATTAAAAATATTTTTTAAAATCCTTTACTTTTTTTTGAAAAATGGATACTTGCTATTACAAAAACATTATAATGAGAATGTTTCTTCAAAAATTGGGCCTTTTTTTGTCTTTATCATTTTGAACATTCTTTCGGAAACTTTAAACTTCATTTTCCCAAGTTCACAAAAAGATCCTTTAAACTTTGTAGTGAAAGGGAAAGAAAAGTAAAACACCATTCGGTGCTTTGTTGGCTTCAATACATAAAATGCTACTTAGTCCTTACAAACCTGCCTATCGATTTACTTTTGGTGGGTGTTTATTTTTATATTTTATCGGAAAACTGTTGGAAGGAATAAAGGACGTTTTAAAGTAGGTTTGGAAAACTTGGGAAGATTTTTTTCAAGTCAATAATTCACTTTTACTAGCCTTTAGGTGAGCTGTTTTTTTTTAAAAAGAAAGCAGAAGTGTATTTCTTGTTTTATTTGGAGAAATTTGTATCTCAACTTTTATTTGGGATGCATTTTCAGTTTAGTGGACGGAATAATTCGTAAACATTGCGTTTTTTAATCCCAGAATATGAATTTGTAGAATTTTTCTAAGTTGTATTTTAATGTGATGATTTTCCCGTTTGTTTCCACACAAAAGTAAACATCCGTCCTGATTTACAGTCATTTTAAAATGTAGCCTTATCATCAATCCAGTTTAGCCAAAACACAATTATATTTAACACTAATCTACAAGTCGGCCGCCTTGTCTAGTAGTCGGAGGAGTTTGACTGCGATGGGGGGGGGGGGGGGCCAATTACATGGATGTATTTCCTCTCTCCTGTCCTTGTCCTTCCTTTGTGTGAATGTGTTGTTATGCTACGAATGGTTGCTTACCCTATAAACGGGTCCTTATGGCATGTGTGTACAGTGGTAGTCGGACTTTCCACCAAATTACGGAACAGTTAGAAAAGTGAAGCAGCGCAAACTAGATTGCCAGCCTAGCTGACGCACGACAACAACAACTAATCTACTATTGTTGTATTTATATTTTGAAGCACAAGGTCGTACTTAATTTGTAAAAATATCTGATTGAAAATTACCTAGACCAAAAAATACAGGACCAACTCAGAGTCCGAAATTTTAAAGCCTTTGACCTCCGACTTCTTTTCCCCCAAAAATCAGTCTGACTCCACAACCCTAGCAGACTCAAACGTAAAAGGACCGACTCCGGCTCTGCCTTCTGGAATTTTAAAGCCTCTGTCTTATTTGCCACAAAAAATCAATCCGACTTCGACTCCTGTGGAAAATACCACAATTTCTTGTCCGCCTCCCTTTTTTTCAATCTTTTTGGAAAATAAAAGGCTTTTTATTATTTAACCAAGAAAATTCTTAAGTTTAGTTTTTAAACATTTTTCAGCCCGAACGCTACGTTCTTGCGAAACTTGGATAATTTATAGCATTTTGCAGACACTTTTTTTCTTCTCTCTCTTTTAATTTAAAGTTTTTTTTTCTTTTTCAGCTGCTAGATCTCATTAATGCAAGAAACCTTGTCTTTCATCTATTTTTACAGCGTTATATCGTCTAGCCAGAGTAATTAATTACTACACCTTTGAAGGTTTAATGAGTGTTAAAAATTAAACATGTCACGAAAAAAATTGGAACTACACCAAAATATGACATTTAGCGTAAAATTATGTGTTTTGGGAATTATGTTAGTAATTATTTCTTGATGTAAATTTTTTTTTCTAAGAAACTTCTTTCTAATATTCAATCATATCTTGGCGCGTTATTATACGGTATTTAAAGTAATTTAACTTTTTCGTAAATTTAATGTTTTGAGGATGTTTTAATACCCAAGTGTTTTTGTTGCTTTTCAGTTTTGTATTACACCTATCAGTGGTGCAAAAAATTTTTGTCCGGGTGGAGGAGGGATCATTACAGTTCTTAAATGCAAAGTGAGCTGTAGAGTCGGAGGAAAAATGTCCGGTTTCTGGAATTTTAGAGCCTTTGACTCCGACCTCTTCATCCCAAAATCAGTCCGACTCCGACTCTAACTACACAACCCCGGCAGTATTGTGTACTCGTAGGAAATCCCGACTTCGGTGCATTGGATTTTAAAACCTTCTAGACTCCAGACTCCTATTCCTTTACCACAACATCAATCCAACTCTGAATCCCCACTTACACATTACGGCGAACACTAACTCCGTTTCATGAAAATTTCAAAGTCTTCATCGCCAACAGTCAAATTCAGCCAGCAGACAGTGAAGGAGTTCTTTTTTTCTCTCTCTCACCAGAGAACCACACGAATTCGCAACTCCAGAGCTCGAATACGCTACCTTGCGGTGATTAATAATATTAAGAAAAGGGTAAAACATTCCATTCCACGTGTTTTCGTTGGGGTAAATTACTAGGTTTCAGACAGTTTGTGGTGTAATGTAATTTCAGAAGAATAGAAAATAGAGCTTCCCACAAACACGATTAAAAAATTACTGTCATTCACTAAGCGTCAAAGCAAGATATAAGTTACGGCAGTTGTTTGTTTTACCTTTTTCATCCGCCATTAGACAGTGGCTGCAGCGCCCCCTATAGTTCATTGGAGTTGCGAATAGCGTAATAATAAAAAAATTTTTACTCAAAAACTATTTCCCCTCATCCCCCCGTTATCGAGATTTCAAGTCTTAAAATCAACTGAAATTTTAAGAAAAGCGCAAAATTTAAAAACTTGGCGAGAAGTTAAGAGTACCACTGGATTCCACGGTCTGCATGTGGCTGAACTCATTGAAAAGGAATGAAAGGTGGAGAGAGTGAAACTTTTAAAGCTTGAAGCAAGGATACCAAGTCACGTAATAGATTTTAAAGTAAAGTGTTGGAAGAAATCAGGTTTCTTTCTCTCGTTTCACGTAAAACGCGTCCCCCATTCGTCGTACTTGAACCATGTGACTTGTGATTTTTGCCTCAGCATTTTTGAGCCAATAATTTAACTTGCTACCCCCCAGTTACTTATTCCTGCTTTAAGGCTGAACTTCCATCTGTAATGGAGGATTTCTAAAGGTTCTGATTTACAAATGGAATAAAGGGGTGTGAAAAAATATCTCTACTCAGTAAGCTAGACAGATTAAAGAGTCAAAAACTTAACCGACTAATTTCTTAAGATCCGCTATGATTAGTTTCATAAACTTTTAGAGACCTTGATTCAAAAAATTTATTTCAAAAACATTGCGCGAACCTAATACCATCCTTAAAATTCTTGGAAAAAAGTTACAAATAATGATCCAACAAGCACACTGCACCTAAGCAGTTGTGCGTTTTATTCATCACAACTGCAACTCTATTTTGTCATTTAAAATTGTTACTCCTTTTGTCCCAAATTAGTCACCACATTTAGGTCGAAAACTTTGTTCCAAATTAGTCGCTTACGTTTAGGTCGAAAATTTTGTTCCAAATTAGTCGCTACATTTAGGTCGAAAATGTTGCTCCATATTAGTCGCTACATTTAGGATTTTACTCAAACATTTTTCAGAGATTTCTATGTGCTATGCTATTAATCAACTACATTGACTTTCCAAACATTCCCTCCAAAAATCAGTATCAACTCAGTTTCAAAAATCCAGGGTTCGCACATTCTTAAGCCTCTTTTTTAAAGGACTCTTCCACCAGTAGTCGCATAAAATTATCTTCTAGTTAATGAATCTTGAATTCATTAGAAAGCCAACTAATGTTTTTGGTATACTGGTGATAGAGTCGACATCAGTATACCAGACGCAAATACCAGTATGCCAGTATACTAGTCCTTGCAAAAGGGGGGCGTGGCTTAAATGTGCGAGAAACGTGCAGTTTTAAAACTAACTTGGTATACTGATTTAAGGAGAGGTAGGAGAGATAGCTTGCTAAGTACCCAGAATGAAAATTCCGAAACCTCAGGCTTCTTCTGGGTAACGCTCTGGGATTTCTAGAGTTTACACCAGTTTTCCGTAAAAAAAAACAAGTACTTTTCTAAAGAAGTTTTTTGAATCGCTAGAAGTTTAATGGATGCAGACGTCTCACTGTTGCGAAAGTCATTTTTAACTACTAGAGTAAAAATATATTCAGCTTCTTTAATAGGTGTTTCGCCTTTAGCTCAGTTACGGCCTTTCCAGGCTGAGTCCTAAATGAGGGTGAATGCCGTCTTTGTAGGTTTTTCAAGAATTGCAGAAAAACAGGATGATTGATGTTTGCTTGCTTGGTCTGCTGTAGCTACGGCCATATTTGTTATAAGATCCTTCCTGCTAGAGCAGAAAGGTGCCAAGGTATTATTATAAACATATCTAAGTGTTTTCTGAAGGATCTTGATTTATTACAGAAAACATGGCTGGCTCTTATTGGAGAATTTTCTGAATTTTTTAGAAAGATTAATGGTTGATTTCAAGAAGGTTACTGACTTTTAGCGGGAAACTTTCCTGTTCTTTTTTCAGACAGGCAGAAATTTGGCACACCTATTCGCAACTTGAATAAACTATAGAGGGCGCTGCAATCACAGTCTAATGGCGGATGAAAAAGGTAAAACAAACAAATGCCGGAACTTATAACTTGCTTTGAAGTTTAGTGAATGACAGTAATTTTTCATTGTGTTGGTGGGAAGCTGTCTTTTATATTCCACTGAAATTACACTATACCATAAACTGTCTGAAACCTGCAATTTACCAGAAAGAAAACACGTGGAACAGAGTGTTTTACCTTTTTCGTTAGTATTGTTAATCACCGCAAGGTAGCGTATTCGAGCTCTGGAGTTGCGAATTATCTCCAGGATCATTTCGGAATTGTTTTCACAGTGTAAATACATTGGACTCTTTCTCTCTATCTGAACACTCAACTAATGTCAACACCCTAACATTTTGAACACATTCGATGGTATCGGAGAATACAGATGCATTATCCATTCTCTCTCGATTATTAATGCCCCCATAATCTGCACACTTTTTTTCGGTCCCATAACTGTTCAGAAAAGATATAAATTTCTGTACATCAGGGCATAATCGATGGCATAACGCCCTGAAATCTTTAAAAAATGTTCAAATAAGATCATAAATTCATCAGTTTCACTAATCAGTACAAAAGTATTTAAATGTAGCATCTAGTTTGGGACGGAGGGAGTATTTTTATATTTGAAATCCAGCTATTTTAAGAAACTTGCTAATAATACCTAACATCCGATTCATTAAACGCTTTATCAATATACATTGTTTCCCATTTTATTAAATAAAAGAGTTTAATATCCTTTCATTAAAAAGTACCATTAAAAGTTTCCCATTTCCCCCAACCTAACTTCCTTTACCAACTGATAAGGACAATCGATTACGTGCGTAGCTACTGATGAAAAACGTCACGCAAATTTCTCATCAAACTAAAACCTTCTAATGCTAGCTGTTGCCTAAAAGGTCCATCCGAATATGCCATTAGTTTTGACACGTTTTATCTTTAAAAAGGTGTTTTCAGTTTCGATAAAAACATTGAATACAAGTTTCCTTTGGAGAAATCAAATTCTGCGTTTTTATTGAAATAATAAAATACATGCAGTATGTTGCATGACTAGAAAACATTCAGCTCGTAAGCAAAAATGTGCTAAGAATTCAAGTTTAAACTAACAGAATGTTTTTAAAAAATACTAAGCACTTTTCATAATGCACTCAAAAGGTCAAAATAACTTTTCTGGGTCAGAAAGGACAATTTAAGTATTCCTGTAGTTGTCAAAAATTCCAAGAAAATGACACCACAAACGAAGGAAAGTGAGGCTCAAGTCATCAAGAGAATTTCTTATCATTATCTAGCTTGCAATCACGACTTTGAGCGTTGCAACATATATTTTTTTCTTACTGGGAAGGTTTGGTTTGAAATGACTAAAACCGCACTTTTTTCTTCCTTTGTGGTGTCATTTTCTTGGAATTTTTGAAAACTACTGGAATACTTAAACTGTCCTTTCTGATCCATAAAAGTTATTTTGACCTTTTGAGTGCATTATGAAATGTGCTTAGTATTTTTTTTTTTAAATTCTGTTATTTTATTCTTTTTAGTGTAAATGTATTTCAGAAATAGAATGTTGTTACCATCACGAAATTTCACCTTATTTTTTTCTTATAAATGCTCCGTACTAAAAGGAATATATATATATATATATAAAACCGCTCATTGTATTGCATCTCGGTGACATTAAATTGGGTTTAATATATATATATATATATATATATATATATATATATATATATATATATATATATATATATATATATATATATATACACATACATACATACATACATACGTGTCTAAAACCTTAAGCAATTACCGCTAAAAATTAATCCTTGTTCTTCTCTAGGATTTATTTGTTTGCTAATTTAATTATAATCATTTAAATATTAAAGGTTTCCCAAACTAATGCTTCAAAACATACAAGTTACTCGTGATCAAGATCCTTATATGTCTCTTTACTTAGCCTCAATTGTTGGCATATATAAGAGCAATGACAAGGATTACATTTCATGCTTGCTCCAGAGAAGCCATTATTCAAAACTTTCATTATGATTACTATTAATATTACTATTGTAAGGCAACGAATATTTGTAACAATGGGTTTTATGTTTAATCTTTTACATGAAATTTGCTATTTTCCATCCTAATCGAAATAATAATTTTATTTTAGAATTTTAATTTTTCAACTTTAAATTGAACCTTAAGCAAATCATTGAGTGAAATTTCGAAGTCTCTAAGTAGTCTAATTGCTGAGATATAAGCAAAAGCAGGCCTCAGATTTTTCCGTGACAAACATGCCAAGTATAATAAAAGTCCTTAATAATGTTGTTTAAACTGAGTTACAATTTCATGTTTGATCGGAATCCTTCAAATCTGGGTTCTCAGTAGGGAAAAATGTAAGCTGATATTTCTCACACTGACCAATATTTTAAATGGGGTGCTTTTGAAGTTGAAGTGGGAGTAGTTCTCTTATTTCTTCTTTTTCTTTTCTTTTGAAGATAAACTTTGTATGAGAGGGCTTTAAAATTCTGATCTCTAATTCTTTTTGTGTGACGGAAGTGAAGCAGTCGATTTTTGGTTGTTACTAAAAACAATGAAAAATAATAGTCATTATAAAAAATTTTTTGTTGATAAATTTAACAAATTAATTTCAAGGTTCAACTTATGCAAGCATATATTTGTGAATTTTGGGCATTTCAAACTTTTCAAACAATGCAGGTTTTCGAAGAATTCTTTCATTCAGGTCAAGTCATCAGTTTAAAAAGGAATCCACACTGCTTAGTTTCAGCCTTGAAATTTGTTAACTTTTAATAACAAAATTAACCTTATAATTACTATTGTTTTTCATTGTCTTTGGCAACAATCAAAAAGCGACTTTCCAGTATTGTTTAATTTTCTTGGTGTTTATAATCTATTATCTTCACTAAAATATACAATTTTGTTGTGAATAGGCTATAGTCAGGCGCAGAAAGAACAAGAGAGAGAAAACGTGCGATTGAAGTGACACTTCAGAAGTTTCACTTCTATCGGGTGTCTTTACGACACCCATTTTTTTTTCAGTTAAGTTTATTGCTTGAACATTTCAGGTAAATTTTAATAAAATATTTGCACATCATGTGGCACAAAACTTATTTAATGCCTGAGCATATGAACATAGCATAAAAAAAGGACGTCTCATTTGTTTGCTATCACAGAAGTACATCACATTATTAAAGCGACATACATTATTTTCTCTTTATATTAAAAAAAAAGTAAGGTCAAAGAAAATTTTGAAAGGAAGTCTGTGGCAGGCCTGCGTTCAGGAAACCCCATAGCACCTACAGCCTTGAAATTTTGTACAAAGTTATTTCGAGTCTCTGATTTGCACTCGGGGTTTTGTGTTTTAAAATTCGGATTAGTTTTTTCGCATTTAGTTTTTTAAGCTCAAATTTAGCGTAAATTGCCTATTAAATGGATGAAAATTACTTGCTAATATTAATATTATATATCATTGGAAAGGGTAGAATTTTCCACTTTCTACGCAATTTGTTTCAATGCTCTAACTTGAATTTGCGTTTTCAGCTCGAACTTTTTAAGGTTTAGCCAAAATTTAGGCACTACTTTCTTCATTAAATCTATCAGTAAAAAACGAATGAATTGTTTCCCAGTTTTTTTTTTTTTGGACACCAGTGGAAATAGCTGCTTTTTTTACTCCAGATCTAACTCGACCGTTGGTCGAAAAATTTAACTTCTATCTCCAAACGAAAAAAAAAAGTTACAAGCCGTTTTAATCAAGTTCGAAGAATCTCATTTCCATTCAAATTATTGATGTTTTATTTGGCGTTGCCATAGTTATGTCTTTTCGATTTCTTTGTTTATTCTTTCTTATTCACAATTTTTAAGGGTTTCGATTTTAACGGAAAATCTAAACTAAATTTAAGCCCAGAGCTCAAGAGCAAAATATATTACTATAGAGGTCACGAATATGAAAGCGACTTTTCAAACGCACACAAATGCAGTTTTGCACTGCTCAGAAGCCTCTTAGCCCTTATCGCTCTGCAAGTTGGTACAAATTATTTTGAAACCCGGGGAAAGGGTGCTTTTGTTCCAAAGGGCGCTCATAATGCGTTTTTAATCTGTTTCTTTTTAATTGACGATTTGAATTTCTGCGAATCAAATAAGATTTCGAAACAATCTTAAGAGGTTTTTGAGCGTTAAAAAAAATGTTAAAGTTTCTTTCAATGTCTGCTGCATAGGCAAGATTCTTTTTTTTAAATCAATTCCTTACTAAATGGTGTGCTAATGAAGCAATCTCAACTGTTTAAAAAATATATCAATTTTCAGTAAATTACCGCCCATTAGCCAGGGCTAAAGTAAAATTACATGAAATACACTGCCAGTCATTATTTCCATCTCCAGCTTAGTCACTTTCCTATGCCGGGCTGATGAGTGCTAGTAAGCACGAAACTGCAGTTCTCGGCTGGAAATGACTGGGTTGGCGGTGTATTTCATGTAAATTTGCTTTAGCCCTGGCTAATGGGCGGTAATTTACTGAATATACCATGGCTTGCCTTCAGTCTTCGAGTTGAACCGAACCATTGCTTCGGTCACTCGTCTGGTCTGTGCTAATTCTATATTAGCTACTAGTTTGTTTGGCACTCTTGGCTTCCTTAAGAGATTTTTCCATCTCCAGCTCAGTCACTTTCCTACGCCGGGCAGATGAGTGCTAATAAGCACGAAACTTCAGTATTCGGCTCTAAATGACTCGGCTGGCGGTGTGTTTCATGTAATATATCAATGTCTCAAATAAATAAATAAATAAATAAAATAAAAAACGGAAAATAGCGATGTTATCGTCGAAAGCGTTTTGGTGCAGCTTCGACCCAAAATGGGTTTAAAAATAGGTCTTGTTTGGTGCAACTAGGAAAAGATAGAGTATGACACTTTCAAAAATTCACATTTTTAAGGATCAAGAAAAGAAGAAGAAGAAAAAGAAAAAAAGAGACCAATCGCTTTGTAACTTTTGTCACATAAAAGGCTGTCATTTTCGAATAAAAGTTATATCATATGCGTATAGGGGATCAGCAACAAATTAAAGAAAACAAAAATGTTTTTCAATCATCGTACATCGTAAATACCTGAAAATAAGCTGCAAATTTCAGATATTTAGTTAGATTACTGTGTACAATTATTTTACATACTTTCGAGAAAGTATCACTTTAATTGATGAAAATATAAGCATTTCTTTCAAAACTACGAATTTTATTTGAAGGTTTTTAACCTATAACACGTAAAGTTTTTCATCAAAGTTTGACAAACTTTCAGAAAACTTGACAGTAGGTAAACAAGAGAAGTATAATACTAAAATTTGAAACTAGAATGTTGAAAATTTGATGAAATATAGGAATTTAAAGCAAATAATTTTTCACTCTTCATACGCGAAAGTTAGCAATTTATAGCCCTCATAACTTAAAATCCAACTAGGTTCCTCAACTCATAATAAAATTCCAGTTCAATATCTTAAAAATTCAGAAAGTTATCGGCGATCTAATGTGCCCAATTTTAATAACTCTTGGATAGGCGACGAATAGTGATAGTCCAGTCAAATTAGGTCATGCCCCGAACATTAAAAAAAAAAAAAAAGGAATGTGCACCTATACCAAGTTGTTTAGTATCATAAGGAGATAACGTACTAAAAAGTCCCAAGAGTTTGAGCATCGGGTTTGGGAGTTAAGGGGGGACAAAGAAGGGGGTCAAAATGCAGATTATTGCTTCATTTCAAATGTATCTGCAACACTATTCCTTTTCATGAAACGGAAATTAAATAAAAGTTGGAAGATGGTACATGTGACTAATATTGCAAGTAATATTTCTACACAGATCCGTCAATGGGGGAGGGGGGGGGGATACTTGCACATATTAACATTATATGTCCATCGAAAGCTCTAATTTTTCTGCTGAAGATGGCACCTGTTTGAAATTTCTAAGTAGAATAAAAAACGACTTATAAGCTTTTTAGTTCCATGTTCGAAGGCTTTCCTCAACTCAATACAGTATTTAGTGTATCATCTCAACTCCCCGTCGATAGCGACAATTGTATTGTTGACTATTTTTCCTTTTTGTCTGACTGTTCGAGGCTCTTTTCGCAAGTTAAATCTTAAAGTAAGACTTTTGCACAAAATTGGCAAATAATACATGGATTTGGCTGATTATTTTCCAGTTTAACGCAACTTTGAGGCAATGAATGGGGTTTTTTTAGTTATTTAAGTTGACTGGGTATTTGATCGACCAGCAGGAATCGGGCCAAACTTTTTTTGCGGAATCATTTCAATAGCTAAGGTATTTGGCAATTTTTTCAATTGTCGCTGTTTTTGTAGCTAAAGACTCCTCAATACTGTTTCTAGGGTTTCACCATGCATCCAAAATATCGCCATTTCTTTAATATTTCTTTCTTTAAATCATTTGTTAACATGTAAAATAATCCGCCAGCTAAATTAAGCAAATCCATAAACATCACAAATTTGCGCACAATTTCAAACAATTGCCAAATTTTACTACTTATTTTGGAAACATTTCGGGTAGCATTTTATGGTCACCAGAAGTATCTCAGTATTTGGCGACACTATCTCTTCGATGAAAATTAGTTACACAGTTTTACAAATTAGGGAGGGGGAGCCTTATCCAAAGTATCCCAAAACGATTACCGCAAATTTGGTAACATTTTAAATCGCAGTAATGGATTACGGGCGACTACATTTGTTTAAAGTTTGTACTTCAATAACAATAAGAGAAAAGTTTAGAACATGTTCAAAAAAAGATAAATCTTTTTAAACAAGTGAACTTAAATTCCATATCTTGAGAATTTCTCATATTTGTATATGCTTAAAAATTTTGTTTTTTCGTTTCTAAAAATTTTTTCTTCCTAGTTATTGCCATTTTAATTTTATGGGTAAGGAAGAAGCTCGATTTTTAATCACGTCAAAACGGTGTGTTTTGAGTTATTTCAGTCGGCATAAGAAAACGAATAAAAGTAGCGATTGTTTCTCATAATTATTACAGACCCAGGTAACGCCGGGTATTTCTGCTATGTATAATATTCTGGTAGCTAAATAAAGAAAGTTATTAAATAGAGTCTGCCCCCTACCCCCAGTTACCTTCGGAAAAGATTTATTTTTCGCCAGGAACGGCCAAATACATGCAAAACATAGCATCTTCTGTTCGGAATTAAGAATCATATCTTATGAATATAGATCAAGCAACATTTTAAGCAGTTTTATAAACTTGGTAAGTCTCTGGCGAGTGTATGGTACTGTGATCCTTTGGCGATAAATAATGGATTTGGATTTATTATTTTACATTTTTACGCTGCTTTTAATTGCAAAAATAGAAAATGAAATTAAACAAAATAACTTTTTAAAAACTTATTAGATTGGCAGAGTTATGATAACGCGGTCGGGACGAGTGTTCAAAATCTTGGCACTACATTCATTACAAAAGTTGCATTGAAATTTAAAAATTTTGCCAAATTAATTTTGGTAAAAAGATTATTAAATAAATATTATGTATAAGGTATTAAAGTTAAAATTAATGCGCCAAAATAATGAAACAACACGCTCAAATAACATTAAAACTTCTATAAAAATGAAAATTAATCCGCCAAATACATTTTTTATCTCCATTCTCACCAGGCGACTACGTTATTTTAAATTTTTATGAAACTTTTAATTTTCTTTTTTCTTTTTTGTAAGTGTTTTTAAGGATTAATGATGCGAATTAGGATTTTGTGGAATTAATGTCCCTACTTTAATGACGACAATGGAGAACAATGTTCTTTCTTTCTTTTTTTTTCCTTTTTATTTTTTATGATATCGGACCTGTACTGAGGAAGATTTTTGGAATTAATCATGACGGAGATCTTCAGAGGGAAATGTTATTTGAAAACGCTGATAGAGACCTGAGGGAATGTTTCTCCTTCCGAAATAAAACGTTTTTTTGTACTATTGTCCTCATTTAAATGGGAACTTAAAAAAAAGAAAACTGTTGTGCTTACTCTGATTGTAATGGTATTTTTACTCTAAACTTTTTAGTATTTTATTCAGGACCGTTTACGTAATTTAGAAACAGTTCATTTCCTTCTCATGAGGGTTTGATGTTATTACTCTAAAGGGACATTATTAGAATCAGGATTTGTAGCGATTTCCCTGGTAAGAAGCTATACAGTAATTTAGATAGCCGGTGTAGCGCTGGACATCATTTGTCGGGGATCGGAATCATAAGGGAAATGTTTGACTTGATTTAAGAATTGTTGACCTCACTCGAATTGGAATTTTTGAGAATTACCCGTACTAACTTCTTTACAATTCTTGAATGTTTTCTTGATTTATGTTGTGTGATTTTTTGTGTGTCTTCCCAGTTTCGCCGACATTTCATCCCCCCCATCCCTGATTTTCAGCTTCAATCATACCTTTTGATATATTAAAGAGGGGAGGCAATTTGAACTTGGGAAACTGGGGAAAAAACCATTTTTTGGTAACTACCTCTCTGCCTGTGTTGACCATTAACTTGAATCGATTGAAAAAAAAAAAAAAAAAAAAAAACTACATCAACGTGAGCGAAGCCGCGGGTAAAATCTAGTTTGAAATAAAGCAATAATCTGCATTTTGTCCCCCTTCTTTGTACCTCCTTAACTCTCAAACCCGACGCTCAAACTCTTGGGAATTTATATTACGTTATCTCCTCATGACACTGAACAACTGTCGCTGATAACTTTCTGAGCTTTTAAGACTTTGAACTGGAATTTTATCATTAGTTGGGGAACCTAGTTGGGTTTAAATAATGAAAAGTTATAAGATGCTGTCTTTCACGCATGCGCAGTGAAAAAATAAATGCTTTAAACGTTCATGTTTCATTAACGTTTCGAGTTTTATGAAAGTTTAGTAAGTTTTGTTGGAAAACTTTGCTTGTTATGAGCCTAAACCCTTCAAATAAAATTCGTATGTTTGAAAGAAATGCTTATATATTCATGAATATCAGTGATACTTTCTCGAAAAATAATTGAACAAAGAAAACTAACTAATTTCCGAAATTCACAGCTTCTTTCCAGCCATTTACGATAAGGAATGATGAAAAAATATTTTAATTAATTTGTTGCTGATCCCCTAAATACATGAGCGAATTAATTTTTACTTGCAAATAACAGCGGGAGCATACCTTTTTATGTAACAAAGGCTACAGAACAAATGGTCTCTTATTTCAAGAGAAATCCATAAAAAAGTGATTTTTGAAATTGTCCCAATATTTTGGCGATATAGTGCGCACTCGAAGTTTTGAAGGTGTTTGAGCATTCATGTAACAGATATTGCCAATCTTTTCTTAATTTTTTCTTTATGGATAAACTCCTCGACTCTTCTGTTCATTGACAATAATGCAGTTTACAATTATCGTAAGCCATTTCATTTATACTGATTTCTTCTTGAAATAAATATGAAAAGTAAAAAAAAAAACCGAGACGAGAATTTTTACTATCTTTTTAACTTATGCCCGCTAATTGGTGAACAGCGGAAATCGTTAAAGTATTTATAAATTGGAGACATAATTTCAAAATAGACATGGTGGAAGGGGAGGCTGAAAATTATTGTAGAAAATATCGTATATAGTTGCAGTTTGTTAAATACTCATGAGAATTATTCTGAACGGATTTGAATACTATCTTAAACAATAGATGGCAGCACCACAGATTGATTAGAAGAAAACTAAATTAGGGGTCCTCCACAAATGACATTACGCTTTTTAAGAGCATGGGGAGTCCGAGAAATAGTAAGTTTGTGACAAAGAGGAGGGTGGAAGGAGGGGCTAACAAAAAGCGTGTCAAACTTCACATCAAAATAATTACATTGTAAAATGTAAAAGAAAAAAAATGTATTCATTTTATTATGTAGTAATGTTAGTTTATTATAAGAGTTGAATCATTATCCTCAATTATTCTGTTTTGTAGAACATTTTGCATTTGTCCCCTAGTTTTTTTTTTTTTTTTCAAATTACTACTATTCCGGTTACAAGAAAGCTTATAAATGGAAGCTACACAATAACTTTCAAGAAAATAAAGAATTTCTGTTTCTAGTTAAGAATACTGAATATTGTTTTCTAAAGTCTATGAGCACTTTAATTACATTTCAAAGGCTTGTAGCATTGGTTAAAATTTGGATTTCTATGGTTGTGCTAAAATGCGTATTCAGTAGTATAGTAATAAGATAAAACAAAATATTCGGTGATCATAAGTTAAATTTTATACCGCAGCCAAATTTATCTAAGCAGCCACCAAAGATGGCATTCATGTCGTAATTAATTAATTGAACGATATAAAAAAGCGAATTGCAAACAATAAAAAATTATTAGATAAAAACAGAAAACCCGACTGCGTAAAAACTAAAAAATCTAAAAGGAAAAATGTATAAATCCAGTAGTTTAGAATGTTATTAGGTACTACTGAATAACTACACCGTTGAAATAGTTTTATAACCGTACACAGATAAGGCAAATCATAAATTCAAAAGCAGAATAGAAGGATCAACAGTCGGGGACCATTCAAATTTTACTTCTTTGAATCAGAAAGGAACTCCCAAGGTTGAGACAAATCGATTGACGTAAGAATTACCAAAATTGGCCGAAGCATTTAACCTGTAGAACGCCACATTGAAACAGACATACATACATAGACTGATAAACACATTACCGTCCTTTGCGTCGCGCACGCGCAGTCGGGTAAAAAGGCGAGTCATCTTGCCGCCTTGGCACATACTAATAAAATAGATGAATATTGTGAAATACCTTTACAACGAATACCAATACAAAGAAATATTCGTTTCAAATAAATACATTTTCAGTCCTGGTTTAATTTCTGTTAAATTGTTTGAACTGATTACAGCGCAATTCCCGATTCAACGAGTAAAACTTGCTTTCCCTAGAGGCTCGTTGCAACGCGATTTCACTGCAATGGACAGTATCAATAATAAATTAAGTAAAACATTAAAAGAAAATTAGTGATCTGTCGGATCTGTCGATACGAATGCGGATCAGCATAGTGTCGAGAACCGCGAATACGGATCTCAAATTTTTTACCAACACACTTTTATTAGCTTCACCTGTATGTATGTTGTATATGCATGTGGAGATAAGCTCCATAATATTAACGGTGATTGTACCACCGCCGAAATGTCTGCGCCTGTCTACTGCTATAGCAACGAGGCGCGTCTCATTTTTCCAAGGGAAGCTTAATGTTGGAAAACCCCGAACAACTGCACTAAGGCGAGCAGATGAGTGGCGCAATGGCGCCAAAAAGCCTTCCTGCTAACCCTTGCAGAAAATGAACAAAGTCCGTTTCTATGGCAGTAGATGGGCTCAGACTTGACGGCGGGAGCTTTTCTCGTGAAAGAGAGACAGTACCGCTAAACTGCGGCGAGCGGAGCGATTTGTAAACAAGATGGGAGAACGATCAACGATGTTTGACGCTAGTGTAAAGGACGTGCCCTAGACACCGAAATTTGACGTTTGTTTTTATGTTTTACTTATGTTAATTTATGTACTGTTTGTTTTAACAAAATGTGATATTATTTTCGTTTTAATTGGGATAAATTCCCACATGTATGTATGTATCTTGTAACGGAATCTTGCAGCTCAAATTTCGCACACTTCCTGCAATCGGATTCTTTTGAAATTTGGCACGCGACCTCAGACCCGATGACAATGCAATATTCTATAATCAAATTAATTAATTAACTATTAATTGATAGTTTATTCCAATTTTAATCAATATTATGGCATAAATCTAACAATGTAAAGAAGAAAATAAAAAAATATATATTAAAAAATGCTCGCAAAAATTATTTAAAAATATCTATAAAAACCTTTGGTTTTTCTGCATCAGACAAAATTTGTTCCAATGTTCCAAGGTAACTAGAACATGCGTTATAATTGCTTTTAACTAATTTCATGCCAAAATTAGGTGAGCCTTCAATTGGCAATTCATTGTTGATCAGGCCATTGTTGAATAATACTTTAATTCAAATGTATCTCAAATTTTCAAAGTAATATAAACATGGTATCCGCACACATGCATCGATGATTGAGATGGATTAGACAATTACTCGACAGGCGATTTATCGGGGCAGTTGAATGTTTTTAGCGCTCAGCTATTAAAAACTTTAAGGAGCATAATTACTCTTTTTGGAGTTCGAGAGACGGCGTTTTAAATGCTGTCTGAGACCTTTAGTCGCTTTTTTTGGGCAAATTTCATGAATATAAAAGATCTTTAACTATGTTGAAATAAATATTTTTTTGTAAAATAAGTTAAACCAAACAGAAAAAAAAAGTAATAGTTTAAAAAACTAAAACGCTTTTGTAGCAAAATGAACTAAAAAGTAAAAAATATTCTTTGAATGATAAGTACATAAATTAATTGACCAAACACTTTATTTTAATGTAACACAAAAAAGCGTGTTGTCTTGAATTTCTTCCATTTGTTGTCCTTGCAAAAATGAAAATAAACATCACCCCACGTTTTTTTTTTTAGTTTTTAAACTATTGTTTTATTTAGTTCAGTAGTTGGAGATAGTGACGCTGATGAGGAGAAATCTGAAAATCAAATATCAAATACGAAGGTTAATTTACTCACAGAATAAAGCCAGAGAAGAAATATTACCAAAAGACCAAGATCTATTAAAGCATGGGTTCTCAACCTTTCAGGCTCTTTAATCCCCCCCCCCCCCCCCCCCCCCCCCCCCCCCATCAGACCAACATCAGAGTCAAAACTTGGAACTGAAGCTAGTTGAGACAGCTGAAGCTGGTTATTAAATAAAAATATAGATAGTTTCTTTAAAAAAATTTAATATTACAGTACACATAATTGAAGTTTTTTTTATTAAAACAAATGAAATCAAATAACTAAATATAAAGAAATTTGAAGTAATCTAAGTATCTAGGTGAAGTTGGCACGTTATACTAATCACTTTTACCTTCAATAGGAGGATTACCATGGTTTATAATCTTGACGAGTTTTTGAATTTTAGTTTGTAATTTCTGTAAAACCTCATTGTTCATCTGTACTCGATATTTTGACTTTATGCCTGCTGATGCTGCAAATACAGATGCATATGGATATTTGGATAAAAACTGCACGTAAAACTTCCAAAAAATGGCGATAGTGTCGAAAATATTTACATGTGACAGCAAAATGGAGAAAAATAAAGTTGGTTTAACATTATTTTTGGAATTCATTGAAGTCTTCATTGAAACTTTTTTACGCCTCACTAGGCGGTGCGCTTTCTCCAATTTCGATCTCCTGCATTAGGTATGGGCAGCTTAACAGTAGAAAAATTTGGAAGTCACTGTCCACACACACACACATTGCTTGTACTTAAAATCGTCAGAAGTAACAAACGTTAAAAGCTTACAAGTGAGCAGTTTTACACCACTTTTCTGCTTAAAAGACATAGCAAAGACTATAACACAAATCGCAATAAACTACTGTCAAGTTGCTCTTTCAAGACAATTGACCATTTCTCAATTTTAATTTAGATAAAATTTATTTTTAGTTTCACGAAAATGACATTTTATAATGTGAACACGTAACAGCATTAATTTAATAGGAATAATTATTTTGATAAAAATATCACGAAGATATAAGTGTTATCATGAATACAATTCAATTAATACCTTTTAATTTCAATAAAAATTAAAAATAATTCAAATGGAATTCAATAGTACTTAATTGCTACCTCTATATAGTATGTAAAGAACGTAATAAAATTCAATAATTTTAAAAGATCTGCCAAAACGTACAGGTACAGACTGTTTTCTCCCTTGGATAGCCGAGGTCAGATCACTAAATAAAATGTTAGGCGATTCTATAAAGACATAAAATACACCACCAGCTCAGTTATTCCATCGGAGGACTGCAGTTTCGTGCTTTTTAGCGCTCGTCATCCCGGAATAGGAAGTAACTGAGCAGGAGGCGGAAAACCTCTTAAAGGAGCCAAGAGAGTCAAACAAACTGGTAGCTAATGTAGAATTAGCACACCAGACAATCTTATCGACTGGCCTTATGTAGGGCGGTAACTTACTAAAAAAAAAGAAATCTATGAAGAGCTTAAAATATGCCATATGCAATTGCAACATATAACTTTGGAACGATGTTTGGATACAATAATATCCCACTTACATCTTTGGCTTTTTCGAAAAAAAAATATTTTCTACGATGACTGCATTTTTTTTAATGATTCATTTACATGAGCTAGATAGGAATAAATGTAATTTTTACAGTGCAAATAAATTAATAAAGGTGGTACAAAAGTCTTGGCATAGCGTATCGTAATGAATCACTTCTTTTCGAGTGCTTTGAAGATTATTTCAGCGTAAAGGACTTGGCACCCCGCCGCAGTTCAATTTTCTTTGATAACTAAAAGAACAGAAATAATCGTAAAAATGAAATTATCAAATTGAATGCAAAAGCTGAATAAATTCGCAACTCCAATAAACTATAGGGGGCGCTGCAGTCATTGTCTAATGGCGGATGAAAAAGGTAAAACAAACGCATGCTGTAACTTATACTTGCTTTGAGGCTTAGTGAATGGCAGTATTTTTCCATTGTATTTGTGGGAAGCTTTCTTTTCTGTTCTTCTGAAAATACATTACACCATAAACTGTCTGAAGCCCGTAATTTACCCGAAAGAAAACATGTGGAATGAAATGTTTTACCTTTTTCTTTAGTATTATTAATCACCACAAGGTAGCGTATTCCAGCTCTGGAGTGGCTTCCTTAAGAGGTTTTCCATCTCCAGCTCAGTCACTTTCCTATGCCGCGCTGATGAGTGCTAATAAGCACGAAACTGCAGTCGGCTGGAAATAACTGAGCTGGCGGTGTAACGTAACTCGAAGTTGCTGTTGCTCATTTTGAAACTCGAGATTTTGTCAAGATTAGGTTGATCTTGATGTTTTTGATAACCCTTCAATTCTATTTTTTGACAAAATTTTCTAATTAAGCTGAAGCGTTTGTTTCGTTAAAATTATCTAAAATATTAAAGAATCTTTTATTTTTTTGCATGTTTTTCTGCGCGAAAAAAGTTTATAAGTCTTGGAGATTTGCTGCTGCCATCTAGAAGCAGTATAGAGTACTAGATGCTAAATAGAGCTCGAATATCCATAAGATGTTCTTAAGAAATTATTTTTTGTGGATATTGTCATTGCACACAATGACTTTTTAGTTAAAAAAAAAAAAAAGAAGAAGAATTTCATAAGAAAAACTGCACTATTTTGAAATAATCGTTAATAGCATTACGTGACGTTGGCAAACTTTCCTCTAATTTTTGATATCAACTATAAAAAGAAGGGAATGGAACTTATACAATAAGAAATATAGTGCGTCGCATATGTGCAAAAAAGGTAATTTTTTTGAGTAACTAAATTAACTCTTTTTTAATTTGAATATTACTCGAAAATTTCCCATAAATTTTCTCTCTTGGAGTCAAAAATAGCCTCGCGTGCTTTAAATTTTCATACACCAAAAAATGTTTTTTAACTGTAAGATATACTTGTTCGAATTTTTTAAAGGTTTGTAACTGACGTTTCAAAAGTTGAAAAAAATTCGAGGCTCAGCAGCATTATTTTGTTTATTGGCTATCGTTTTGCGATTTTTTTTCTTAATTTTGTATATTATATACTGTTACAAATTCTGTAAATAGTAATCATTGTAGTAACGTAATCTGTAAATAGTTTCCTGTAATGAATATACAGCCCCCGTACATTCGGCTGAAGTATACGATCCCCCTATTTTTTTACCCATTGATAAAATTTGTGAATGAAATAAGAAAGTGTAGAACGGTGTAGCATTTTCTGGAATAGTTGAGAGGTCTCTTTCGGTGTGTATAAAAGCCGTTACGCATGATAAAAAGTTAGTTTTCGATTGAGAATTTGTACTGAGAGTGTATTAGCTTTGTTTATTGCGAGGCATTTCGCTGTGTTGTTTTTCGTATTTGGAAGTAAATACGTGTGGAACCGTTGAGTTTACGGTGTTGTGTGATATTTGCTTAATTGCTGATGATTAATTTAGCAGTTGTTGACGATCTTCCCTGTACATAGTGTAAATAAATTTCCTGTATTCTTAATCAAGAACTGTGTCGTCCTTTCAAGAAAGTTGGAAGTCGCACCGGATCAGTAACAATTGGCGCCCAACGTGGGGCTTCTTCTGGACTTTCTTGGAGTAAGTCTGACTTTGGACATTTTTTCATAAAGACTTTTTTTGAATTTGGACTTTATTTTTATGGTGATTACTCGCGCAATGGATGAACAATTAAAACAACTTCTTGACGCAACCAACTCTGTGAAGAGTGATATGGCGGCTAATTAAGAACAATTAAAAAATGATATGGCGGCTAACCAAGACCAACGGAAAAGTGATTTAATGGTGCTGAAAAATGATTTCGCTTCTAACCAAGAGGAAATTAAAAACGACCTTACTTCGGTAAAGACTGTGATGGAAAATAAATTTAATGAGATAGAGCATCGAGTTGATGCTTTTGATGAAAAATTTGAAACAGTAGAAAACCGTATCACAACAGTTGAAAATCATGTGGATAAGAAAATTAAAAACATGGGAAGGAGATTGGCGACCGCGGAAAGCAGCTCTGTACAGGTTGGCGCTCCCACATCGGTTGCTCGACCGTCCATTAAACTTGCCACATTTGATGGGAAAACTTCGTGGCAGGTTTACAAAACTCAATTCATGATAGTGGCGGAAGAAAACGGATGGGACTGTGCTACCAAGGCCTGCCGTCTTGCAGCATCCCTGAGAGGTGACGCAGCGGACGTTCTCCAGACCCTTCCGGACAACCAGCGCCTGGATTTCGCCGCCCTCACATCTGCGTTGGGGCTTCGCTTCGGTGAGAAGTGCCAGAAAGATTTCAGCCGACTCCAGTTGAAGTCTCGTTTCCAGAAAACCGGGGAAACCCTGCAAGAGCTAGCGGCGGACGTCGAGAGACTGTCTCATCTTGCTTTTTGCGACTGTCCTGCGGATATTCGAGACAACCTGGCACACAACTACTACATCGACGGGGTTCGAGATCCGGAAATCCAGAAAGCTCTACGGATGGCGGATGTCAAAGACCTGAATTCTGCTGTAGTATAAGCGATGAGATACGAGGCCGCCCAAGAAGCAACCCGTGTGGATCGCCATCTAATCCGGACTCAGGAAGCTGATGAGTCTGATTCCAGATTGTCCCACCTCGCTGAACTTGAGAGACAACTCGGTGACTTGGCAAGACATCTGAACAGCATAACAGCCCAAAAGAAACAAGAACAGAAGTGCTGGAAATGCGGTAGTGAAGGGCACCTGCGAAGGAGCTGTCCGGCTCGCCAAGCTACGCGAGGGAAGGAAATCACCACCACCAGAGCTCTGCAGATTTTCTCTTCTAGTAGCGGCAGTAATGGACTTTTCATTTACGCACATGTAAATGGGAATCCCTGCAGACTGATCGTCGACACTGGAGCCAATGTGACAATCATTAGGACAGATGTGGCTTATGAATTTGGATTGAAACTGTTGTGGACATCGCCCCGCGTAAGTCTCCAGACTGTGACAGGTGACAAAATCGAGATTGAAGGTAAAGTGGACATAGAAGCAGTGTTTGGGAATGCCACCTACCATCATACGGCATTCGTCGCTGATATCACGGACGCCTTCATTCTCGGATTGGACTTTTTAAAGAAATACGACTTCACCCTGGACTTCAAGACTAATGAACTGCACTCGATGAGAGGAGACATAGCCATCTTCAACGCTGAAAATGATGTAAAATCCGCTCATCAAATAATATCCCAAACAAATTTATCGATTCCCTCAAGGTCAGAATCATTAATACCTGGACCTTTCTAGGGATGTAATTCCTGTGAGAGTCGCCAACGTGAGTGAAAAGTCAAAGAATATCCGGAAAGGTGAAGTGTTAGCAACTTGTACTCCAGTAAACTGCACCATTAGAAGAATCAATTCCCCCGAGACTGTGTCATCTGAGTCCTTGACATCGAAGTTAATTGGGAGTGCGCCATTATCGAAAGATCAAAGAACTGCTGCGGAACAATTGGTGGACGACTTCAAGCATCTGTTTTCATCTACATCGGAGGATGTTGGCCGTACGAATTTAACGCAGCATAGGATTTACACTGGAGAACACCCCCCTATTAAACAGCATCCAAGACGACTACCGATCGCCAAGAAGGAAGAGGCACCGACGGCTGAATGAAATCACCAAGAAAGACAGTTACCCTCTTCCTTGGATAGACGACACCTTGGACACTCTTTCCGGACACAAGTGGTTTTCGACCCTGGACTTGGAGAGCGTCTACCGGCAGGTTGAGATACACCCTGATGACCGAGAGAAGACAGCGTTTACAACTGGACAAGGCTTATGGCAGTTTAAAGTGATGCCCTTCGGCCTCTGCAATGCACCAGCTACGTTCGAGCGTCTTATGGAGACAGTGTTAAGAGGACTCTCTTATGAATCCTGTCTGGTCTATTTAGACGATATCATCATCGTGGGACTCAGCTTCGAAGAACACCTGGCTAACCTTAGGAAAGTGCTGCAAAAGCTTAAGGAAGCCAATCTGAAGTTAAGCCCGTCCAAATGTAATTTGTTCCGTCGGAAGTGAACTACCTTGGTCACATCATCTCTTCTGAGGGTGTACAAACCGATCCAGAAAAGGTATCTGCGGTCAAGAGTTGGAGTCGTCCCGAAAACATCCATCAGCTGCGAAGTTTCCTGGGGCTCTGCACGTACTACAGGAAGTTTGTGAAGGGTTTTTCCAACATTGCGCGACCTTTGCATAAGCTGACGGAGAGCAAGCAAAAGTTTGAATGGTCCAAAGAATGCGAAGATGCATTTCTACGACTGAAGGAGGCTTTAACATCAACGCCTATTCTCTCATATCCTCAGCCTGGAAAATCCTTCATCCTCGACACTGATGCGAGCCATGAGAGCATTGGAGCTGTTTTATCCCAAGAAATTGACGGGAATGAACATGTCATCGCTTACTGGAGCAAATGCTTATCAAAGTCGGAGCGAAATTACTGCGTCACCAGAAAGGAGTTACTGGCCATAGTGAAAGCTGTAGAACACTTCCTTCATTACCTCTACGGAAGAAAATTTCTGCTTCGGACAGATCATGCCTCGTTAACTTGGCTTTTGAACTTGAAAAATCCGGAAGGCCAGATAGCCAGATGGATACAGCGACTCCAGGAATATGAGATGGAGATCAAGCACCGAAAAGGGTTGTCTCACGGTAACGCTGACGCTTTATCAAGGAGACCATGTCCTGAGAACTGCAATTATTGTTCTCGAATCGAGAAACAGTATGGAACGACTAGCCTTACTGCCTATCAGGTGACAGCGACTCCAACGTCATTAGAACCTGATCCATGGAGTGACGACCAAGTTCGAAACGATCAACTTGAAGACCCCGACATAAAACCAATTTTGGAGTTCATGGAGAGTGACAGTCGGCGACCTAGCTGGCATGACGTTTCCATCTTCAGTCCTGCAACAAAAAGATACTGGGCTTTATGGAACTCGCTCCATTTACGGAACGGCGTGCTACACCGAAAATGGGAATCTGACGACGGCAAAACATCTAGGTGGCAGTTACTACTTCCCCGATCAAGGATTTCAGATGTTCCTAAAGAAATACATAGTAGTGCGACTGGAGGACATTTTGGTGTCTTGAAAACCCTCAATAAAGTTCGAGAGCGCTTCTTCTGGAGCAAGGCGAAGGATGACGTGGAGAAGTGGTGCCATTCTTGTGACGCCTGTGCTGCTCGTAAAGGACCGAAGAGAAGAAGCAGAGGGAAGCTACATCTGTAGAACGTTGGAGCTCCTTTCGAACGAATTGGGATCGACATCCTAGGTCCTATACCAAGAACTGCTGATGAGAACAAATACATTCTTGTTTCCATCGACTATTTCACCAAATGGCCCGAAGCGTATCCCATTCCAGATCAAGTAGCTACCACCGTAGCAGAGACTCTAGTCCAACATTGGATCTCGAGATATGGAACACCTTTGCAGATTCATTCCGATCGATGGAGGAATTTCATCTCTGCTGTGTTTAAGGGCCTATGTCAAATTTTCGGAATTGAGAAAACTAGGACAACACCACTACACCCACAATCGCACGGCATGGTGGAGAGAGTTAACCGCACAATCCTGAATAATCTCTCGCTTATGGTATCCAGAAATCAACAGGATTGGGACAAGAAGCTACCTTTGTTCCTGCTGGCCTACCGCAGTGCTATCCACGAGACTACCGGATTTGCCCCATCTCAGATGCTCTTCGGACGAGAGCTTCGGCTACCTTGTGATCTCGTCTTCGGTCGTCCTCCGGATGCGCCTTCATCGCCTGAGGAGTACATCCAGGATCTCCAGGCCCGGTTGGAAGACATTCATAACTTCGCACGGGAGCGAATCAACATCGCGGCGGAGAAGATGAAGTCCCGATACGACACAAGGTCTACTGGACATGAATTCAACGAAGGCGACAAGGTTTGGTTATGGAATCCCATCCTACGGAAAGGTCTTTCACCCAAATTGCAGTCGCATTGGGATGGACCCTATAAAGTCCTTAACCAACTGAATGACGTCGTAGTGAGGATCCAAAAATCACCTAATGCAAAACCTAGGGTTGTACATTATGATCGGTAAGCCCCATACTATGGCCATAGCTCATGAGTATTTACGTAAACAGCCATGGTTGATAACATAAAAGCTGTAGATAATTTTTTTGCTTTTAATGTTTAGTAATATTTCTTGTTATTATTGTGTTTCCTATGCATTATTGGTTATTATTTAATGTTTGTATTTGTGAACTTGTGATAAAGTTTGACACCCTTTCTGGGGATTGTACTGCCCGGGAAGTGCAGTCCTTGGGAAGGGGGCAATGTTAAAAATTCTGTAAATAGTAATTATTGTAGTAACGTAACCTGTAAATAGTTTCCCGTAATGAATAAACAGCCCCTATACATTCGGCTGAAGTATACGATCCCCCTATTTCTTTTTTCCCATTGATAAAATTTGTGAATGGAATAAGATAACGGTCTACGCATTTCGAGAAGCATTTCAAATGTTGTGGAATCTTTTCCATGTTTATAAAAGCGTCCTGCGTGATAAAGAGTGGAGTTTCGATTGAGAATTCGAACTGAGAGTGTATTAGCTCTGTTTATTGCGAGACATTTCGCTGTGTTGTTTTTCGTATTTGGAAGGAAATACGTGTGTAACCGTTGAGTAACGGTGTTGTGTGATATTTGCTTAATTGCTGATGATTAATTTAGCAGTTGTTGACGATCTTCCCTGTACATAGTGTAAATAAATTTCCTGTATTCTTAATCAGGAACTGTGTCGTCCTTTCAAGAAAGTTGGAAGTCGCACCGGATCAGTAACAATTGGCGCCCAACGTGGGGCTTCTTCTGGACTTTCTTGGATTAAGTGTGACTTTGGACATTTTTTCATAAAGACTTTTTTTGAATTTGGACTTTTTTTTTATGGTGATTACTCGCGCCTTCTTTCCCATTCATTTCCTTCGAAATTATCAGATTTAAAAAATAATTTTCTTTTTCTTCCCATACACTTTTGATCTCTTGGTGCCAATTTTATTTTATGAACTTAATTTTTTGTTATTTTGTTTCCTATTTCTTTCTCTATCATTAGAATAATGAATTTTGACAGAGAACTGGAGAAGGCAGCATAATTTTTTAAATAGATTTAAAAAAAAATATTTTTAGAAAGATGTTGATTTTTTTTTTTGGGGGGGGGGGGCTCTTAGCAAAAAAAGTAATCTAGATGACAAACAGTAAGTTACCCCCCATAATCCAGGGCAGCTTAATATACAAACTTTGCCTTCGATTGACGAGTTGAGTTGCATTATTGCTGCGATCTCTCAATGGTGTGCTAATTTTACTTTAATTTGTTCGCACTTCCAGCTTCAATGAGATGACATATGCCTCTAGCTCGGTTATTGTATATTCCTGACTGATGAGTCCATAACAATGACAAAATTTCAGTCTTTGGATGGTAAAACCAAGATGTCAGTATATTGCATGTAATCTAAATGACCACTGATAAAGTAACACCACAACAGACAAGAGTTATCATAAGTGATTTAAACCTGAAAATGCGAGTTTGTTCCATGTTACCAGAAAACAAAATCCCCCAGTAGGGGAAGCTGCTGTACCCACGGGCCAAATTTACTTTTCAATTTTTGCTGGTCTCTGGGAATGGATGATCGATCGGAAAAAAATTTCTTGCAGAATCTACAACTAATCATCTAATTTGGCAATTATTGTGAGGTGAAAATCTCAAAGTTTTCAACTTCAAATTTTTTTTTTTAAAAACCACTTTTTTGTCCGTCGGTGCAACACCCCGTTCACCCCGCGGACAGGTGCCTTTGTACCCATGGACACATAAAAAAATAATATATAGATAGGTCTGAGGAACTCATTTATGCTCAATACATTTTTGAAGACTCAAGTGTAATCCAAGGAGACTAAAAATTGCCGTCCGTGGGTACACATGGTTATGTGTCCTTGGGTACAAAGGTACGCCATTTTGGTTCTGCAAGCCAGTCATATCGACAGGACCACAGTTTTACAACGTTAAAAATCAGAAACGAAACCTTCAAAATATAGGGAATCAATGATACCTACAACAAAAATGTATAATACAATCCACGACGGACGAAAAAAAAAGGAATTGCTCATGTTTTTTTTTAATTTAGAACCTACTAAAACCAAAAAATAAATAAATAAATAAATAAATAAATAAATAAAATGTGATAGAATCTTAAATGTTCGTTTGATGGCGTTGAAACTTCCTGGGGTACTGGAGAGGGCTGTGACACACACGTCGAATCCCAATTAGGATCCCTCTCCACAATACCCGGAATTTCCCGACCAACGTCTGTAAGTACAACAGCAGCTTCCCTTATCTAAAGCTACGGTCTGCAGAATGATAAACTGTAGAAAGCTTGAAATTTAATCAACCACAGTAAAAAATCAGTTGCAAGGCTGACTAAGAGGCACGAAGAAACACGCTTGAACGTTGCGTAAGAAATTTTGTCCCCCTCCAAAAAAAAAAAGTTCGAAGAGGAAGAAGACTGGTATCGAATAAACTCCAGAGATTAAAAAAAAAAAATCAATTCGATAGCCCAAGTGGCTGGCAATCAATTCTTGCTGGTAGGATTTATGGAAAGATAAACAAATTTTTAAAGAGACATGCTGGTGTGGTAGTGTTGAAAAGCTGAGTAACATACCATTTTGGACAAATCTAGCCAGTTTACTGATTTCTTAAATTTAATTGTTTATAGGGAAATATTTCGTGTGAGCAATTCCCTTACTTATTTTGAATCTGAATTAATAACACGTCTTCCTTTAATTGGCAGTAGCAATCTAATAACACATCTGAGCGTGGCCCCACTAGATGGCGCTGACTCTTAAGTGAACGCGAAGTTAAGCGTGAGCGAAATTTAGTGGGGCCATAATCTGAGTAACCAGTTTTCTTCAATACGGTTTTGATGCACATAATAATGGCAACACGCGCACTGTTTTGGAGCCAAAATGTTGGATATGACAGCGCCCCAAATGTAATGCCTTGTCTTAAATCACCAATAACTAAGTTTCAGAGATAATCACAAGTGTGGTGATACTGTTTGTTTTCATTTAAACCTACTGATTCTACAAAGAATATTCCTCTGAAAAGAATATTCCTTAGGAAGTAAATGCACATGTAGTGAACCAACAGAAAGAGAAAGCACAAAAGATGTGTACCTCATTGTAAAGAATATTCCAGGTAGCCATATTTGTCATCATCCCAAAGAGAAATCTTCGATGTCCCAGTCGTGACTAGATTCTAACTTAAGGACCTTGCAACTGGGTGTCAACTCCTCATGTGACTTCTGAAGAGGAATCTCGATCTTGCGGAGTCGTAGACCTTTCTTCCTCCAACCAGGGTATACCGCTGCAATGTCCCTGAGAAATTGATCAACGCGAGATCCATTGTCTTCTAAAGGTTGCAGTCGAAGCCTATGGTAAATATCTAAAGCCATGTGTGCTTTCGAAGCCTGGTGGCTCTCATTTTTTAACGCAACTGTGGGTATAGTCCAATCATCATCACTACCATGATGCTGTTTGGCTTCAGAGGAGCGTCCGATGCTAGCACCCGGGTGGCAGTATCCTTTTATTAATGGCAATAGGTCTTTCTTTTTCTGTCCATCCATCATCAAGAATATACCGTCTTTATCTTCCCTAAAAAAAGAAAAATTATCAAAGCCGGCAAGAAAAAAAATAAATAAGTAACAATGTAATATGTTGCTCTAAAGACATACTTGCAAAATAGACCAAGAACATTGTGTGTTTCAGGCTGTGTATGGCATCCTGTCCGATGCTTCTTTGTTGTAACGAAAGGAAGGATGGTTTTTCCAGGACCTCCCAAAGGCCAATAATGGTGGGATGCGATAATCTCAGCTACCTCCCTGAGACTGGCATAAAGATTTACTAGAGTCTCAGTAGACAATGTAGTTGACTTTGCTTCAATAGATCGTCTATAAGCACACATATGTTCCCGAACAGACATCAAAGGGAACTTCAGGGCAAAAAGTACTATTACCGCAAAAACCTCCCGGAAAGGGAGTCGGAGCTTTTCGAAAAATGTGTTCTTTGTAGGAAAGATCTGAAAAAAAAAGAGAAAGAAAAAGCATAAGTTACGGGAACTGCGTAAATGCAGCAAATTGAGTGGAAAATAAAGGGTATGCAAACCTTCGTCTTGCACGTGTTACACGCTATCCTAAAACCGTGCCTATTGAGCTTGTCCTTTCGAGATACTGTGACGGAGCCGCAAGATGAGCAAGGGGGGCAATCCTTGGAGTCGGGAGCAACCCCCATGTCGACGAATAACTGCCGCGCAGTTTCTTCGGATTCTAGGATTCCGCACCAAGAAATAGTGTTAAAATCTTTCAACTTAGGATGTATAGTTGCCATCCGCTGAATGAAAAGACTGAATTGTAGCAAATAAATGGAAAACAAGCAAAATGAAGCAAAGAACATACGTAATTCTTTTAATTCAGGTTGTCAGTCGACGTAAGAAGCATTAATGTAAAAATGGTTAATTTGTATCATTCAGGTTGTTGATCAACACCGGTCAAGGTTAAGAGGCAGCTTTTATAAGAGCCAGGCAGAAATAGAGTGTCGAAAAACATACCATATTTTCTTTTCCTGAAATTGTGAAGGTGGATTCTTCTGAAGTTTTTAGAAGAAGCGTGTTTTTTTCCTTTCTTCCCAAAACATTTTTTAGGACCTGTAAAAATTCGTAAATTGGGTGCTGATGAAGGACATTTTCCAATCGACATTTTAAGAATTCAGATATGTCTGTGCATTGAGCATAAACCAAAGAAATTCTTGTAATTACAGCATGACACTTAGTACATGAAATACACCACCAGCTCAGTCACTTCCAGCAGAGGACTGCAGTTTCGTGCTTATTAGCACTCATCAGCCTGGCATAGGGAAGTGACTGAGCTGGAGAAGGAAAAACCTCTTAACGAAGCCAAGAGTGCCAAACAAACTGGTATCTAATATAGAATTAGCACAGACCAGACGAGTGACCGAAGCAATGGTTCGGTTCAACTCGGATATTGAACGCAAGGCATGGTATATTCAATAAATTTACTAAATATACCATGCCTTGCCTTCAATATTCGAGTTGAACCGAACCAGTGCTCCGGTCACTCGTCTGGTATTTACTGAATATACTATGACCTACGTTCAATATTCGAGTTGAACCGAACCATTGCTTCGGTCATTCGTCTGGTCTGTGCTAATTCTTTACATAGCTACCAGTTCGTTTGGCACTATTGGCTTCCTTAAGGAGGTTTTCCTTCTCCAGCTTAGTCACTTCCCTATGCCGGCTGATGAGTACTAATAAGCACGAAAATGCAGTCCTCGGCTGGAAGTGACTGAGCTGGTGGTGTATTTCATGTATTTCTGCTTTAGCCCTGGCTAATGGGAGGTAATTTTCTGAATATGACATTTAGTGCCTGAATAGAACTACACTACATTACCAAAAACATTGGGATTTTGTTAAGAACTCACATTTTAAAGAATTTCTCCACAAATAGGAGACCAATTGTTTTTTATTTTTTTGCCACATAAAAAATATCCTTCAGCTGACATTTTTCACTAAAAATGAAATCACCTCTGCATTTAGGGGATCAGCAACAATTCAGAAAGGAAAACGCTTTTTCATCTCATCGTGAACAACAAGCTGTTAATTTCAGAAATTAGTTTACTTAACTATGTACAATAATTTTATAGATTTACGTTAAAGTATTACACTTATATTCACGAAGATCTAAGCATTTCTTTAAAAAATATCAATTTTGTTTGCATGTTTTGGCTCATATTACGCAGACTTCCGTCAAATCTTACGAAACCTTCTGAAAACTTGGCAGCATACAAGATAATCATTAAACTAAAATTTGAAAAAAAAAATAATAAATAAATAAACAAATAAATAAATAAAAATTTAAAAAAAAAATGATTAAATATAAATATTCAACGCAATTAATTTCTCACTGCGCATGCACGCAAGACATAAATTTATAACTTCCGAAATTTCGAAGCCAAATAGATATGTCAACTTACGAGTATAAAAAATTCCAGTCAAATATCTTTAAGTTTTAAAACGATATCGGTGGTCTAATCAGGGCTTGATAACTGAATAGGCCGTTTGAAAGGATTATTTAAAGGCCCCCAAATGGCAAAAATTGTTTTAATCAATGGCTTAATTGTTTTATGCGTGACTGAAGTTGTAAAGGTTGAACGCAGAGGGCCCCTAAAAATTATTTGGTTTTAGGGCCCCTGATATCTTAATCCGGCCCCGGAACCGCGATGAATAATCATAAGGGTTGTTCACTAATAGTTTGTTGTCATCACGAATCACACTGGGCGGTTGGAGGCAGGAATTGCCAATTCGCAAACGGATAGTGTAGATCCAGCGAGTCTGTCAGGAGGACCTACTTAAAGTGACCAAAGATATCCCTCTTATAGCTGGCTTATAAAGATAAATGTTAGAAAATGATAGAGTGAAAGCCCGAGAGCCTCTATTTGTGCCTGAATCTTCCCAGGCCAAGAAGTAACATTTGTCAAAAATATCGTAGGAAATTTTAGGAAATTTTCGAAAGAGCTATAAGAATAATAAAAAATATATGAATTTTTCGAACAAAACATTACAGAAAGTACAACTGTATTTTTCCAAAATGCTAATTTATTCAAGGTTCGTCAAATGCACACAAATATTGCTACTCTGGTTGAAGACATAAAAGTCATCTTTAATAGGTATGATTTTAAATTTTCTATACAGATATATCTACAGAATTATTATTATACACTAGTGATGTTCCGGATATCCGAGGGAAAATAAAGATCCGTATCCGTTACTTTTTTTGACGGATCTTAAGGGGTCTAAGGACCTTTAATCTTCAGAATTTTCGATTTTCTGGAAAAAATATATGTTATGCATAATTTTTTTCTGAACAATTTGATACCTTATTTATTACCATACGCCAAAAACTTTTCGGGTTATTGTAAAAATGCGTAAACTTTCCCCGTAGAGATTTATGTTAACAGCAGCTGTTAAAGCCTCTTTTTCTCAGGTGCCGATTTCTTCGGTTTTCTCGTTTGCGCGCATGATATTTCAGAAAGTTTCTTATAAATTTCCGTAAAACTTTTCATGCATATTTGTCTGATACATCTTAACGATCTGAACCTGAATTTCAACTAAAAAATTAAAGTTAATATTTAAAAATAAATATTTTTTTACCCAAAAGTTTGTAAATTTTCGATATTAACTTACCAAATTTCAAAAAAATAAATAAATAATTAAAAAAAAAAAACTAAATTTAGGTTCAGGTCATAAATATAAACCAGATAAACATGCATTAAAATCTTTACGGACATATATAAGAAACTTTCTGAGATATCATGCGCGCAAAACGAGAAAACCGAAGAAACCGGCACCTGAGAAAAAGAGGCTTAAACAGCTACTGTTAACATAAATCTCTATGGGGAAAGTTTAGGCATTTTTACAATAACTCGAAAAGTTTTTGGCGTATAGTAATAAATAAGGTATCAAATTGTTTAGAATTAAACTGTGCATAACATATATTTTTTCCAGAAAATCGAAAATTTTGAAGTTTAAAGGTCCTTAGACCCCTTAAACGGATCTTTTCTATTCTAAAAATTTTCAAATATTTGAATAAAGGACTCTTAAATTTCGTTTAAATTAGGTTTTATTCCCTATTTAAATTATATAATGTATCATTTCCAAATTCAATTTGTACTCCCTTCTCAACGCAAAAAGGAAGGGGTAATAAGTTTTAAAAGCGTGTATTTGTGTGTCTATTTCTGGCAATGTAGCTAGTAAACAGATGAACCGTTTTGACATTTTTTTTCGTTCAAAAGGTGACTTGATCGAAAGTGTTCTTAGCTTGGCCTCGTTTTTGTAGAACTTTAATTACCGGGGATATTAATTGAAAGCGACTTAACGTTTTTCACAAGTAGGGTAGTAAAAACTTATCCGTACGTTAAAAATATTGGCCCTAATTGAAAGAATTAAGTTTTCTGCGTTTGATATTTGTTTGGAACTTCCAAGGTATGTACAGTAGGAGCTATAATCTTGTTAAGTAAATTTTAAATGCAATCCTAAGCCTTTATACGCGTGATTAGTAGCGATTTCATAGTCGAAAAATAAGGAGAAAAAGCTCAATGATTTAAAATTTCTATCTGCTGTCAGTTCATATTTGTTAACAATGTGTGTTCTGATCCGCGAAATTCATCTTAATATGAGGTCGGCCCTCTGGTAATTTTTTTTTTTTTTTTTGAATTTTTAATTTAATATTAGTTTTGTTATTGATTTGGGGTTTGTGTTATTCTTCATTTTGGTTTTCCTCGACATCTTAAAAAAAAAAAAAAAAAAAAAGAAAGAGACTAAATTCTCTATTTACTGTTTGTAAAAGTGTTCCCTGGCTCTATTATTTCCTCGGTCGGAGCAAGTTGGGTGGAATGGGTCAGCGCTGCATTTATGCTGAAATAAAATGCGAAAATTTTTTTCTAGCCTGTCCATTAGCAACTTTACACTCTTGCTCCTGTATCCTAGATCTACCGAGCAGGCTAGAAATAATTTTTCACGTTCTATTTAAGCATTAATGCAGCGATGACCCATTCCTTCCAACTCTCCCTCAATTTTAACGGAGATTTCTTTAAAGAGTAAATCATAGTCTTGATTATATTTTCGCCGTAAATAACATTTTTTGAAGGAGCAGTGCCAATACCCTGACGGGAATACCTTCCGTAACAAATTTTATTTTTGGACCGTTGATCTGTGTAAAGAATTTTTGAGGTCCGTATCCGTATCCGCGGATCTTGACACTAATGATCCGTATCCGTAGCCGCGGATCTACTTTTTTAAAGATCCGGCACATCACTATTATACACAGAACTACTCCTTTTTATAGTTTTTATTCTGAGATACACTGAAAATTTTCCTGTGTAATTTTATTTTTCTTGTTACACTTCCCATATTACAGAATGTAAAGAAACATTTCGGATGCGTTTTTCTCAAAACATCAATTTTAACAAAATTTCAATGTTAAGCAAGGATAGCGAAATACAGCACAGCGTTTCCCAGGTTAACCTACCAAACCTCTACTAACTTAATAAATACCACTGATAACTACTTTAAGAAAATCTCAAACGAATACATCTTGGGAAGGGCTGCTACAGATGTGGGAATGCAAATACGATCTCTTGACTCGAGAAGGAAAAAACGAGCTGATGAGTGCATCACATGACTTCCTTTTACTCTAATTTAATGTCATTTCCTCAATACTGGCAATTTTAATGTGATTCAATAGTTTACTTTCTAAATATCACCAACAGTGGCCAAATTGAAACAGATTATATGAAAAAAAACCCCGCCAAATTTGTCGCCAAGTTGGCGACAAACCTTAGCGATCAAAACACTGGCGATATATCGCCAAGTGTCCGCCAAATTATAACACCACTTGAGTTTACATCAAAGTTAACAATGATTTCCCCCCAAAAAGGGGCAAAAGACCCTTTAGAAACACCCGAATGCAACCAAAACTGGAGGTGCACAACTAGACTCCAATAGGAGTCTACGTACCAAATTTCAACTTTCTAGGACTTACCCTTCTTGAATTATGCGACATACATCCGCACATACATGCATACGTACATACATACAGACGTCACGAAAAAATTCGTTGCAATTAACTCGGGAATCGTCATTATGGATATTTCGCGTGTCTATACGTTCTTAAGCACCTATCCACGTGTGATCGAGTCGAAAAAAACTCAATATTCATTCGGGGGTGAGTAAAATGGAAATTAAGGTCGATTTTTGAGTGAAAATTTTTCGCGAATACAATACTTCCTTTTTTGTAAAAGGAAGTAATAAAGATTCAAACTAATCAAAAGAAATTCTTTGACCGTTCTTATTTTTCATTTAAAAACTTTCTGAAACCTAAAATATTAAGACTTTGGATGCAAAAATCTACGTTTTTACTTTTTAACAAGTAAAAAAACAATAACAAAAAACTATTCACTTTAAAAGTCACATTTGCAGCTGAAATGTCACTTATAGAATTTTTCAAAGTAGCGTGTTGTTCTTCATGTGTTTTTACAATATAGTGGAACCCCGATTTTACGTATTCCATCGGACAAGTGATAAAAAACGCATCGAGAGGAAGAACGTAAAATCGGGGGGGGGGGGGGGGGCAGTGGAAATCACAGCAAATAGTTTAAAAATTGACATTTCCCCCCTATAGACCAGTGGAAGAAAATAGTAATCGTTACATGTTTTTTATTCATGCAATTTTATTTATAGTTGTAGGAACATTTTTTTTTTTTGCAAATTTGTTTCTTGGTTTGCATTTGCAAATAAAATCTGTTTTAGAAATTTTTATAACGACAGCAAGACGGTAAAAAGAAAAAAATACCAGAACAGTTTCAAACAGCTAAGAAACAACTTTATCTCGAAAAAGACCCAAGAAAAAACTTGACGATAATCTTGTAGGGGAAATATAATTTTGATCTGTTATTAGAAAAACGTATTGAGCGGAACATTTTAACTTTAGCAGTGTACGTAGCAGTTTTACGGACCAACAAAAAATAACGTCGGAAGCTGGATAATGTATCAAACGGACAATGTAAAATCGGTGTTCCACTGTACAATAGGGTAGGCAGAAAAATAACTTTTTTTTTTTATTCCGATGATGGGTAGTGCGGAAAAGGTGCCATTGGTGGAGCAAAGTACCCGTAAAAAATTTGAATTTTTTTGCAATTTCTTGATCTGCCGCAATTTGGTTGAAGTTTCGACTAAATGCTGTTTTTTCATGTTTTTAGCCGAAATTAGTAAAAATAGTATGTTTCTATTTCCGATGATGAGTTGCGAGGAAAAGGTGCCATTGGTGGTACTTTATTCCCATAAAAAATTGAGGCGAGTGGTATAGTTCTTTCCTTTGCCAAAAATGCGTAGAAGTTTCAACAATTCTCTGTTTTTTTAACGTTTTCAATAAATTCCATATCAAACGGTAAAAATGTTGTTTTCGCCATAATTATTTGAAATAAAAGTTTAACACATGTGATGCATTTTTTGATGCGTGGTGTGTCATAAATTAACTACTTATTGTGTATAAAATTTGAAATGTGCTATTCGAAAACTTAGTGCAGCTGTGTTCAGAATTAAGGTAAAGAGCTCCACAGAACTCAACGAACTAAAGATTGTGTGGTTGTACAGAAAATTTCTGCCCGTACTTTCAACAGTGAGGTTTTATCTACACTTTTTTAATGTAAAAGCTTTTTTCCAGTTCAATTTCTGCATTTTAGCGCTTTTACTTTTGTTAGTTTTGCTTCAATGAAAGCATCTTTTCCTCCGCGGCCATCTGCAAATTCCGTGCTATTTTAGTAGTATTTCTATTTACTACACAACACACAGCAGAGGTAGGACTTCAGATTCCAAATTGTTTAGGATACTACTATGTTAATTTCAGTTTCTTGTGACGAAAGACATTTCGTGACTCGAGGTTGGGTGATTTTGGTTAAGAACTAAACCAAGTATATCGTCGTATTCAGTTAACCTAAATTTTAATTTTGGAACTTTAAACCTAAAACACTCAAATTTCTTGATCCTTGTTTCTTTTTTTAATTGCTATCTATTTATTCAGTTAATATTCATCACAATGTTTTGATACCTTGGTTTTTGTCACTTTCCATTGTTGTAGTAGCATTGTTGTGAATTTCTAGGATGGCCATGTTATTTACTTTTTTAAATCCCTTTTTGCGTACCCTGATCGTTTTTTTAGGAGAATCACATGCGGGCAAATCGATTCATATTACGAAAAGTGCGAGACATCTTAAGGCTTCTTTGGGTTTTGTGGTACTAAAGTGCAAGCAAAGAGTTTTGTAGGCAGCTGTGAGCCATCTAGTCTTCGTAAAAGCCCTGATTGACTTTCTTGAAACTCTGGAGAGCACAGTCCAGTTGAAACAGTTGCAAAACTATCAATTATATGTTTTTGGTCTGTGCTCAAATTTTTAGTATTTTCCTTTTCTTTTGCAATATAGAAATACATGACATAGGTAACATAGTGTTACAAATTCTGTAAATAGTAATTATTGTAGGAACGTAACCTGTAAATAGTTTCCCGTAATGAATATACAACCCCTTTTTCATTCGGCTAAAGTATACGACCCCTATTTTCTTTCTTTTCATTGATAACGGTCTACGCATTTCGCGAAGAGGTAAGAATGTTGTGGAAAATTCTTTTCGGTGTATTTAAGCCGTTAGCGATGGATAAACAGTCAGTTTCGATTCAGATTTCGAACTGAGAAGATTTTTGCTCTGTTTATAGCGAGGCATTTCGCTGTGTTGTTTTCGTATTTGGAAGTAAATACGTGTGTAAACGTTGAGTTTACGGTGTTGCGTGATAATTGCTTAATTGCTGATGAATAATTTTGCAGTTGTTGACGATCTTTCCTGTACATAGTGTAAATAAATTTCCTGTGCTTTTATCAAGAACTGTGTCTTCATTTCAAGAAAGTGGAAGTCGCACCGAATCCGTTACAATTTGGCGCCCAACGTGGGGCTACTTCTGGACTTTCTTGGAGTAAGTGTGACTTTGGACATTTTTTTTCATAAAGACTGTTTGAATTTATAGACTTTGTTTTTATGGTGATTACTCGCGCAATGGATGACCAATTAAAACAACTTCTGGAAGCAATTAATGCTGTGAAAAGCGACCTGACTGAAAATATGGCGGCTAATCAAGAACAATTAAAAAGTGATTTGACTGCAAGTTTTACTGCAAATCAAGAACAATTAAAAAATGACATGGCGACTAACCAAGAACAATTAAAAAATGAATTGGCGACTAACCAAGAACAGTTAAATAGTGATTTAACTGCTAAAATTACTACAAGTCAAAATGAAATAAAAAGTGACCTAACGTCGATGAAAACCATGATGGAGAATCAACTAACCGCCATGGGAGATAAAGTTGATGCTCTGGAAGAAAAATTTGATACTGTGGAAGAGCGTATCGCCAATGTGGAAAATAAGTTAGAAGAAGAAGACAAGAAATTTACCTCATTTAAGGAAGAAATAATTAAAGACATGGAAAGGAAATTGGCGACCGCGGAAAGCAGCTCTGTACAGATTGGCGCTCCCACATCGGTTGCTCGACCGTCCATTAAACTTGCCACATTTGATGGGAAAACTTCGTGGCAGGTTTACAAAACTCAATTCATGATAGTGGCGGAAGCGAACGGATGGGACTCTGCTACCAAGGCCTGTCATCTTGCAGCATCCCTGAGAGGTGACGCAGCGGACATTCTCCAGACCCTTCCGGACAGCCAGCGCCTGGATTTCGCCGCCCTCACATCTGCGTTGGAGCTTCGCTTCGGTGAGAAGTGCCAGAAAGATTTCAGCCGACTCCAGTTGAAGTCCCGTTTCCAGAAAACCGGGGAAACCCTGCAAGAGCTAGCGGCGGACGTCGAGAGACTGTCTCATCTTGCTTTTTGCGACTGTCCTGCGGATGTTCGAGACAACCTGGCACTCAACTACTACATCGACGGGGTTCGAGATCCGGAAATCCAGAAAGCTCTGCGGATGGCGGATGTCAAAGACCTGAATTCTGCCGTTGTGTATGCGATGAGATACGAGGCCGCCCAACAAGCAACCCGTGTGGATCGCCATCTAATCCGGACTCAGGAAGCTGACGAGTCTGATTCCAGGTCGTCCCACCTCGCTGAACTTGAGAGACAACTCGGTGACTTGACAAGACATCTGAGCAGCATAACAGCCCAAAAGAAACAACAGCAGAAGTGCTGGAAATGCGGTAGTGAAGGACACCTGCGAAGGAGTTGTCCGGCTCGCCAAGCTACGCGAGGGAAGGAAATCACCACCACCAGAGCTCTGCAGATTTCCTCTTCTAGTAGTGGCAGTGATGGACTTTTCATTTACGCACATGTAAATGGGAACCCCTGCAGACTGATTGTTGACACTGGAGCCAATGTGACAATCATTAGGACAGATGTGGCTCGTGAATTTGGATTGAAACTGCTGTGGACATCGCCACGCGTAAGTCTCCAGACTGTGACAGGTGACAAAATTGAGATTGACGGTAAAGTGGACTTGGGAATAGTGTTTGGGAATGCCACCTACCATCATACGGCATTCGTCGCTAATATCACGGACCCCTTCATTCTCGGATTGGACTTTTTGAAGAAATATGACTTCACTCTCGACTTCAAGACTAATGAGCTGCACTCGACGAGAGAAGACATAGCCGTTTTCCCTGCAGAAAGTGATGTAAAATCCGCTCATCAAATAATAGCTCAAACAGATTTATCGATTCCCTCAAGGTCAGAATCATTAATACCTGGCTCCCTTGAAGAAAGCAATAGTTTTCGATTTGGACTCATTGAATACCCTAACCTAAGCAATAACCTAAAAGGAGTGCTGGTAGCATCTACGCTTGTAGACCTTTCTAAGGATGTAATTCCTGTGAGAGTCGCCAACGTGAGTGAAAGGGCAAGGAATATCCGGAAAGGTGAAGTGTTAGCAACTTGTACTCCAGTAAACTGCATCATTAGAAGAATCAATTCCCCCGAGACTGTGTCTTCTGAGTCCTTGACATCGAAGTTAATTGGGAGTGCACCATTAACGAAAGACCAAAGAACTGCTGCGGAACAATTGGTGGATGACTTCAAGCATCTGTTTTCATCTACATCGGAGGATGTTGGCCGTACGAATTTAACTCAGCATAGGATCTACACTGGAGAACACCCCCCTATTAAACAGCATCCAAGACGACTACCGTTCGCCAAGAAGGAAGAGGTTGAGACCCTCCTGAAAGAGATGAAGGAGAATGATGTAATCGAACCGTCATCCAGTCCTTGGGCCTCTCCCATCGTCTTGGTCCGAAAGAAAGATGGCTCCACCAGATTTTGTGTCGATTACCGACGGCTGAATGAAATCACCAAGAAAGACAGCTACCCTCTTCCACGGATAGACGACACCTTGGACACTCTTTCCGGACACAAGTGGTTTTCGACCCTGGACTTGAAGAGCGGCTACTGGCAGGTTGAGATACACCCTGATGACCGAGAGAAGACAGCGTTTACAACTGGACAAGGCTTATGGCAGTTTAAAGTGATGCCCTTCGGCCTCTGCAATGCACCAGCTACGTTCGAGCGTCTTATGGAGACAGTGTTAAGAGGACTTTCCTACGAATCCTGTCTGGTCTACTTAGACGATATCATCATCGTGGGACGCAGTTTCGAAGAACATCTGGCAAATCTTAGGAAGGTGCTGCAAAAGCTTAAGGAAGCCAATCTGAAGTTAAGCCCGTCCAAATGTAATTTGTTCCGCCGGGAAGTGAACTACCTTGGTCACATCATCTCTTCTGAGGGTGTACAAACCGATCCAGAGAAGGTATCTGCGGTCAAGAGTTGGAGTCGTCCCGAAAACATCCATCAGCTGCGAAGTTTCCTGGGGCTCTGTACGTACTACAGGAAGTTTGTGAAGGGTTTTTCCAACATTGCACGACCTTTGCATAAGCTGACGGAGAGCAAGCAAAAGTTTGAATGGTCCAAAGAATGCGAAGATGCATTTCTACGACTGAAGGAGGCCTTAACATCAACGCCTATCCTCGCCTATCCTCAGCCTGAAAAATCCTTCATCCTGGACACTGATGCGAGCAACGAGGGAATTGGAGCTGTTTTATCCCAAGAAATTGACGGAAATGAACATGTCATCGCTTACTGGAGCAAATGCTTATCAAAGTCGGAGCGAAATTACTGCGTCACCAGAAAGGAGTTACTGGCCATAGTGAAAGCTGTAGAACACTTCCATCATTACCTCTACGGCCGAAAATTTCTGCTTCGGACAGATCATGCCTCGTTAACTTGGCTTTTGAACTTCAAGAATGCAGAAGGCCAGATAGCCAGATGGATACAGCGGCTCCAGGAATATGACATGGAGATCAAGCATCGAAAAGGGTTATCTCACGGTAATGCTGACGCTTTATCAAGGAGACCCTGTCCTGAGAACTGCCACTATTGTTCCCGAATCGAGAAACAGCATGGAACGACTAGCCCTACCGCCTATCAGGTGACAGTGACTCCAACATCATCAGAACCTGATCCATGGAGTGATGACCAAGTTCGAAAAGATCAACTTGAAGACCCCGACATAAAACCAATTTTAGAGTTCATGGAAAGTGACAGTCGACGCCCTAGCTGGCAGGACGTTTCCATCTTCAGTCCTGCAACAAAAAGATACTGGGCTTTATGGAACTCACTCCATTTACGGAACGGCGTGCTACACCGGAAATGGGAATCTGACGACGGCAAGACATCTAGGTGGCAGTTACTACTTCCTCGATCCAGGATTTCAGATGTTCTGAAAGAAATACATAGTAGTGCGACTGGAGGACATCTTGGTGTCTTGAAAACTCTCAATAAAGTTCGGGAGCGCTTCTTCTGGAGCAAGGCGAAGGATGACGTGGAGAAGTGGTGCCATTCTTGTGACGCCTGTGCTGCTCGTAAAGGACCGAAGAAGAGAAGCAGAGGGAAGCTACATCTGTACAACGTTGGAGCTCCTTTCGAACGAATTGGGATCGACATCCTGGGTCCTCTACCAAGAACTGCTGATGGGAACAAATACATTCTTGTTTCCATCGACTACTTCACCAAATGGCCGGAAGCATATCCCATTCCAGATCAAGAGGCTACTACCGTAGCAGAGACTCTAGTCCAACATTGGATCTCGAGATACGGAACACCTTTGCAGATTCATTCCGATCAAGGGAGGAATTTCATCTCTGCTGTGTTTAAGGGCCTATGTCAAATTTTCGGAATTGAGAAAACTAGGACAACACCACTACACCCACAATCGGACGGCATGGTGGAGAGGTTTAACCGCACAATCCTAAATAATCTCTCGCTTATGGTATCCAGAAATCAACAGGATTGGGACAAGAAGCTACGTTTGTTCCTGCTGGCCTACCGCAGTGCTGTCCACGAGACTACCGGATATGCCCCATCTCAGATGCTCTTCGGACGAGAGCTTCGGCTACCCTGTGATCTCGTCTTCGGTCGTCCTCCGGATGCGCCTTCATCGCCTGAGGAGTACATCCAGGATCTCCAGGCCCGGTTGGAAGACGTTCATAACTTCGCACGAGAGCGAATCAACATCGCGGCGGAGAAGATGAAGACCCGATACGACACAAGGTCTACTGGACATGAATTCAACGAAGGCGACAAGGTTTGGTTATGGAATCCCATCCGACGGAAAGGTCTGTCACCCAAATTGCAGTCGCATTGGGATGGATCCTACAAAGTCCTTAACCGACTAAATGACGTCGTAGTGAGGATCCAAAAATCACCTAATGCAAAACCTAGGGTTGTACATTATGATCGGTTAGCCCCATACTATGGCCATAGTTCATGAGTATTACGTAAACAACCATGGTTGATAACATAAAAGTTGTAGATAATTTTTGCTTTTAATGTTTAGTAATATTTCTTGTTATTATTGTGTTTTCTGTATCTGTTAGTTATTAATTAATGTGTATATTTGTAAACTTGTGATAGAAGTTTGGCACCCTTTCTGGGGATTGTACTGCCCGGGACGTGCAGTCCTTAGGAAGGGGGCAATGTTACAAATTCTGTAAATAGTAATTATTGTAGGAACGTAACCTGTAAATAGTTTCCCGTAATGAATATACAACCCCTTTTTCATTCGGCTAAAGTATACGACCCCTATTTTCTTTCTTTTCATTGATAACGGTCTACGCATTTCGCGGAGAGGTAAGAATGTTGTGGAAAATTCTTTTCGGTGTATTTAAGCCGTTAGCGATGGATAAACAGTCAGTTTCGATTCAGATTTCGAACTGAGAAGATTTTTGCTCTGTTTATAGCGAGGCATTTCGCTGTGTTGTTTTCGTATTTGGAAGTAAATACGTGTGTAAACGTTGAGTTTACGGTGTTGCGTGATAATTGCTTAATTGCTGATGAATAATTTTGCAGTTGTTGACGATCTTTCCTGTACATAGTGTAAATAAATTTCCTGTGCTTTTATCAAGAACTGTGTCTTCATTTCAAGAAAGTGGAAGTCGCACCGAATCCGTTACAATAGAATGATAGCATACATAGGTTTTTGCGTGCCATCAGCTTGCGTTTGATTGGGCCAGAAAGGTTTTAGGTTCAGTACTTTCTCTATTTTGTTTATCAGGTGTCAGACCGGGTGTTCGTTCGTATGAAAATTGTACACCAAATGTTGCGGTTCTTTATTTATTTCCTTCTTTTTTTTAACACCTGCAATGACCGTTGTTTTTTGTTTTTCTTTTCATGTTCTTACGGGAGTGTCGTCTCACACGACAGTTTTTAGTTAAGAGATCGCAACTTTGTTCTTATTTAAAAAGATTTACCAGTGATTAAGAACGAATTCTGCGTTACTCCCGTTGGTTTTAAACGCAAATCAAACACAGTGCTGCACTAAGTTTTCTAATAACATATTTTAAATTTAAAAATTTATACGCAATAAGTAGTTAATTAATAACACACCAGCATCTGAAAAGGCATCACATGTGATATAACTATATAATTATGGCAGAGAAATATGGCGAAAACAAATTTTTACTATTTGAGAAAATTTATTGAAAACGTTAAAAAAACTGAAAATTGCTAAAACTTCTACTCATTTGTGGCAAAGGAAAGAACTATACCACTCATCTCAAAATTTTTATGGGAGTTAAGTGCCAGCAAAGGCACTTTCTCAGTGCAACGCAGCATCGAAAATAGAAACATACAATTTTTACTAATTTTAGCTAAAAACATGAAAAAACAGCATTTAGTCGAAACTTCAACCAAATTGCGGCAGATCAAGAAATTGTGCGAAAAAATTCAAATTTTTTGTGTGCGATTTGCTCCATCAATGTCACCTTTCCGCACTACCCATCATCGAAATTAAAAAAAAAAAATGCTTTTCAATGCACCCTACTGTACAACCAACCATCTTTCTACAAAAAAGCTTGTTTATCGTGAAAAATCAACTTTCAGTAAATGCTACCAAATTTTCAAAACGACTCGAAAATGGTCAATTAATCAGCTCGCCCTCAGGAGTTTTGAGGCAAAACGACACATCGCTGATTACCCAAAACAGAACATACAAATGACAAACAATATAGCAAAAACATAATTAATTATTCGTCATACGAATAAAAACCTCACAGGAAATGAATTAAAAAAGGAATACTTACAATGAAAATCCGACTAATAAAAATAAGAGTGAAAAAATTCTGCTCCTAAATAAAATCGCAAACCTACCACGTGCTACACAGCTCAATGAAGTGAAATTTGTCGATTGAGCAGGATTGGCAGATTTTCAGTACAGCAACTAGCACAGAATCAAAATACCCTGACGTACGTTCTACCATCAATCCAGTTTGTCACACCGTTTCGGTTTATAGTTCATCTTCTCATTAGGTTAGGGTGTTAGTTTGGGGTGTTTGAGTAGGATTGTAGATTGATTGGTTAGAAGATGGTGTGTAGTGGTATTCTGCCGTCGGGAGGTAAAGCGTAGTATCTGCAAAAATGAGGTTTTAGAGACATTTGAAGAAACGTGTTTTGGTTTCCATACTAAAAATACAGAAAAGTTGGAACTTGAGGATTTTCTCAGGCTTTATTTTCAGAGGAAACCAAATAAGCAAGCTTGTACAATAAAGCTAAATTACATTAGTTGACAAAAGAGCTTTATTTTTTTGAGAAGGATTTCCAAGTTTTCCCTCTGCATGGTTTTTTTTCGACGGGTCGGTGACCTGCTAGTTTGTCTTCGACCTATTGCCTCTAAACAGTCCAGGTGGAAACATTCATACCCAGTTCATTTTCATTCATTCATCACTGTAGTAATACGGGCTACACTCCATTTGCCATTTTTGAGGGAAGTATCAGTGATTCTGTGGTCGGCACGAGCATTAGTGATGTGTTTTTTGCCAATTTCCCAAGTCATTCGCTTTCAGTGACATGTTTTGGTCAAATTTAATATGTTCAACGATTGACCTAAAAACACCTGTAACATTTGCAATCACTCTCTGGGTATGTGTGGAGGGGAGTAGCAATGCTTATATTTCCCTTAGGGGATATATTCTAAGTCTGTCTCATTCTTAAAATATCTCTTGTAAAAACTACCACGTTATAATATAAATTTAATATTAAACTTCAAACACAAGCTGAAAAAAAAAAAAAAAAACTTTATTAGTAAGTGCTACTTGCATATTGACAATAGCAGGCACCAAAAATTTTATGAAAATATTTCTAGGGTACTGCATATAACCTCACAGGAACAGCTGTTATTACTCAATGGTGACTAAAACAGGAAAAACCTCACTTATTTGAAAAATGAAGCAGACTGGTAGTGATGCCACTTCTAAAAAACAATAATAATGATACCAATAGCAATGCATAATGAAAAAAAAAAAAAAAAAAAGCTTCGTGGTTTACTTTCTTCAAAAAGTTAGTCTAAACTGAAAATACGAGAATTTGAGTAGCGTCCCTAAACATTTGGCCACCCACTCTAGTATCAATCATCAAAATTGTCCAACTTAAAAAAATCTGACTCTTAATTTACAGTTAAGACGAGAAAACAAAGAGTATGCATACCAAAAGTCCATTGTAACAAAAAATAAAACGTTTTGCCTTCTTAAGAATATTGAAAAATTTATTTCTAACCATTCAATCAATATTTCAACGCATTCATTATACAGAAATTCCCACAACTTCCAGAAGTTTTCCTAACTGCCAGGGATAACTTATTTTTCTTATTTGATATGTATGCGGGAACCATACTGAATGCATTCTTAGAATCCTTTCGAATTCTTCTGTTTCAAACGCATGTGCCCTACTTAGTAAATAAATGTCCTGAAACTCGAATATATTTTTAGAATTTTAAGAAAACGTTATACAGGGCGATTCAAAAAAAAAAAAAAAAAACACGGACAAAATGACAGACAGTGCAGATCAGTCTTCTGCTTCTTGCTGCCTCATATGATCTGAATTTGTCATAGATTTTCTGCTCTCTAAAACAGAAATCTTTCTTTTCTTTTGAAATGCTATCCCTCGTAATAAAGGACTAATCATAGCAAACGCTGAAAGTGATTGTGCCACTCCTGTGGAGGGCAATAAATTGTTCTATTGACCACTTAAGGCCTCCTCACAAGCCTTTTTTTTGTTGCCCTTATCCTGGGGGAAAAAAAAAAAAAAAACCTTGTTTCATTTCCAGAGAAAGTTTCAAAGAAACCTTCTTAAACTCATTTTTCAACTTATTTATACAATGAAAAGTTTTATTTTTTCAATTCTTCTAGAATTCACTTCCTCCTCTTTCTAGTAAAAAATAAATAAAATAACTAATCAATTATTAGTCTCTTGCCTTTTCACTGACGCAGGTTAGTTTCATGCAAAAGGAGAAAAATACAAGCAATTGTGTTAATATGTCTATAAAACAAAACACATTTTGTATCAAAATAATTTTATTCTCAATCACAGTTCGATCATACATTTCGAATTCGAAGAGATTTATTTCTTACCACTAGCAATGGATTAAAAATAAGATTTCTATACTGAGACTTCTTTTTCTCATTAAAAGTCAAATTGTCACCTTCAAAAATGTGCCGCCCGGGGCGGACCGCACCCCCTGCCTGACCCTATTTACGCCAATGCTTTATTAAGCCAAGTCCTGGGAAGTCCAGAAGAAGGCTAAGTCCAAACACATGAGAATTTTGCTGAAATTGATCCATCCTCTTTTCAAATATGAACCTCATTGTAACGCATATTCCAGGTAGTCATACTTGTCATCATCAAAAGATAAATCCTCGTTGTCCGAATCGGAAACATATTCGAACTTAGGGAACTTGCAATTGGGTGTCAAGTCTTTTGAACCAACACTTGGTTCTAACTTTGGTACCTTGCAACTGGGCGTCAAGTCTTCTGAATTAACGCTAGATGCTAATTTTGGAACCTTGCAACTAGGTGTCAAGTCTTTTGAATCAACACTAGATTCTAACTTTTGGACCTTGCAAATGGGTGTCAAATCTTCTGAATCAACACTAGATTCCAACTTAGGGACCTTGCAACTGGACGTCAAATCTTCTGAATAAACACTAGATTCTAAATTTGGGAACTTGCAACTGGGCGTCAAGTTTTCTGGCTCAACACTAGATTTTAACTCGGGAGCCTTGGCACTGGGCGTCAAATTTTCTGAATCAACACTAGATTGTAATTTAGAGACCTTATTAGATTTGAATTTAGGGACCTTACAACTGGGTGTCAACTCTTTGTCTGACTTTGGAGGAGTCTCAATATTTCGAAGCCGTAGACCTTCCTTCTTCCAACCAGGGTATACTGCTGCAATGTCCCTGAGAAACCGATCGATGCGAGAGCCATTGTCTTCCAAAGGTTGCAGTCGTACCCGACGGTAAATATCCAATGCCATGTGTGCTTTCGAAGTCTGGTGGTTCTCGCTTTTCCGCGTTTCTTTGGTGTCAACCCAATCATAATCAAGGTCAAAATGATATTGCTGCTTGGACTCAGAGGAATGACCGACACTGGCATCTGGGTGGCAGTATCCTTTTATCAACGGCAAGAGGTCTTTCGGTTTCTGCCCATCCATCATCAAGAATATACCGTCTTTATCTTCCCTAAAGAAAGAAAAAAATATCACAGCCGACATGTAAATAAAGGGGGACAAGAAATAACTTAGACACACATAATACACTATAACTTTGCTAATGAAAATATTACGACCAAACTTGAAAATAAATATGAATAATTAGTTTCGTCTAATATATTAACACATTTTCAAAGTGGCTACCTTTAGGATTAATACAGAGCTTTTTAAACGTGTCACAAAATTTTCGGCTCTGGGCCGCAACTCACTTGATATTTTATTCTATGCCTTGCATAAGGATTTCGTTTGAGATGCCAAAATTTTATGAGGTTTAGCACACACTCTTGTCTACACGATAAATCAAGCAGAATAATCCATTGGGTTCAAATCTGGGGAATACGGTGGCCATTCTTGAAAGTCCGGAAATGTGTCTTGCACTAGTCTTGAGTGCGCTTACCTCTGTGTACAGATGTGGAATCCAGTTGGAAGGTCCATCTTTTGTTTCCAAAGAACTTTTGCGGCCAAGGTAAGACAACATTTTCCAAAATGCGTTTGCGATATGTTTCTTGACTAATTTTATCCCCTCATCAACAAAAACAAGTGATATTTTTCCCACTAGCACATATCCCACCCCAAACCATTAGATTGGGGTCGTTGATCCAGTTCAATAGTGAAAGAAGGTCCAGAAGACATGGTTGTGTGCTAAACTTCCTAAAACGTTGGCATCCCTAAAGAGATCCTTACGCTAATGATGGGATTAAATATCAGAAAAAGAGTAGCGGCCCAGAGCTGAAAATTTTGCGACACGTTTTAAGCTCTGTACTAATCCTAAAGGTAACCAGTTTAAAAATTTGTACATATATTTGATGAAATAATGTATTTATTTTGAAGCTTGGTCGTAATATTTTTTTTAGTATTAAACCCCAAAGCAGAATACTTTACGATGTTCTGCAACGTAAAATCATTTGACCAAAATTGTTCTGCAAGTACTTTAAGCATTGTTCGCGAAAAAACGTGACATTTTCCACAAATTGGGTGCCAAAAATCAAAATCGTTTCATATAGGATTTTTTTTTTTTTAAACTGAACTGTGTGTTGCTATTTATTTCTGTGGAAATGAAATATTTTCGGAAACATCACAGCTTTCAACCAAATGACTAATTAGAGAGCACTGAATTTGGAAAATTAGTTGATCATGAAAACTAAAAAATAAAAATCTTTAACAAGGTGTCAAACCTAAACCGATTGAGATTCTCCAAAAATAGTTTATATGCTTTTTAAAATGCACAGAAAAAGCAAAGATAAATAATTTTATAAAAATCCAAACCTAGGTGTCAAAGCACATTTTTTTGGTCAATTTTACATGGCATGAAGGAGCAATTAAAATAATGTTACTAAATAAAGAAATTACTGAAATATTAAATAAAATGAGTTGAGTTTGGGTTGCATATAATAAAACACTTCAAAATTTTCTAAATAATTGAAATATTTTCTTGGATGCAAAGGGATTAAAATCTCAAACAAGACACGCAATTTCCGGCGATGGACGTGTTTCAATGTTGGCATCTTTCCAAAACATACGTGTATGGCGGAAATTGCATTGGATAAAGATCGACTGGGAAAGTCCTACAAAGGACTTATCGAATTCGACATCGCGAGCTTTCCGCCAAAATATCGTAAATTGTGAGATTTTTAGATTTTCTTTTAATTTTCAGAAATCTGCAGAATTTCTGCAAAATTCTATCCTGAGTTGGAAGGTATTTGTAGAAAATCTGCAGTTTCTACAGATATTCTGCACCGCAGTTTCTGCAGATTTTCGGCACCGCGGTTTCCGCAGATTTTCGGCACCGCGGTTTCTGCAGATTTTTTGCACCGCGGTTTCTGCAGATTTTTTGCACCGCGGTTTCTGCAGATTTTTTGCACCGCGGTTTCTGCAGATTTTCTGCACCGCGATTTCTGATTCCGCGGATTCTGGAAATTTTGCAGAATTTCTGCAGAAAATTTGTCAGTTTTCCTCTCACATTTGAACAAAATCGTTCTGCAGCTCAGGCATCGGTTCTGCGACGTACGTCGCCAATTTAGTAGTATTCTGCTTTGGGGGTATTAAAGTTATGGTGTATTACGTGTGTCTAAGTTATTTTCTGTCACCCTGTAAATAAATAAATAACAATATAACATTCTGCTCTAAAAACGTACTTGCAAAAAAGACCAAGAACACTGTAACTCTCTGGCTGTGCTTGACGTCCTGTCCGATATTTCTTTGTTGTGACGAAAGGGAGGATGGCTTTTCTAGGACCTCCCAGGGGCCAACAGTGGTGGGATGCGATAATCTCTGCTACCTCTCTGAGACTGGCGTAAAGACTTACAACAGTCTCAGTGGACATTGTAGTTGCTTTAGCTTCAATGGACCGTCGATACGCACACACGTGATCATAAACAGACGTCAAGGGAAACTTGAGAACAAAAAGCACAATCACAGCAAAAACTTCCCGAAAAGGTATCCTAACACCTTCCAGGAAAGTATTCTTCCCAGGATGAGTCTAACAAGAAAAAAGAAGTTATCAAAAGTCTGTAAATACAGAAAATCGGGGGAAAGGGGGGGGGGCAAAGAGTATAGTATACCTTAGTTCTGCATTTCCTGCACATAAACGTAAAACCATATTTTCTTGACTTATCCTTTTGCGCAATTGTGACAGCGTTGCAAGAAGAGCATGGCGGGCACTCTTTGGGGTCAGGACCAACCCCCATTTCGGATAAAAACTGGCACACAGTTTCTTCGGACTCCAAGATCCCGGACCAATTGAGGATGTTAAAGTTTACTAGCTTCGGATGTATATTCGCCATCTAATGGAAATAAAAATGAATTAACTACAGCAAACAGAATCTATTTAGATAAAAATCAATGTCCTGAGATAACATATATATACATCAACGCACAGCCAATACCGCTGATACCTCAGACTTGAAATTTGGCAGGCATGTCCACATGATTACGGAAGTATCCACTAAGAAAGGAGTTTTCGAAATATCGATTAGTTCGGGAGAAATTAATTAAAACCCCTTAATTTCTGCGAAATTAAAACCTTTAATTGAAATTTAAATCCCATATTTTCGAAGGCTTTCCTCCATTCAAATCATTACTCAGTACTTCATCTCAACTTTTGGTCGATAGCGAATTTTAAATTTGATATTGTTTTTGTTTCTCACGTGATTCTTCGAGGCTTTTCTCAAGTCAAATAATAATGTTTCCGTCTTTTTCTTTTTCCTTTTGAATTTAAAAGAGTGCAGTTTCCTGTAAAAGTTAGCTTTGCAATAACCGTTAATAAGTCACAAGGACAGACATTAAAAGTAGCAAAGATCGATTTAAGAGAAGACTGTTTTTCACAAGGCCAATTTTATGTAGCTTGCTTCAGAGTCAGTTCATCAAGCAGCTTAATAATTTTAGCAACAGAAAAAAAAAAAAAAACCTCAAAAATGTTGTAGACAAATAACTTCTTGCTTAAACATAGTTATAACAATAAAATGTGGATGGCCTGTGTTTGCAAAGAAAATCAATGCTTTAAAAGGATCGTTAATGACAGTTAAGGATCGGTTAAGGACAAGGGCATATTTCTAAGGAGTCCAGGGGCCCCGGGACCCTCCCAAAATTAGAAAAATTATAGATAATAAGTAGTTATTATAGGGAGTTTTCTTAACTAGGTGCACCAAGCACTGTTATCCCATGTTAATTCCATTACCCGAGCAATGCCGGGTACGGGAATGCTAGTACATTATAAAATACAAAGAACATCTACTTCTCCTACGCATGATCAAAGCAAATATTTTGCTACTGTGCTGTGTCCGTTGGGGGGGGGGGAGGGGGGGGGGGTAAGCCGCTGTTTTTAACTGCGGTGGCCATTTTATCCTATTTCGTTTTTTCTCTTTGAAACGCGATTGAAAACCGAGAAGGAAGCTGGAAAGGACGGCAGTTTCAAGATTTTTCCTGACTCTGAAAGATCCGGAACTGATGTCGGTGGTATGTTGTTCAAATGAAAAGGCCCAGAAGCATGGAGTTTCCATTACATGTCGCTTGGAATGAGATCTGGGGCACATCAGATCATTAGATTTATATATTTATTTGATGCGAAATTCGAATTCGTTCTTTTCTCATACCAATTTTGAGAAGAACTACAAAATTCAGATTATTTTTAATAGAAGAAAACTCATACCTTTTTTATTCTCAAGCATATTAAAGCCAGGAAGAATAAAAGCTCGCTACAGTGAAACCTATGTATAACGATACTGTCTATAACGATAACCTGTCTATAACAATATTTTTTTTGGCCCCAGAAAAATGTTAGCATGAATAATCAAACTGTCTATAACGATAACCTATCTATTACGATATTTTTTTTTTGGTCCCAACAGTATTGTTTTAGCCAGGTTTTACTGTATTATTTATTTTGGAGTTCATAAAACAAGTATATGATAGCTAATATTCGTTTCTAAGGTTGTGTTCAAATTCTTGAGCATGACACTTGCGTGATTTCTTCATACAAAATTATTTCGTTGCGCAAAGTGCACCATTTGCTGAGATAATAAACCTTGCATTATTTTAGTACAACATCCTAAACTGTTAAAATGTCAGTAATCCAACGTTATTAAGCACAAAACTTGCAAATGATTGCAGACACGTGTTTCGGTGTTACAAGGAACACCTTTTTCAATGCAAAGAAGTGTGAGCTTTTGGATGAAAAGTCATCCGAGAAAAGCTTTTCTCGGATGACTTTTCATCCAAAAGCTCACACTTCTTTGCATTGAAAAAGGTGTTCCTTGTAACACCGAAACACGTGTCTGCAATCATTTGCAAGTTTTGTGCTTAATAACGTTGGATTACTGACATTTTAATTTTTCAGCACAAAGGTATTTATTCTTTATCCTAAACTGTGTTCACGAAATGCATAGACCATAAACCGAAAGTAAACTAAAAGGTTTCCAGAATTGCATTCATCGTTTGCACCAATTTGTTCCTGTCCAAGCCAAGCACGTGATTAAAGTCGTCAAATAGCTCTAATTCTTTGTTTACATCTAGTTTTATCTGTCCCATGCATGAAGTATAGACTGATTTAAGGTTCCCATGATAATGAGTTCATGGCATAGTGCAGTGATCTATACATGGTATTAAATTTTAGGAGAATATTAATTGGCCTCTGTCATTTAATTTTTTCACAACTTTAGCACACATAACTCCTATAAAAAATCAAATTTTATGGGTTTTCCACCAATTACAAATGGTTTTATACAGTCCACATATCGTTTGGTAAAAAGTTACACCATTTTGAACCGTCAGGTTTGAGGGGAGGGGGGGGGGGGAGAAGTTGACATACTCGTAGTTTTCATCAGTTTTCCTGAAATATGTAGAAAACTACGCTGTTTAGCAGTAAAAGTGCAATATGCAAAACAATCTACATTAAATTGCAAACAAAATGGTCCTGTGCATAACCTCGCTGCGTGAACGGTTCCAGAGTTATGGAGGGTTTAAAAGTAGAAAATTTTCGTATTTTTTAGATTTTTTGGAAAAAAAATCTTCATTCTCACTAAGGAAACTTTTTTTTAGGGATTGTGTTTGGTAAATGCGATTTTAGAGGCCGGTGGTATGTTAGTGAAAAGCCCTTGAAGAAATGACAATCTCACCGCCTAGTTAAGGAGCACTCTGGACAATGTCGCATTAAGATTGAATATCTTTTCAACATAGATGATTTTAAAATATAAAAATATCACCTGCATAATAATTAGGATTAAAATTATATTATTTTTAATGATATTGTTCTTATAAGTGCAGCTTTTGAAGGTTTGTCTTTGGAAAATAAGCATATTAGGCTGAATATTGTAACCAGACTTTATTAATCCTTTTGAAGTTCGAAAACGGAGTTCCAATAGTATTACTGAATAAAAAATGCAGAATATCTTAATTGAAACTGCCCTCTAGCATTCAGTTCTATTCAAGATCTTTTTTAATGATATTAGTGTCCCTGGTTATCACAACCTAGGCCTGTTCAGTTACCACACATGCTTGAGTAGTTTACATCACTGTTCTTGCACTCGCAGTTATGGACGCATTCATCTTTGCAATCGCACACTATGAAGGAAATTAACTTCTGGGGAGCTGCAGAATGTATTGTTATGATGGTTTATCCCCAGTTTCGCCGACATTTTAAATTTCCTCTCCCTTTTAATAGGTGTTCAGTTAGTAATAAGTGTATGTTCAGTTTTAATCATACCTTTAAAATGTATGATTAAAACTTGAAAACAGAGAGGGTGGGATGAAATGTCGGCGAAACTGGGGAGACACCGTTGCAATTAGTCTCAGGTGTTCACTAATCATTTTCCACCCCCCACTCGAGCGGATTCTTTTTCTCATTCAACCACTGTTGGAGCTGGTGGTAGGTCCTAATGCTTGCCACCATTTTCACTTTCTTTGCTGATGGTGTGTGATCAGTCAACAAGACTATGAAATCCAAGTCACCACAAATTACACAAGCTTCAACTCCTTTTTTAGCTTTATCAGTCGCTGTTAAAACTATTAATAAGTCAGCTTCATCCGATGCTTGATAAACTATGAACCACTTCTTTGCAAGTGTATTGTTATGAGAGAAAAAAGGCCCATTTTGTTCTTAGCGTTAGTTAGAAATTCATTTTGATTAGTAGTTACATGCACTGAGTCTTGAACTTTCACTGCAATGTTATAGTGGTAGAACGTGATATGCGTAACTGTTCTTCATCTTTTGTTCTAACTTGCTCGTATCCATCAAAAACAACAGTTGCTGGCCCATACTAAGCAATCATGTAATCTACGCATTGCTCGCAAATCTGTCTGATAGTAACTAGGCATTGCAGACAACAAGATGAAGAAGATGACCTCCATCGAAAATGTACGATACTTTCTCTAAATCTGGGGTGATCGATGATTCATTTGAATCTGAAACCGAAGCAGACACCATTGAAGATTTGCTTCCCATCCTCATCAATCCAGATTCGTCAAATAAGAGTCGAGGATAAGCACATAATTCAAATAGAAATATTTCTTCAAGCCTCTCACCACTTCTTACAGTGCACATCATCCGATGTAAGACAGTATGAGGTTTCACACCTACAGTGTTGTTGTTAATTGCCATAGACTTCGTTATAGACGATAGACACTGAGCAGCTAACTTTCTTTTCAAGTGTATCTCATTAATGCTCTCATCAAAACATATGGATTTAAAATATATGTAATTAAAAAAATAATATAACGGTGCTTCTTAGCTTCTTGTGGACTATAATATTATTTAAAAAAAAATTCTTTAGTTCTTTCTGTTTACATAGCACTTATAATTTCCTTTTTCCAAAAAATCTAAAAAAATACGAAAAATGTCTACTTTTATACCTTTTGTAATTCTGGAATCATTCCCTTAACAAGATTCTGCACAGGATCATTTTGCTCGCAATTTAATGTATGTTATTTTGTATTACACTTCTCTTGCTCAACGGCATAATTTTCTATATATTTCTGAAAAACTGACAAAAACTACTAATTTATCAACTTCTCTCTCTCCCCTTCCCCCCCCTCAAACCCGACGCTTAAAACGGTGTAACTTTTTACCAAACAATATGGAGACAGTAAAGAACAATTTAGAATTGAAGGAAAACTTTTACTTTGGATGTTGAGGTTTGGGTCTAATAGGGAAGTATTCGATTTTCTAATTTTATTTTTATTTGATAGAGTAACATACATGAACATCATCTGCGAAAAAATTTTTACGATACGACTAATACTTTTTTTTTAAATAATTTTTTAAAGTTCACGCGCAAGTGACGTCATTTGCTTGTAAGTCCTTTGACTGACGTCACTGCCGCGCTGCGAGGCGGCGGGGTTGGCTAGGACAAAGAAGTGCTTGGCGATCTTTGGGGGAAGGCGCGGGAAAACAAGAGCCTTCTAACAGCAGCGCGCATAAAAGGCTAGTGAAAATCTTTTGCTGTCTGTAGGGTTTAATGCATTCTGCGATTGTTTTTAATTTGAATTTCTTTGTCATGGCTAGTAGAATCAATTACAAGTATTGCTTCGTTCCTGGATGCGTATCTACATCTAAAAAAACTCCTCACAAGCGATTTGTTATTGTTCCGTCCTAGCAGGATCTTCGAAAGAAGTGTTTTCAAGTGTGTTTATTAATTAAAATTTTAAAATGAAAATTTGCACTTCATTTTAATTAAAAACTATGTCAAGTGAGAAATACAGTTTGAAATATATGTTCACAACTGTTCATAAATAAATGTTTAATAAGCATATGAGATATTTTTAAAAAAAATGCAAGTAAACAAAGGAATTTAAACCCTGCACAATAAACTTAAATAGAAAGTAATAGATGCATTACTATTTCCATTTTAATAACAATGCAAAAACTATTAATACTTTTTTTTTAACATTCAAACTATCTTCAAATTTTAACTATTACAAATTGATAATTTAAAAATACATTTTCAGTTTATCACCAGAAGCGTTTCTATATATACAAGACCTTTCTCACCTGCAAAAAGGTACTTATTTTATGAAATGAACACCATTTTCAAATTTATTATTTTTATCAAAAGAGCAAAAAAATATATTTTTCCTTTTTTTGCTAAGTTGCACAAAAACTCAAGGATAATTAACATGTATTAGTGGATTTAAAACAATTTTCCACAAAAAAAAAGCAGATCAACTTTTATTGCCAACAAAGCGAAAAATTTTCATGCAAAAACTGCTCTAAAACTTAGTACTGGAATCACTTGCAGTAGGGTTGTTACAAAATGCGCGCCTCATTAAAAGCCGCCAAGTAAGAACTGGAATAGCGCTCTTACATTGTAATTTATATATTCAGATAAAAAAAACATCGACACACAAATGGAAATGATCAATCTTGATAAGGGAAACTAATGCGAATAATATGAACTGCAAGCATAGACGGATATGTACGTACAATTTTAAAGAATAACAATGGTGAAACTTTGTTGTCTCACTCCCCGTGCTTCTAGGACATTAAACCTCTCGTCCTTTCGAAAAAAGTCAAACACCATGAATGACTTTACTTGAGGAAGGTTATTGGATTGACCTTTCGTGAATCCTAGCCCCATGATGGAAAAAATGCTGGTTAAATGCTTTAAAAAGGCTGAAAAAGACAGTGCTATTCACCTCCTGGTAGGCGCAACACGGCATGGAAATGGAGCTCTGATCGGAACAGGGAAATGACGTCAGCTGCTGACGTTTTAGGACACACCTCTTTTTTGCGCATCGCTCTTTAAAAAATTCATAAAAAATCAACCGTTGGTTTTAAAAATCCGGCCATGGTGAATTTTTGTGTTTTGTAAGCCTGTCAACATTGTGCAATAGTTAAAATTGGAATATTTGATAGGTTGATACTTCCCTATTGCACTGTACTACAAGCTTTTATTAAGCTGAAAGAGTGATAAAGAGGTGGTAAATTCGCTTCACTGTCTCAAAACAAGTGTAATTTATGACCTTGAAGAGCAGATTCTGGGTAAAGTAGTGCTCATATGTAGACGCTGCTTGAACTAAATGAGGTTGTAGAAGAGCGTGGTTTTTTAAAATTGTTAAAATTGTTGGTATTATACGCATTCCGGCAGAACTACAGTCCAGTCACATTAATGTGACCACCACGTACTTTTCACGTCAGAGTTAAATAACCAATCACAGAAGGCAGGTGGCAGCACAGTGCAGTTGAGCGTATATAAAGGGTGTGTGAGGGCTTCGGAAAACATTTCAATCGTTGGCGTAATGCAGAAACGGAGCGATTTATCCGACGTCGAAAAGGGCATGATCATTGGCTTTCGGGCCAAGGGTGGAAGCATTTCCGAAACGGCTGAGTTTGTGAACTGTTCGCGGGCCGCCGTGGTAAAAGTGTACCGTGCATGGCAAAATGGGACTGTCCAAAATCAGCGACGTGGCAAATGTGGTGCACCACGGGCCATAGATGACAGAGGCGAACGACGGTTGCGGAGATGCGTTCGGGCAGATAGACAGGCTACCTTTGAGCAACTGACCACCAAAACGAACCAAGGGGCTACCAAATGTGTCTCCCAAGCTACTATTCAGCGAACATTGCTGCGTCTGGGCCTCCGAAGCAGACGCCTGGTTCGTGCACATATGCTGACTGCTGTTCATCGACGACGAAGCCTAGAATTTGCACGCCAGTACAGCAGTTGGACGTCCACTGAGTGGCGACAGGTAGCGTTTTCAGATGAATCGCGTTTTATGCTCCATCGGACAGATGGACGTTGGCGTATAAGGCGTAAAACCTCTGAAAGGAACCACCCTGCAACCATTGCCGGAACGGTCCAAGCTGGGGGCGGGAGCATTGTGGTCTGGGGAATGTTTTCCTGGCATTCTCTGGGTTCACTGATCATTGTGGAAGGCACATGGATCATTACAAGTACGCATCTGTCCTTGCGGACCATGTCCACCCCTACATGCTCATTGTTTTTCCTCAGGATGATGGCATCTTCCAGCAGGACAATGCGAGGTGCCATACAGCTGCCAGTGTACGTGCGTGGTTCGAAGAGCACCAGGATGAGTTTACCGTCCTCCCCTGGCCAGCAAACTCACCTGACTTAAACCCAATCGAGCATCTGTGGGACCATCTCGATCGAGTTGTTCGCGCCATGGATCCTCAACCGCGTAATCTAGCGCAGCTGGCCACGGCATTAGAGTCGGCATGGCTCAACCGCTCAACGTCCCAAAGAACACCTTCAGGGACCTAAGTGACTCTTTTCCTGCACGTCTCGCAGCAGTCCGCTGTGAAAAAGGTGGTTATTATGGCTTTTGATAGATGGTCACATTAATGTGACTGGACTGTGTATATATTCCATTATTTATTCTGCCGATTTTTATAACTCCTTGATGCAAAAATACAGTTACGTTTTTTTTTTTTCCCAGATAAAAATATTCAAAAATAAAACAATAACAATACAATTAAAATAATAATAATAATAATAAAGAAAAAAACCGTCCGCATTCGGGATTTTCCAATGTATTGCATTTCCTAAAATGAAAATCAATTCAATATTCCTATGCCTAAAGCACAGGCACATTGAATTACTGTCATTTAAGAAGCCTAGTACTTATTACTGTTCTAGTAAAAGATACCTTAAAAAAGTTTGATTTTGAAATTTTTATATTACTGATATTCATGCTTTATAAATGAGATAGGATAAATTCCAGTTTTCTCAAGCTCTAATTTCTTTTTCCATTGTACATTTCCCATTTTACCAGTGCAGATTTCTTTTAATTTTTATTTTTAATGCGTTTTCTCTGTCTTCATTTTCTTTTAAAAATCATACCTCGATAGTGAACTAACGCAGTGATATATAGTAAGTACATGAAAAAAAAAAAAAAAAAAAATTAAGGGCAGTCAAGGAACTCTCGAATAAGTGTAAACTTAAAACTATAAAATAAATTTGGTGTGTTTAAGCGCGCACGCGTGTGTGACGTGTGTTTAATTTTCATTTAAAATTAATTGTAGCTTCAAAAAGTAAAATTTTATCATTTGTAAATTCAAAATATCAGCTAAAGTCCAGTTTTTACATTTATCAGCAATCCGAGCATCAATTATATACATTTTGGTATGGTCTATTTCAGTTAGTTTATAACATAAATATTGGATGCAAATATATATAGGAAATATTTAAAAACAAATCGTTAGTTTGTGTTATTTAGTTTTCCATGCGTAAAAATAACAAACAATACACATACTAAACTTTCCATGTAATCAATTTACTGTATTATTCGTCTTTAGACGACATGCCGAAAAGAGTCGGCATGCCGTGAGATTGACCAGCATGCCAGACAATTTGGGGTTCATTTCGGGGGAAAAAAAAAAGGTTATTTCGCTTGTCTATACGTTTTTAGGCACTTATCCACGTGTGGTCGAGTCGAAAAAAGAACTCAACATTCATTCGGGGGGTGAGCAATATGGAAATTAAGGCCGATTTTTGAGTGAAATTTTTTTCGCGAATACAATACTTCCTTTACTTAGTGAAAGGAAGTAAAAAAAGTGAGCTTATAGATGAAAAGACATTTGTCAAAAGCCATACGCCGATTCGCTTGCCTTGTTTTTATGTATTTATATGTGCAACAATGCAAATCTATTTTAAGTTTGATTCGAATCATATGTAGCTGCAAATTCATCCTATTTTCACGTTTTCCCCCGTCGAAATTCGAAGCAAAACCTTGAAGGAAGATGTGCAAGGGCGGCAGTTTCAAGATTTTCCCTGGCTCCGAAAAATCGAAAAACCGGTTAAATAAGAAAGCCAGCTGCAAATCAGACAGCTGTGTCAATAATGAATTTAGTGAGGGGTGTAAATCAGTGAGTACGCATCGCACAAAATAAAATATATTTTTAAATAAGTAAATACAAATAAACAATATATTGACGAAAAAAAGTGTGTGTACTTTTCCTTTCCTTCAAGCAACCGGAAATTAAACTCATTTTTTAAATCAGCGGTACTTATTCCCCAATGGGCAAAGCGCACTCTTTAAATATTGCGAAGACCCCTTAAAAAAAAAAGAGAAATACTCCTGTAACCCTCCCCCCCCCTTAAAACTTTCAATGTTGCGCCATTGATCGCCCCCCCCCCCTCAGGTGGGCGATCCAGTTTGAATAAGGAGTCATTCATTAATTACGTAAGGATGATTTTGGCAGTTTTTGACCCACCCCCACGTAAGGGTACGTAAGATTTTTCACTCAACCGCATTCTCATGTAAGATTCGATTTTCGAAAATAACGAAGCTTACATCACTGGAATCGTTGTTAAATTCACTATTATTAAATTAAACCTTTTTGTGCAAAGAAATATCTTAGAATCTAGACTGAATGTTTATTCGACATTTCTTTGTATATGATGCGATGCTAATTAAAAATAAAACATGCCATACATAGTAAGATTCTTTTATTATATTTTACACTAATTCATTTTTTGTAAAACAATTAAAAAACAGCTCATCCTAATATGTTTTTTACCTTCCAGACGCAAATGAAATATGATCACTGCCAAACCACTTGACCACGCGATTTCTAATATAAAATATCGGCTTGGAAAATATTACGTAAGAGTGGGTTTAACCCCTCCCCCAAAGTAAGGGTATGTAGAGATTTTTTCAACCCCCTCATCCTCGGGACCCTTACGTAATTAACGAATGGCCCCCTAACAACAAGGAGGAAAAAAGTAATAAGAGAGAGTAGAAATTAACATCACTTGAGTTGACGGTCAACATTCATTATCCATCACATAAAAAGGGATATGAGAAACATAATAAAATACTTAATAATGTTGAAAAATCACGAAGAAAAGCTACTTACAGCGAAAAGACCAGTAAAATCTGTGCACCCTAACACTCCTGAACTTGAAAAGAATTTAAAACCACGTGCTATTCAGCTCTACACAACAAACAAATATGTCGACGCCATAGGAAGGGAAAGGAAGGAGGATCTCATCATAAGGAAGAAAAACGGGGGATTCTACATTAGAAACTTCATTGTTAGCGCAAAATTTAGCTAAAAACCATTTCTGAAAATGATTCTGAAAAATTAGTGTAATTAAAAATTAAGGTTGATTGACTTGATTTGTGATTCACGCAGCGACGAAAAATGGCAGGAATTATTTACCGAGCAAACAAAAAAATTTATCTTACTTTGTAGTTTGATTGAATGGTGCTGCCATCTACGAACAAAACGTAAAAGTAGAACGATTATTCTTTAAGCTATTTTAATGCATAAATTTTATGAAACTGCTGATAAATCGAAACATAAATCAATAAAGTTTAGAGAAAAAAAAATATATAAAATGAATAATTTTCAGCGATTTTTAAAACTGTTACGAGATGCAAACGTTATCGAGGGTTCTTTCTTTCTTTCTTTTTTTTTTAAAGAAAATCTACATTTTGAAAAAAAAAAAAGGTTAAAAATTTAAAAATTCATCGATATTATCTTGTGAATGTTGACAAAGGAATTTTAAATTATTTTAGTTTCATTTTTCATATTTTATGGAGAACATTCGTTAGTAGTTCCTTGTTTTCTGACTTTGTTCGCTAACTACCGCTGGTTAAAGACAGGTTATGCTGTGCTTTTAGATTTCATAAAATATACTTCCGATCAGGAAGACGTTTTCCTTTTTGATGTTTTGAGGTTGTATGTTTCATTGTAAGAATGTCAAATAGTTTGCTGCACAAAGGGAAATAGTTTACTCTTCTCGTACAAGGAGCAATTTTGAAATCAAATAGCAATTTTGTTTAGGGAAATAGAAATATAAATTCAGGAAGGGCCCAATCAACTTTTGAAGTTAGGGAAGTCCAGTCTCATTTTATGTTCCACCACTTTCTGTTTGAGGATTTTTTTCTGATTCTACATACATTAAAGAAAAACTTACTAAAATGTTACAAATATTATTTCTAAAAATGGCCCAGCAAAATTAGGATTACAAATTATTCTTCATCTTCTCTGTCCGTGGAATGGAACATTTGTACATTATTTGAACTGCAGTTGCACTGCAGTTCTACGGTTGAATCAGATTTATAGTCTCATAGAATAAAGAACAAAATGTAAAAAAAGTTCATTTAAAAAAAGTTTGACAAATTTTAAAACATGTGATGCACACAACGGCTCGTTTTCCAAGGATATCAGTGAAAACGAGATGTGCTATATTCACGTATTTGGATTGAAATACTTTGGCAAAACTACTACAAAATTAGTTCAACTTAATGCAGTGCCAAACACCCTTCTCTGTACCCCAAAACGAAGTAAATATTGTTAGCATCAACTTTAAATTTTTCAGAGCGATACTAGGTCTTCGTCGCCACACATAAGCAACAATTGGCTATAAGTCAAGTAAAGAAAAGAAAACAGCTCCTTGAAACAGAAAGAGGCCAGTAATGGGAGAGTCCATCAAAAAGTTACAAAAATAAAGGGCTCTAATCCCTGTCATCTTTATGTAAAAAATATGTATATATTAAGATTTATTTTTTTTTTTAAATTTAACATAAAAACATAGGCGGATTTAGGCCGAAATATTTGGGGGTGCAACAATAACAGGGATCTATGGGGGGGGGGGGGGTATTCCCGGAGTAACAAGGCAGTGGCGAAGTCAGAAAATAACTAGCTGCGTCGCCCGGCTTTGCACGGTCCACCTCGAAAATAAAAGTCATGTCAAGTGACGCCTGTTCAACCCTCAGGCTTGAACAAAAAGAAAAGAAAAAAAAATCAGTAAAGTTTTACGGCACTTTGCGGAAACACAACCAAAAAGTAAACATTTTAAATCCCCCGATTACAGGAAAAACCTTTAAAACAAAATAAAGAATTTTACTTCTTCATATTCGAGAATGAAAATGGCAACATATCTTTCGTCTGAATGATTTTCTTCACGCTATACATTTTAATAAAAGCATTGTTGCGGAAAGTTGAGATGAAGCACTGAATAATAATTTAAAAGGGGGAAAGCCTTCGAAAAATGGGGATTTTATGTCGAAATCCAAGCTTCATAATTAATAGTTTTTAATTGATATCTCCGCTAATTATTATCGGAGGATTATGTTAAATAGCCAAACATGAAGACGGGAAGATTACAAATCCATCGATACCTGGTTCGATGGTCGGTTCACTGTCGTTCGGGAGAAGAAGCTTGGACATACATAGATACGCTCAGTTTTTAATTATATAAGAGATTTTAGGGCGGGACACACTTTTAAGTCTAAAAAACGCGATGTAAACCATATTTAGTAAGATTAAGGAATGGGCAATTCTTAACATTTCAAACTGCAGAAAAAGTCTGAAACGAAGTTTGATATTAGAAGCAATGGTTGAATCTAGCTACTGGTTTGGAATGGGATTCACGCCCCAGAAAAAATTTGAAATAGTAGTTTTGAAAACGCAGTTTTACAGTTCTTGGTGATATTTTAGAGGCAAGAAAGGTACGTGTGGCTCCAAGGCTATTTTTAGAAATTTTAGTCTTATCAATGTGATTATAGTCCATATATAGTTCGGGTTATAAATGAGACTCATAGACTGTCTCCAATCGATTTCTTGAAAAGCAGATAGAAATACGTAACCCCCTCCCCTCCCCCACGCTACCTCTTTAACTTTTCATAATTGAAGTTCCAAAAATACTACGGAGGACAATTTTTGATGCTGTTACCGGACGGGGTGTTCTGGAACTCTCCCCTGGAAAATTTTCGAAATTAAAGTCCTAAAAATGAAGTTCTTCTGCAATAATCCATGGTATTAAAAAAAAGGATTCTCCCATTTAAATATTTCGAAAAAATAGTTTTCAAAACCAAAATATTAACACTCTTTGATGATAATAGAGAAAGGGGGGTCTGAGGCCCTTGTTCGAATATTTTCCAAAATTAAAGTGTTAAACACATGAGTCTAAGACCATATTTGGTAACGTTAGGGACACTGCAGTTTTTCAAAACTGAAGCTCCAAAAACGCAATTTTAAACGATTTTAGATGTATTTAGGCGATTAGAAGATCTTCCTTGGAAATTTTGCGAAAGTGAAGCCCAAGAAACGAAATTTGAGGTACTCTGTAATAACTTTAACTGGAGAAAGGGCTTTCTAGAAGAAATATTTTGAGGACTAATAGAAAAAATGAAAACGAAATAGAAAAAAATAAAAAAAAGGAGGAGGAGATATGAAAGAAAGAGGATTGTGCGAGAAGGCACACAATTCGCTGCCACTAATCTGAAGCTGTTGAAAAATTTATATGTCACTATTTCTTTTTGAAAGGAAACTAAGATTTTTTCCCAACATTCTTTTTTTTTTTTTCGTAAAATAACTACGTTTTCCCAAAATGAGATCTTTTCTTCTCTTCAATAATAAAGAATATTTTTTTAAAAACATCTACTCAGCATTTTGTGGGGAGAGTCACCAGTCTTGTGCCCCTCCCCCCCCCCTGGATGCACAACTGCAGCAAAATGTCTGAAAGTCCTCCTTCGAAAAATTTTTGATTATTTACCTTAAAATTGTTGGTTTTCTGTTGATTTCGGTGTAGATTTTATTGATCAAGTTTTTTGCAATAGCCATGTTTTTTTTCTTTTTTTTTTGGACTTTATTAGCCATTGTTGTTTTAAAATAGAAGAATTTGTATTGATATACGAATAAATACCCAATTACAGAACATGCAATTATTCTATACAATAACACAGCACTGACAATAAATTGTTTGGGAAGTTTCTTTATTTGCATGAAATTATTTATTAGGTTTTTTTTCCCAAATGGTTAAATTACTTTAATTCTTAATATGAGCAGTTATGTTTTTCTTGTTTTTCTTGCACTATCGACGTGTGGTGATACAGAGGATTCAAGTAAATTTACTAGTATAGCAGCTATGAATTTTTTTTTCCCAACTGCGTTTCTGAGAGAAATATACTAATTTTTTGTCAAAACCCAACCAAAAATTTTGGGGGTGCGGCGCACCCCCTGGCACCCCCGTAAATCCGCCTATGCATAAAAAGTTTAAAATGCAAATAAATGATTGATGAAATGCAAACAGTAATTTATTGGAGCTATTTTTGTGGTTCCTTAGTAAATGCCACCCTGAGAAAATAAACCTTATAAGGATATTTGTAAAGATTAAATTTCATAGCTAAAATATTTTGCTTAAACTTTGAAACTCAACTTATTAATCTCAGATTTCTAAATTTCATATAATGATCAATATTACTTATTTTTTGTCATGCTAGTTGTAAACAAAAGGTACCCCATATTCGGTACTTTTGCCCTATCATTTGAGCAGCAGTGAAGCATCTTGTTTAATTTTTGGAGTTACAGCGAAAAGGCTACGGGAGGGAGAGATAACCATGACTCCTTCAGACAAACATAAAATTCGGCTACTTAGTTCCATTTTCTAATTTTTTATTGTAGGCATAAATAAATTAATATATGCTATAATTTTGTTTTATTTTTTAAGTTTACAACAGTTTGTTAACAGTGAAGTTTTTTTTTCTTCAAAAAGGGGAGAGGTCCTGATAAGGGAAGGGGCCTATATAGACTAGCATTTCAGGGAGTAGGGGGGTGTTAGGCTGGAAAATAAAGAGTTTTGGGTACGAAATTTTTTTAACTACTTGGGTGTCAATAAAATGCTCCAAATCGGCCAGGAATAAGGCGCCTAGTAGGGTATAAACTTTATTAATTAATTTCAGAAGCAATGAAAAGAGGTTTTACTTCAAATGATTACTTGACAAGTTATTAATAAATTAAAAGGGATACTGCATGCACTAACATTTTATGAATTAAGTAGTTGAAAACAGTGTGAAAAAATATGTTTGCATGATATTCTTGATCCATCCATCTCGTATGCAATTATTAAATATGATTGTCTTTACTAATAATAAAGCTGAAAGTTTCTCTTTCTGGATGCTCCGGAGAATGTCTGGATGTCTGTAGGATGTCTGGATCTCTGTGACGCGCATAGCGCCTAGACCGTTCAGCCGATTTTCATGAAATTTGGCACAAAGTTAGTTTGTAGCATAGGGGTGTGCAACTCGAAGCAATTTTTCGAAAATTCGATGTGGTTCTTTTTTCTATTCCAATTTTAAGAACAAAATCATCATAAGATGGACGAGTAAATTACGAAATTAATTATCACAACGTGGAACTGTAACATGGACGAGCAAATGAACATAACCGATTGGCGAGAAAATTCACCATACGTTATTTGTAAATATACAGACGAACCAAAAGATCTTTTAATTTTTCTATTACGAGCGAAGCCGTGCAGGTATCACTAGTATACAATAATGATAGATGGATAATATTGTCGACGGTTTAGAGTACTGATTACTCGTACCCTACCAAAGTATGCTCAGTTGAAGAACTAAATAGGAGCAGCCCTCTCTATCACAAGTTAATGCTTACTTCAATTTGGAAAAATTGTCACTGACGCCACCATTATCGGAAAATTAGGAACGAGGGGGGAGGGGAATGGCTTTCATGACCCTGTCCTTGTACGCGCCAATGGATAAGGAGCACTTTTCTAAAAACATCATTTTCCCCTGAAATACACCGCCAGCTCAGTCATTTAAAGCCGAAGACTGCAGTTTCGTGCTTATTAGCACTCATCAGCCCGGCATTGGAAAGTGACTGAGCTGGAGATGGATTTCTTGGCTTCCTTTAGAGGTTTTCATTCCCAGCTCAGTCACTTTCCTATGCCGGGCTGATGAGTGCTAATAAGCACGAAACTGCAGCCCTCGGCTGGAAACGACTGAGCTGGCGGTGTATTTCATGTATTTCTGCTTTAGCCCTGGCTAATGGGCGGTAATTTACTGAATATCATTTTCCCACTTTTTACTAAATTCAAAAATGCTAATTACACATTTTTTATATGAAGCTTACGATTACGACTATGTGGCTATTGAGAAACTAAATAAATGTTTTATCATTGGCAAAGTCATTGTTTGAATTTTGAAATACAGTGAACGCCGGTTAATTGAATCAGTGGTTTATTGACTCAACCGCTTTAATGAATCAAATCGTCAAAAACAGAACATAATCCGACTTTATTAAAGAAGCCGCTTTATAGAATCAACCGCTATATGGAATCAAAACTGTTAGAACAAACGTTATTCATAAAAGCGGCAGCCACTGTATTCACAAAGTTACAATGAGAAAATGAATGGGGGAGGGGGCGGGGTCTTACTTAAGAGCACTTTTTCTACACAACCCCATTAGAAACAATACCAACTAATTTATGTATATGAATCATATAAAGTAGAAAATCCCCACGCTACATTTTTACTGTTACTCCCTAAGCTTTCCTGAAAAGGTTATTGCGTCTTGACCACCATTTTCCTCAGTTATCCACACTTTTGAACTGAAAAGTTTGTAATAATTTTGCAATCAATTCAACGATATGTCATATCGACTGAAAGGTTTGATTGCGCTTTTAAATTTAAATTACAATAAGGAAATATCTTTTAGTCATTATGGCGCTTGCCTAACAGCGTTTTAATCGTCCCATTAGCCGAAGCAGAGATTCATCAAAAGATGATTTCTCAGATTTCATGTGAAATTGGTTGTTTCAAAGAGAAATGTATTTAAACGACGTTTAGTAACGCAAAGGAAGTATAGATACATCATAAATTTGATGCAAGTAAATGGTTATTGATTGAAAAATAACGATTTTTTTAAAAATAAATGAATTGCAAAAACTGGAATTGGCACTGAAAAATAAAGTGGAATTCAGAACACTATCATTCCATTAACCCGAAGTAATAGGGATTAATGGATTAGTATTACTAACAATCTGGATTAAATGGTTAATTGCAATTTATTGGGGATTGCCTACGTAAACCACAATTCTTTTGGTATAGCTTGACTACAGAGAGATGACGGGTGAACTGGAAGCGAAAACGGACCGCTGTCTTTTTTTTAATAATAGGTAGGATCAGCGAGATGGCTCGAGCAGCAAATTTGCGCAGTGCTTACGCTTTTTTGCTGATCCTACTTATTACACAATGAAGTAATTCATTTCCGTTTTAAGTTCACCCACCATCCCTTCGTGTTCGAGCAAAACAGAATCATTTGTATATGTTACGGTCAAAGCCCGAAGTTCGGCCAATTAGCGAATTGGCTGGCCAATTCGCGCATTAGCCAAAAGGTTTGGCCAAAGTTCGAAATACTTGCAATTAATATTGTATTTTCCATTTCGCGAAGTGGCCGGGAATCCTTGGCCAAAGCCCGAAATAATAATGGTAGATTTTAGAGTGATAGGTAGACGACTCATCTGTCGCTTCCAAAGTGACGGTGCCGCATGCAAGAGGTCGAAGCTAGAAAAGAGGGTGCCCCAGGGCCGCCGAGAGGCAAATCGAGCCCCTTGTCAGTTTCGTCACCAGGTCCGCCTCCCCCCCCCCCCATAAAACCAGTCAAATTTATATTGCTTTGATTCCGAGCCGAGATCCTAGTTTCCGACTAGGCTGACATGATGGCATCTCGTCTGGCTTGGAGGGTTCTATCGTCCCTGTGAAGGTCCAGCCAATGGTTATTCAAAAGTTCGACCTCGTTTTTCTTGCCGTTAGTTCTTCGACTGAGCTATGATATGTATTTCTCATAATTGTATTTCTATATGTGAATGCTTTCAGTTAAAATTATAGGCGATAGCTAATAAAGGGTCGTTCAAGTATTGTGTAAGCATTTTTTGGTCATTTTGTATCTCTCCCCCCCCCCCCCACCTTGTGAGAAAAAATAAGCATACGCTGTACCACCTCGCCCTTTTGCTTACATAAGATTTTATGACATTTTGTTCGTCACAGGTGCTATTTCCCTACGTTTTTTGTTGTTGCACTGTTAACTGCTTCGTTATTTAATAATTACATAAGAATTTTTGTGACCCCTCTCCTCTTGGCAGAGAAAATAAGCGGCCCTTGGTCTTCCCTATCTGCTTACATAATCCTTGACCAGTCCCAGTTGAGGTTAAGCCTAAGGCAGTGTTTCTCAACCTTTCAGTGTTCGTGACACATATTTTAAATATAATTTTCATTCCGAACCTAATTACAAATAAGGAATTTAGTGTGTGCTCCCCTCCCCAGAATTCTATTTAAAAATCTTATATTTAAATATCTATATTAAAAATCTACCATATTTAAAATCCCTTTACCACCCTTACCCCTAATAACGGCAGAGGGATGATCTTTAGTTTCTATATTTCTAGAAACTTCAAAAGAATTTCTACAAAACCAAATCTCAGAGAAAATCTCCGAGTCAAAATCAGTCAAGACTAAAAACGTAATTATAAAGTAGTGACAAGAATCCAAATACTGCAACTTAGTTGTCGGCAACACAAGTTTTGGAAGTTATTTATTGCACGAATAGTATGGACTTGTTTCCATTTAGAAATCAATTAAATATCCATGTCTGATATGTTTTTTCTTGAAAATATGCATTGTTGGAAGCAGAAAGTTTGAGATTTGAGAAGCTACACATGTTTTTTTTTTTTTTTTTTTCTGTTTTCATATGTGTACCATTGACAGTTTAAAAACGAGATAGCGAAGAGGGGAAATTTAGTTATGTTCTGAGCCGAGACAATGCGATTATTCGGTACCTACCGGCTATTCACACCGTTGCGTTGGTGCGATATACCATTTCGAAAATTATGAGTACTTTTATTAATTACGAGCTATACACGCAAGACGATGCCCGTGTTAAGAATTTAAGAAAGTTACTTGGATAAATGAAAATCCCCCCCCCCTGCCCCCTCTGATGCAAAATGATAATTTTCTTTTACTAAAATGCGTACACTCTTTGCGAAAAAAAAAAAAAAAATGCAATTTAAAATATTTCGAGAAATAAAAAAGACGCTACACTACATAAACAATTGCAAAAAATGTAAAATAATGAAAAAATTCAGTAGTTTTTTCTTCAAACTCGCCAAGTAACCACGCTACCGTAACCCAATCGATTAGAGCGAAGTGAACTCCGATCGATTAGCGATACGACCTTTCCTACGAAAGCGTTTAAACGATAATTCCGGTCTCTCGCCTTTCTCACAGAAAAAAAGAAGGTAATTAAAAACACGGTTTGGGGTCAAAACTTCGCGGCCAAAACTTCGCTGGCCAAAACTTCGCGTCGTAAAAACTTCGCGTGGTAAAAACTTCGTGTGGTCAACTTCGCTGATTCATAACTTCGTGATTTCGCGTATCCAGAACTTCGCGCATTAATAACAATGAACTTCAATAAACATATCATATAAACTTAGCTAAAAAATAAAAGTGTATCTTTTTTTTGTTTGGGGGGGGGGGGGGTGTTATTGTTTAATGATTTCCAAGAACGCATTAGACACATTGATTCTATATAAAGAACTTAATTTTTCATAATGAACTATTTGATTGCAAGTTAATTGTATAAATCCTAAATGAATTTAAGTATAGGAAGTTAATGAAGTAATAAATAGATACAGATTTTAAGTTTAAATAAATATCAATTTATCACTTTTTCGAAAACGAGGAATTGGTTTTATAAGAACAATTTAATGTTCTATAGCTAACTACATTCTATAACTAACGTACATAGTTTTGTTTGTGCAAAGTTTTGTACGCACGAAATTTTGACTGCGCTAAGTTTTATCCACGCGAAATTTTGTCCACGCGAAGTTTTGACCGCGCGAAGTATTTCCAAGAACGCATTAGACACATTGATTCTATATAAAGAACTTAATTTTTCATAATGAATTATTTGATTGCAAGTTAATTGTATAAATCCTAAATGAATTTAAGTATAGCAAGTTAATGAAGTAATAAATAGATACAGATTTTAAGTTTAAATAAAGATCAATTTATCACTTTTTCGAAAACGAGGAATTGGTTTTATAATAACAATTTAATGTTCTATAGATAACTACATTCTATAGCTAACGTACATAGTTTTGTTTGTGCAAAGTTTTGTACGCACGAAATTTTGACTACGCTAAGTTGTATCCACGCGAAATTTTGTCCACGCGAAGTTTTGACCGCGCGAAGTTTTGTCCACGCGAAGTTTTGACCGCGCGAAGTTTTGTCCGGCGAAGTATTGTCCGGCGAAGTTTCGACCGCGAAGTTTTGACCCATTATAAAAAACGCATTGTATCTAAAACAAAAGGAAAATCTCGCTTCTCCATGACCGGTAGAAAAAAAGAATTTAGTTCAAATACGCAAAGCAATTTATGTAAATGATCATTCCGCATTCTCTAGAAGAAGAAGTTTTAAATTCAAGTAGTCCAGTCAATAGGTAGAAAAAAACGGGCTTGCCTTACAAAAAATGGGGTCAAAGATTTTATTTTTTAAATTTGTGTATACTAGTGCCAATATGAAAAAACCAAGTTATCCAACACGAAAGACCTCGGGAGAACTTTTGGGGGCCGAAACCCCACAAAAATTTGTGACTTTTTGTAGTATCTTCAAAATATCTCAAAAATGGTTAAAATTACAAAAAAAACTTCCAATGCAAATGTTAAAGAGGATTAAATTTCCTTCAACTTTTGTCACTACAACATTTTTGTAGCATGAAAAGCAAGCGAGTTAGAGCTTCTTGAAAGTCATATTTTTTCTGAACCCCTTCAGCGAAGTGCGTGAAAGCGCATCTGATAACGGTTTAAAAAAGGAGAAACGCCGGCAGTCTGACCTTGGAAATCATTTGTCTTTCACAGCTGAGGGTAAATGCCCTGTTCCCTTTAATTTAAACAAAACACCCCCATTCCATCCCCCCCCCTTTTTTTTTCTCCAAATGAGATGAATCGACTCAATAGCTACTCATGTTGGTCACTTCAGGGTTTGAGCGAGAGTATGTTTTATCAATTTGTGTGTTCTGAATTACAATTTTTTTCCTAGAAATGATTACGCCTGACCAAGGTGTTTTTTTTAATTATTATTATTATCATTATTATTTGCGAAATCAGTTTGCATGAATGCGAAATAAAGATTGTGAAGGAGAAGGGAACAGAAAATCTTCAAAGATGCAGCGCAAAACGGCAAAATGAAGAACATCAGCGTTTTTTGAAGTTCTTAAAAGAAGTGACAATTCACACTGCTTGTCACAAATGCTATATCAATGAGCAATCAATCTCTTTCCTTAAAGTAATGGTTGAACCTAACATGTTAACTAAATTCCTTAAGAAAGATTTCTGGCAAATTATAACAAAAAGAATTGTCTTATTCTACTTCTTGAGACATATTTCGAAGAGTGTGGCATTGAAGTCAGGCAGACTCAAGATGATGCCGACTCACTCACTTACTGCTTTTTCAAAGGCAAAAGAAATTGAAAATGTTGTTATAGTGAGCGAGAGGACTGATGACAGCTTTAGGACAGCCTTTCAGCAACTTGTTCTTTTTAAAACCTGGAAGAGGGAATGCTTGTGATTTGTTTTTTCCCCACTAAATCTTTTAAGTTTGACCCCAGCAATATTCTTTTCATCCATGCGTCTAGTGAGTGTGATACGACTTCGGCAATCTTTGGCCAAGGCAAAATTAAGTTGTACAAAATAGTCAAAAAAAAAAAAAAAAAAGAAAGAAAAAAAGAACCTCCTGAAATTAAGGAAGCTATTGAAGTATTTATGGACACAATCTGTCATCATGATGCCTTCCTTAGCTGCAGCTGGAGAAAACATTTTGCAAATATTATACACAGGTGACGTAAAGTATTTGAACCTATCTTTGGATACTTTGCAATTTAATCTTTTTATAAAACTAGTATACAGGGCTAAGATAAATCTCTGCAAGGCTACCTCCAACGTGCGGGGAGGGGGGGGGGATGCTGGACGTTATCACTCATATCGGTTCTACCGCAAAATTCAAAGTTGGTTGGGCAGCATAATTGATCCAAAGAAATGGGGTTGGGAACGCAGGATGCAAGGTCTAATGCATGTTGACACGAAAAGAGATTCAGTTACTCAAAATCTTTTGAAGATTGTACCTTGTACCTGCAAGAAAAATTGTAGTGGAGCCTGTTCTTGTCACAAGGCAGGTTTAAAATGCTCCAGCACGTGCAAACACTGCAGTGGCACAAATTGTGAAAATGTTGCAGAAATTTCATCTTTGGATGAGACTGCTGAAGAAGATAATTTGTTCCAGGAGCTTTTGACCGCAACAAGGAGATGAACAATTAAAGGACCAAAGCTTTTTTCTACCCCCTACAGATTCTGAACTGGGAGAACCTGAACCTTCAAAACGGCTTCGAAGAAGATAAACAGCGTATTTTGTTATTATTTCTCTATTTGCTTTAAGGTCGAATGAATCTCTCTGTAATTTAGATGTATGTATTAATCTTCTACAGTTGGATTTTCATTTTGTAAGGCAATTCTTTTGGGTTTTTCATGCCTCAAAAAGTCAGTTTCTGCAGAATTTTTTCAAAGTGTTCATTACGTATTACTATTGTACCTTTATTTATTCATTTTTATGTCTATTGTTTGCTTATTATCACCCTAATATTTATTCATTCACATTTATATTCGAATATTGCATTTTCGCTTGTAATAGTAGGTAATAGGTGTAGATGGTACGAATTATGTGTTTTAAATGAATGAGAAGATTTTGTAATTCAATTACAAACTGCAATATAAACCATTTGTTATTGGAGTCTGACTGAAGACTACCTCTGTCAGACTAGAAATATTAGTTTGTGAGCGGTGGGGGAGGGTTTATTATTATTATTGTATCAGGGCATAGGATGCATGACTGTGTTGAATGTTTACTTATTAGCTGCCTAATATTCATTCCTTCACATTAGTATTTAAAAATCGCATCTTTGTTTGCAATAATTAGATTAGAATGTACGAATTATATCCCTCAAATGAATGTATATATTGTGTAATCCAGTTACAAACAACAATATATCATCTATTATTGGAGTCTGATGAAGACTACCTCTGTCAGATCAGAAAAATTAGTTCGTGAGCAGTGGGGTAGGTTTTTTTAAAATTATTATTGCATCGTCGTATGAGCTTTAAATGAATTCGTATATATGTATTTCAGTTTCATAATACATCGTTTGTTTTTGGAGTCTAGGGGGAACTAATCTGTCAGCCAGAATTGCTACTGTGTCCAGCGCGAGGGGGGGGGGAGGTGAGAAAGAAACTCAAACTACTCTAACTGTCGATAAACTCTCTGAAACTAAAGTTTCTATTGAAGTTCTAATAGTTATGACGCCTTGCTTTCAGTGTGAAACCTTTTTTTTTCGGAGTGGAGGAAAACTGCCTATTTTCAAAGAGCTATAGCAAGCTTGTTATTTGTGCTACAAAAAAGTTGTAAATACAAAAGTTGTAGGAAATTTTATGTTCTTTAAACTTTACATCTAAAACTTTTTTCTAAGTTGAACCATTTCAGAGATATTTGGGAAAAAACAAAAAAAGTCATAAATTTTTTGTGGTTTTTCGGCCCCCAAAAGTTCTCCCGGGACCTTTCGTGTTGGATAACTTGGTTTTTCCATGTCGGCACCAATATGTACAAATTAAAAAAATAAAATCTTTGACCCCATTTTTTGCAAGGTAAAATGTATCTATTGACTGGACTAAAGTCCGCATCGTGCGTAAAAACGTTTGAGGAAAAAAAAAAGAATTAAATACTATGACAGTAAGAACAACCTTTTCTAAATGTAAAAAAAACATCCGGATTGCTTTCTCTTCCGAAATATTCATTTATAAAAATTCTGTTTTACACAGGAAAAAAACGATTCTAAAAGTGAATTAAAATATATATGTATAAAATATTAATAAAGACTTGTCGATCGTTCTTAATTCAATTTACCTTTGTATTCGCACACTTTACACATCTCATTTATTTAAGATATAATATAATTCGCTCATTTGAAGAGCGCAAATATAATCTTCTTTACGCTATCATGATGTTGTTACATCATGTACTGTCACTGAATAATATATATTACAGTTTTAATATAAAAATAGAATAACAAAAAAAAAAAAAAAAAAAAAAAAAAAAAAAAAAACAGTACACAGAAGTACTTATTTTAAAATGCTGCATTTTTAACAGTAACACAATCTGCTCTTGATTCCTCTCTTACTTAGGGGGTGCTCAGTCTCAATTCATGGCCCTCCACTTTTTTTGCTTGGAGAAAAATTTCTAAAATTCTATATACAAAGGGTGCAAGAGGACTCAAGTAAAATTTTCTGAAGACAGCGTGAAGTGTGCGGAAGCTTTGAGCAAGCTCAATTGGAACTCCAAATTCCGTCGAATGTCGATAATTATGCAGAACAGAACTCCAAATGAATAGAATTTCAAATTCCGCCGAAAAATCATAATTTTGCCTATTAGAACTCCAACTTTTGCCGAATGGTGAAAATTTTGCATAATCGGCAGACAAAATTTGCCGAAGAGGTGTTTTCTGGGAGGTCACGGTACATCCCATGTCCTCCCATCGGGGCGCCCCCACCTACCATGGTGTGTGGACAGGGTACTGCTCATGCCAGAGCATTTTTTAACATTTAAAAAAAATAATTGAAAAAAAATCTTATAACACGTTCAGTCGCTGTTTTCATTTTCGCTTCTGACGTCACAATCGCTAGGGTTACCGGAACAAAGTTTCAGATGTTGCCAAACTTCCCGCAAATGAATATTATGTAACTAACAATTCTTGTTCCGCCCTTTCATTCACGAATGCTCGCAGTGAAAAATCACCAACAGGAGATTTCTTGCCAGAAAAGACGAACACGCGTTCCGACTGATGATGTCTGTCTTCTTTTGTGACGTCACACGATGAAACATTGTTTTAGAAATCTGACGTTTCAGAAAAATAATTAAAAAATTCCCGGCCACCTTGTCTAGTGGTCAGAGAAGTCTGACTGCGATGGGGTGGTCCCGTGTTCGAACCCGGCTCGGGCATGGATGTAATTTCTCTCTCCTGTCCTTTCATTGTGTTGTTGTGCTGTGAATGGTTGCCAACCCTATAAACGTTCCTTATGGCATTCGTGTAGGGTAGGGCGGGGCTAGTTGAGCAATTTTTTCTTCAAGTGATTATAGCTCCTCCACAATAAGTCTCAACAGCTTGTGTGGCATACCGATGGATTCCTTATTTATTCTGTTGGGAATTCCAATTAATATTATCAATAATTCACGTTTATTTTGATATATTTGGCATTAATTAAATCCCCATTTTCTTTTATCTTGCAAAGTCACGAATGCTAATTTCAATGTATGTAACGTATTTCCCGATCTTAGACACGTGCGTGCCTTACGTCATGAAATGACGAAGTTCCTTATCCATTTGATTGGCCGCCGTTCTAACATCGGGAAATGCGCATTTCACATGCAAACGACTCTGGCTGACTATATATGTTGCTTCTGTAGCTCAGTTATTCTCTCTCTCTCTGTTAAGGCGCCGTATTTCAGTTTCATAGTCAGCCAAGTCGGCTGCTAGCCGTTATGCTCTCGAATAGGCATTTTATTACTGTAAACTTTATCAGCAAACCTTAAGTTTAAATAACTGTAACTTCAATTGCATAAATGATTCTTCATTTGTCATAATGCAAATTACAAATAATGGTTTTGCCTGTTTTACAAATCTATCTAATGCTTCGAGAGAACTTACTTTAACGATATCATATTTCATATGTAAATAGTTCGCCAAGGATACCACTGTATAATATCACCAAGGAGGAAATAAAGCCATAATTTCAAATACAAGTATTATTTTCTGAAAAAGACTCCAGTTACACTCTGCAAGTAAAAATGCACTAATTAAATTAGTCATCGGTGCGATAACTTCATTGACAAAACCTTATCGCACAACAGGGTTATGGGCCTCCAGCGCCCTCCTTGCGTTTTCTAGTTGGAGTTTATGAATGAAACTGGCACTCCCTGGTGATTTATAAAATTTCTCAGACGGCGGGCCCTGAAAATTCAAAATGGAAATCAGAAAACTGAATCGGGACAACTACGCCACGTGGACCGAAGATATGAAGGCAGTCCTGATGTCCAAGAACTGTTGGAGACTAATTTCCGGAAGCGAAGTAGAGCCAGCAAAAGATTCTGCCTTACTTCAAGATTTCCGTAAAAGAAGCGATAAGGCGTATAGCCTGATTTATTTAAATGTAAGTTCGGAGTACAAACCACTAATCAGTGATGTAGAAATACCGAAAGAAGCTTGGAAGAAATTAGAAATCCATTTTAGACCTGATTCAAGAGCGAGAGTAATCGGCCTTACAGACGAGTTTTTTTCATGCCGAATCGACGAAGGTGAAGAAATCAATATTTACGCTTCAAGATTGAGAAAAATAATGAAACAACTTAAAGATGCCGGTAAACCAGTTTCGAGTTACTATGAAGCTTTTCAACTTATCAGATACTTGCCTGCTGAATTCGAAGAAATAGTTCAGTCTATATACCGATGGGAAGACGCAGATTTCACATTCGACAAAATTCTCGAGGAACTTTTAGCCGAAGAATCCCGGTTGCAACAAGTTCAGAGAGACCGCAGTGAATATTCAAGTTCTGCATTAGCCGCCTCCCGTAGGACTTTAAATAGTACGAAAGTCAAACAGTGCAAGTACTGCCATAAAATTGGGCACACAGAGTCAAAGTGTTTTAAAAAGAAGAGGTCAAAAGAAAATAACTTCATATGTTCTGCATCAGTAGCTGAAGAGGATCTAAAATTGTGCTGGGCCCTGGATTCGGCAGCCTCAAATCACTTTTGCAACAACAAGAGACTGTTTCGAGATTTCCATCCCGTAAAACAATATAGAATGTCTACTGCACTTCAAGGATCCACCTGCAAAATCGAGGGAAAAGGAACAGTAGTCATGATCCTGAAAAACAAAGGTAACACCGAAAGAGTGACTTTGAATAATGTTTTGTATTCTCCCAAATTGCGCAGAAATTTAATTTCAGCTTCATTAATTGACCGTGCTGGCGATTCTTTTTATTGTAGAGATGGTAAATTTATTGTGAAATCTAAATGTAATAGTCGAATCGTTCTTACAGCTAAATTGAAAGAGGGTTTTTATATTGTTAATCCTACGTATCCTCATTTTGATGCTTTTGCTAATTTCGTACAGAATTCCAAAAATGATATAAGTAATGAACGTGTGAATAAAATTTCAACTTTTAAATACGGTGCTAGCAAATCTAAAGCTTCTGTAACGAAAAGGAAAAATAAGACTTTTCCGAAAAATAAAGTAGATTTAAATTCCGACACCAGTAATTTTAACGAGAGTTCAAAATATAGCCAATCTGGTGAAATTAAAAATACTAATGTTTCTAAAAGTATTTTTACGGATGTTAAATTTAATGAAATTCATAATGAAGCGCAGATGAGTCTTAATACCATTCCTACACCCGTTCCGGAATTAGGAAAATCGAGTTCTGCAAGTTCGAGCCAGATTCTAGATCCCGCTAAAATTGTCTGGGTTAGAAAAGCTGTTCTTCGTTCAGATAAATCGCGTACGAAAATTTATTATTCAATTGAGGGTTCAACTGCTAGGTTACGTTCACACAAAAATGTGGAAAAATTCTGCAATTCCCGTAATATTGAGTATATGAAGGAAAATTTCAATTTTAGCCGTAAAAATCATTTTTCTGGAATTGTTGATCCAGACATGGCGGAATCTAAATTATGACTAGAATCTCGCATTTTCTCATTAATCCGATTGTTATTTTCAATTTTTGTATGTAAAATGAAATGGTTGCATTATCAGTTCGAGATAAAAGGCACATATTCACATGCACCTTCAAGAGAAACTATTAATGTATCACAGCCACAAGGATTCAAGGATCTTTATAACATTGAATACGATTGTGAATTAAATCGTGCGTTATGTGATAAACACCAATCGGATAGAGAAAAATTTACTGAAATTCACAGTGTGCTACTGAATTTGGGTTTTCATAAATTATCTTGGGCAAATTGTGTATATACATTTGAAAATAATATTGTGTTAATTCTTTATGTTGATGATATTGTTGTGTTTTGTAAAAATGAACAATATTTAAATACTGTCACTTCAAAACTCCAATCTAAATTTGATATAAAAATGCTAGGAAAAACTCACAAACTTCTAGGAGTTGAATTTGAAGAAAGCAACGGTAATTTGTTCATTCACCAACAGACATACATCAACAAAGTATGTGATACTTATAAGAATTTCAATTTCCCAATTGTTTCATTGCCTATAGGAGTTGGCACAGTTCTTTCAAAAACCCAATGTCCAGATTCAAAAGAAGAGATTGAAATGGTTTCTAAATTTCCCTATCGTAACATTTTGGGCTGTATTGCTTTTGTTGCGAGTAGAACACGGCCGGATTTAAGTTACGCCGTAAATATCTTGTCTCAATTTCAATCGAATCCAGGACTCATACATTGGAATGTTCTACTTAAATTACTCGGGTATTTATGCTATACATGCTCGTTAAAACTCTGTTTATCGAATGTTTCCGATTTGAAAATTGAATGTTTCAGCGACGCTGACTTCGCAGCAAATCGCGATGACAAAATTTCAATCGGTGGAATGATTCTTTTTATCGACAAATCTCCCATAATTTGGAAGACATTCAAGCAAAAATGCGTCAGTTTATCCACTATGGAAGCAGAGTATCTGTCGTTAACCGAGGCAGCGAAAGAGCTTATCTGGATTGTTCACATTTTGAATGAAATTGTAAATTTAAAGTTAATCAACTTGAAACCTAAATTCAAATTACTCTGTGACAATCAAGCTGCAATTAACTTTTCAAATTCTTCGATAGAGAACTGTAGAACTAAGCATATTGATATAAAATTGCATTTCTTGAGAAATTTAATTGATAAAAATTTGTTTGATTTAAATTACGTTAATACGAAACAAAATTTTGCGGACCTTTTCACGAAACCTTTAAATAAAGTGAAATTAAATTCTTTTTTTGAAAACCTTTTTGGTTTAAAAAATTTCAAAGTCCAACAACACTTCAGTGTTTCTTGGCAAATTTTTCTACAAACAAAACTTTCTTAAACGAATGTAATTACTTTGTCTTTGAAAATGAAATTTGGTATATTTGTACTTGTTCATAAGTATTTTTGAATTGTATCTTTCATTTTCTCGTATGCCTACCGGACATGACTTTTTGGAGCAAAAAAAGGACTTTTGAAGCTTCAACCTATTTCCGATGTCATGCCAAGGATTTCACCATTTTTTAAAAGTTTAATTGCATTTGTAGAAAAAAAAAATTTGTTTGTAATGTTTAGATACATTGTGCTTTGCAAGAGGCGGGCCCTGTTGGGAATTCCAATTAATATTATCAATAATTCACGTTTATTTTGATATATTTGGCATTAATTAAATCCCCATTTTCTTTTATCTTGCAAAGTCACGAATGCTAATTTCAATGTATGTAACGTATTTTCCGATCTTAGACACGTGCGTGCCTTACGTCATGAAATGACGAAGTTCCTTATCCATTTGATTGGCCGCCGTTCTAACATCGGGAAATGCGCATTTCACATGCAAACGACTCTGGCTGACTATATACGTTGCTTCTGTAGCTCAGTTATTCTCTCTCTCTCTGTTAAGGCGCCGTATTTCAGTTTCATAGTCAGCCAAGTCGGCTGCTAGCCGTTATGCTCTCGAATAGGCATTTTATTACTGTAAACTTTATCAGCAAACCTTAAGTTTAAATAACTGTAACTTCAATTGCATAAATGATTCTTCATTTGTCATAATGCAAATTACAAATAATGGTTTTGCCTGTTTTACAAATCTATCTAATGCTTCGAGAGAACTTACTTTAACGATATCATATTTCATATGTAAATAGTTCGCCAAGGATACCACTGTATAATATCACCAAGGAGGAAATAAAGCCATAATTTCAAATACAAGTATTATTTTCTGAAAAAGACTCCAGTTACACTCTGCAAGTAAAAATGCACTAATTAAATTAGTCATCGGTGCGATAACTTCATTGACAAAACCTTATCGCACAACATATTCTTCTACAAAAAAGCCCATAGTAATTTATTTCTGACTGATCAAGTTCAAAAGTTACAGCTGTATAAACGAAGAAAGTCAAGTAGGCTCAACTTACCCCATAGGTGAGGTAAGTTGAGCAAGGGTATGGGGCAAATTGAGCAGTTAGAGATTCTAGTCTAACTAAGGTTTCTAGACATGAAATAAAAATTGTATTTGATAATCAACCGTTACTTTATTAATTCTAAGTTAAAAAATAAAACAAAACATAATATTCTTCTAGATATTAAACATAAAAATAGAATCGACAAAAACGCAACATATTTAAAGATTATTTTTTTGGAATAAATTCAGCCTTTCCACTTAAAATCAGATTTTTTCAATTTCAATAAAGATTAAATTAAGAAAAAATATCCATAATGACTAAAACTAATCATCATCGTCATCGGAATTGCAATTGATGCTAATGAAATGAAGGCCAGTAACTTGGACACATTTTTTATGTGGCCACTCTTTACAATCTTTGCATTGGATCCACTTCTCTCCTGGTTTGCTGTCAGACCAGAATTCGCTACAAACCAGGCAGATACATTCATCTTTGTCACTTTCATCACTAGACTGAAGTATTTTTTTACTAACACTCTTCTTTTTTTTGTTTTCAATTTTCTTCTTTTGCTTCTTAACTTTTTTACTAGATTTACTCTGTTCTTCTTGCAACGCGTTCTTCTCGGGTGTATCTGTGAGAATTGCAGCTTTTCTCGAGAGAAAAATAAGTCACTATCATTTTAAATCACGGTGTAAGTTGAGCAACAGTTGCTCAACATACCCCGACCCGAGTATTTGAATTTAAAATGAGGTTATGAAAAAACTGTATTAGTTTAAACAAAATCCATAATAGATATAGAAAATACATAAAATTAATGAAACTTTAACACTTACTTGATTGAAAATGAATAACATTTAACCTGTACAGAAGAAATATAAACAGACAAGATTTTTTTACTTTTCGTTCGCAAAATAAACAAAGCGCACGCGTGCCTTACTCGATCGTAAATTCGCCACTAGCGGTCGCGTAATGTGTTCCCCTCCCGCGCCCTCGCCTTTCCTTCATTTGACGTGTTAGCGTCCGGTGTATAGTTTCGGAGATATTTCGATTGCCCAACTTACCCCTATGCTCAACTAGCCCCGCCCTACCCTACTGTGGAAGTCGGACTTCACACCAAATTACGGTACAGTTGGAAAAACGAAGCAGCGCACCCCAAATAGTCAGTCCCAGTCTAGCTGGCACAAAACAACAACACCAATTAAATGTAGGGAAAAAAATGGTATTTTCTGGTTCCATGTTTTTTTTTTGCTTAATTTATTCAATTTCAGTGATTAAAAGTAGTAATTTTGACTGAAGGAAACACCCCCTATTGTACCTTAAAATGTAACATTCGTAACATCATGCGTCGAATAAATGGATGAAAGGTCGTCTTTTTATTAGCGTCTGTGATCTAAAATTGCATGGAAAGTTGCTGGTTAACAGTCCTTTGTCTATTTTTCTTCAATCTGGATTTTTTTAGTGGTTACCGATTAGCAATGCAAAGTTTTAATGTAAGCTTTGAAAAATAAAAACAAAATCGCAAAAGTTCCAAAAATCCAAAAGTATTTTAGGCATAGAGCCTCCCATATTAAAGGATTAAAAGTTCTGCTGCATTCTCATTATTTTGAAAATTATCTAAAAGAATGCAGCATTTAATGGCAAACACAATAGCTCGGATTTTTACTAAAGAAGAAAAACTGACATACGATTAACAATTCCGTATTATAAAACATTTTTCCCTAGCTTCGAAGATTAAATCTATAAAAGGGATATTTATTTTTGACAAAAACAAAAGCATATCGTGAGCAAAGAATTCTTCTTTGTCATCAAAAATTCCTTCGATAAAGCTTTTTTCGATAAATGTACGAAGAATCTATTCAGCAGCTTTTAGAAAAGTGATTCAGGAACATCTTAATACTCGAAGCAAAAGAACTGCATTTTTGCAAAGGTAAATTTGCTGTATTTAAGTGAAAATATTTTAGAGACTCCATTAAGCGGACTTCCAAGTGTTTTAAAAGGATTAAATTGTTTGTGAAAAATGTCGCCTGACCTTTTTTCCTTAGAATCATTTAACACTTTTTCCTTTTTTGTATTTAGTGTATTGAACTAGATTTTAGAGATAAACAAATAGGAAGAAGACTTTATTAATTCTGAAGGAGCCGGATTTTTAAAAACAAAAGACACTTAAGTAAAACAGTTGTTTGAAGACATAGCTGGGTATGTATAAGATCCCCCCCCCCAAAAAAAAAAGAGTCAGTCGCATTAAACAAATCAATTCGTTATTGAATGAGCCAAAATGCGTAATTGTTTTCCTCATTTGAACAAATCGGCAGGAGTTTAATTCTTATCTTGAAGTTTGAGACAGATTTTCATTGTTTTGAAGAAGTTGGTGTTATTTGGTGGCGAGCATCAATCGATGAATTAGGTTTGATGTTCCTCGGGGAACCACTAGAGTGGCACGTCCCTAACCGTCCCGGTTTGTTCCAAACTGGCCGCATTGACAACCTTAAATTATCAATGAAGTCATTGTGTCTATCCCCACTCGTCACCACCCTTGGGGTAATCCTATCAGCTCAAAATTCCAAAAGCAAGACCAGTTATCTGCACATTTTCATTTTATACAGTTTATCTTATTTTTTCCTTTCAGAAAAGTTTTCGAGTTATCGTTAAAAAACGTAAACGATCCCCATAGAGGTTTACGCCAACTGCAGCTGTTTTAACCTCTTTTTCTCAGAAGTATGCGCTTCGTTTTGCGCGCATATTTTTCTTTTTTTTAATGTAGTATCTTCATAAAACTTTCCATGTATATTTGTTTAGCGTATTTTTATGATCAAAACCTTAATTATACGTAAAAATCAAATTTATTTTTTCCCCAATATTTTCTCCCTAAATTTTGATAAACTTTAATACTTATGACTCATACACATTTTTAGGTGAAAAATATCTTTCAGAATATAGTTTAAGAAGATGATCAAAGTAAAATTTCCATATCGTATTTTAAATATCTTCAACTCAAGTCTGAAATACCCAAATGTGATTTTCTCAACTGTCTCCACTGTAAGTAAAAAATTTAAGCAAAAATTATTTCTAAGCAAAGAAACAATAAGTTTACATTTCTGAGTTTTTATTTCAAAGTATTGAATAAATTAAGTTAAAAACATTATTTTTAATTTAATTTTTAGAAAAAATTAGCTTGCGCAATTGTTTTTAAATTTGTTTCCGCAACGGGCATTGTCATTCCTTAACAAGAGTCAACTTTGTTTTTCAGAATCACTACGAAATAAGGGTTTTACTTCATGAAAATATTAATAAAACCCAGCATTTAAACATTTTTTTCTCCAAAGGGACTGCGTTAAAGGCATTACCTTTTGAAAACCTAGAGCGTTCCATGCAAATAGATTCTCTTTTTTTAAAAAGTACTATCGGCGGATGCTTTACGAGAATTTTGAAGCCCCGTTTTCCCACCAGATGCACCTGGGCTCTTTGATGCGAAATTGCTCTCGGAATTTTGATTTTTGCCAAGAACATTCTAAGGAAGCGGTTCCCAAACTTTTTTGGCCACGGAACCCTTAGTGCTTTGCGTTTACCTCAACGAACCCCATCATTGTTCATGACTTCAAGACCAAATGTTAACGATCTGCAGTCAAATGATGATAATGAAAAATCATTCGAATGCCTTCTTCTACATATAAGAAACTATTAATCACGAGGAAAATTTTGTATTTTAACAAACTAATGCGTTTCAATGTGCGCAGAACAATGAACATGTTGTGCCCATTTTTGGACACTGTCTATCTGTTTGTGTTTGCATGTATTTGACCGATTTAATGCGGACGTTCTAATTCAAAACGTAATGAATGGACTTGAACAAAACTTGGAACACATATGAACTGGTAGTGATTAGTTTTGGCACCAATTTCTTCAGAAGGTGGCTCACCGAAAGATTTCCGCTATTGGTCTGACTGCTGCATTTGAAACAGTAATACAAGGATTCGCATAAAAATTGGTGCTCATATGCAAAACAATGGGTGAGGAGCTGATAAAGTTTTGCCGTCATTCATTTCCAACGATGTCAGAGCAAAAATATTGCTTTTTTTCACGAAACATAATGTAAGAATTCAAACAAAAGCAGAAGTACGAGAAGATCTAAATATTTGTGGATTAGTGTTGAGATGACTTTGGCATCGATTGATTGTTCAAGGAAGGAAGGTTTTTCGAGTGCTTTTGTCGTCCGATGTGACTCCTGTTCTCTTGCACAAATCAGTTCCTGTAACAGAGCTAGAACTGTGGCCAAGACACTTAATCTATTCAACTTGGTTGTGATAATAAATGAATTTCAAATTCCCCAAGGCCAAAAATTGCTCCAATCTGGTTGATATAGCACGTAAAGTTCTACTATCGCCAAACCTCCAAATTTTGGTAAAGGCGAAAATCCGTAAATATCGATTGCTCAAGTGAAATTTACGGAATAAAGTTTCATAATATCCACTACATACTTCACTTCCCACTGTAAGGTTCTTCGTGCCTATTACAGAGGTGATTTCAGCGGTTTATAGGGTCCTGAAGTAAGCTCTGTTTTGTGATCCAGACAAGGAAGCCAGTAACACCAGATTCGAAAACCTCAAAAGTATTGATTTGAAATGGAAACATGGAAAGGACTTCGTGACCAACCGCCACATATTTCACAAGCACTAGTCAAATTAGCTCAATAGATCTTCAACCGTTGTTGTTATAGAAGGTGAGATACTTTTGTCACAAATCTGGTGCCTTATCGGTAGGGCTGCCTCGGTCCGTGCTCACAACATACTAGTTAACTTTGCACAAAAAGTAATTTCTTAAAAAACTGAAGCTGTGTGAGTAAAAATACCACCTTCAGTTTGAAATAAGTCCTATATATAAAAATAAAATTTTCGCATGAAATAGTTATGCTAGAAATAATATTAGTATGAAGAATGAAATTGCTTCATTGTATTACTGATAATGGCCGTAAACTCTGGCTTTATGTCATAAAGTTGAGTACATAAGACAGGAGCAGAATCCCTTTGTAGAACTAGCTTTATTTTTCGTGTACACATTGGCTGGAAAACCTCAACTGCATTGATAATTTGTTATATGCCCAAGCTGCTTTAAGAAGTAAAGTTTTAAGCTTTCTCAGACGATAACTAGTTTTCCTCTTCAACACTAACCCGAAATTCATTGAATGGAATAGAATCAAACGAGTTTTTTTGATGTGGATGATCACTGAAATTCACATAGTGATTCAGTATGAACAGTGTCATTTGGTAAACGGATTTTGTGCCGTCGATTCAAAGTCGTTATGAGTGGGCTGAGAGTATTCCTAGTCAAGGATTTTGAAGTGTTTCTCGAATTAACAGTAATGCTTTTTTAAAATCCACGAAATAGTTGTACTGCGTTTTCGTCAAAGAGAAAACTCATCATTCCTTTTGCTGTGTTATTTTGTCTCTCACGATAAAAGAGGTAAATTTCTCCTGAAATGAAAATGGAGACTTAGTTCAGTTTACCAAAAATATTGGCAACAGATAGGCTGATTACATCAACCGACGTGATGCAAAGCATTGAAAACTGCTTAAGATATTATTGTCTTTTACTCTAGCTGGAAAACACTCAATTCACCGCTAAGTTGAGTGTTTGTTTTATTCAGCCAGCGCATTTTGTACTGAAAATTACAGATTTATGATGATTGCTCATATCTTAAGCAATAGTGTTGACTGTAATGACTGACTTAATGTTGATCAATAGTGTTGACTGGAGGCAACGAAATTTGAAAAAAATAACTACTTCTTAAGCTCTATCAAGACCTTTCTTAAAATCAGATGGTGTTTTTTTTTTAAATTATTATTATTATTATTATTTTTTTTTTAATGCTGGCATAACAATTATACACAATGACGTCTACTACTTCAATGTAGAGCAGCATCTTTTATCTCTGAAAGTTTCCCTTTTTCTGAAATTACTGTGGAAAATAATAAATTTATGCAACTCACAGCAGAACCCTTCTCATCTTTCGGCGGAACCCAAGGGTTCCGTGGAACACACTTTGGAAATCGCTGCTCTAAGGTTACGAGTGCTCGATTGATCTTTTACGTGCTGCATAATCATACGACATTGCACACTGTCGATTTTCTGCATTTTGAAAATCCGCTGACTGGAGCTAGCGCCGAACCTGCGCTTTCAGGCGTAAGAGACCAGCGTCTAACCACTCTGTTGGCAACATTTAAATGTATGTATTGTAAGAAAAAGAAAAGAAATATATTGTTACAAATCCTGTAAATAGTAATTATTGTAGTAACGTAACCTGTAAATAGTTTCCCGTAATGAATATACAACCCCTTTTCATTCGGCTAAAGTATACGATCCCTATTTTCTTTTCTTTTCATTGATAACGGTCTACGCATTTCGGGAAGCCGAAAGAATGTTGTGGAATATTTGAGAGATTTCTTTCGATGTTTATAAAGGCGTTACACGTGATAATCAGTTAGTTTCGATTGAGGATTTCGAACTGAGAGTGTATTAGCTCTGTTTATAGCGAAGCATTTCGCTGTGTTGTTTTCGTATTTGGAAGTAAATACGTGTGTAAACGTTGAGTTTACGGTGTTGTGTGATAGTTGCTTAATTGCTGATGAATAATTTAGCAGTTGTTGACGATCTTTCCTGTACATAGTGTAAATAAATTTCCTGTGCTTTATCAAGAACTGTGTCTTCATTTCAAGAAAGTGGAAGTCGCACCGAATCCGTTACAATTTGGCGCCCAACGTGGGGCTACTTCTGGACTTTCTTGGAGTAAGTGTGACTTTGGACATTATTTTCATAAAGACTTTTTAAATTTGGACTTTGTTTTTATGGTGATTACTCGCGCAATGGATGAACAATTAAAACAACTTCTTGACGCAATCACCTCTGTGAAGAGTGATTTGACTGCAAGTTTTACTGCAAATCAGGAACAATTAAAAATGACATTGCGGCTAATCAAGAACAATTGAAAAATGAATTAGCGACTAACCAAGAACTGTTAAATAGTGATTTAACTGCTAAAATTACTACAAGTCACGATGAAATGAAAAGTGACCTAACGTCGATGAAAACCATGATGGAGAATCAACTAACCGCCATGGGAGATAAAGTCGATGCCCTGGAAGAAAAATTTGATACTGTGGAAGAGCGCATCGCCAATATGGAAAATAAGTTGGAAGAAGAAGACAAGAAATTGACTTCATTTAAGGAAGAAATAATTAAGGACGTGGATAGGAGATTGGCGACCGCGGAAAGCAGCTCTGTACAGTTTGGCGCTCCCACATCTGTTGCTCGACCGTCCATTAAACTGGCCACATTTGATGGGAAAAGTTCGTGGCAGGTGTACAAGACCCAATTCATGATAGTGGCGGAAGCGAACGGATGGGACTCTGCTACCAAGGCCTGTCATCTTGCAGCATCCCTGAGAGGTGACGCAGCGGACGTTCTCCAGACCCTTCCGGACAGCCAGCGCCTGGAGTTCGCCGCCTTCACATCTGCGTTGGAGCTTCGCTTCGGTGAGAAGTGCCAGAAAGATTTCAGCCGACTCCAGTTGAAGTCCCGTTTCCAGAAAACCGGGGAAACCCTGCAAGAGCTTGCGGCGGACATCGAGAGACTGTCTCATCTTGCTTTTTGCGACTGTCCTGCGGGTGTTCGAGACAACTTAGCACTCAACTACTTCATCGACGGAGTTCGGAATCCTGAAATCCAGAAAGCCCTCCGGATGGCGGATGTAAACGACCTGAAATCTGCTTTGGTGTATGCGATGAGATACGAGGCCGCCCAAGGAGCAACCCGTGTGGATCGCCATCCCATGCGTACTCTGGCAGCTGAGGAGTCTGATTCCAGGTCGTCCCATCTCGCTGAACTTGAGAGACAACTCGGTGACTTGGCAAGGCATCTGAACAGCATAACAGCCCAAAAGAAACAAGAGCAGAAGTGCTGGAAATGCGGTAGTGCAGGGCACCTGCGAAGGAGTTGTCCGGCTCTCCAAGCTACGCGAGGGAAGGAAAACACCACCACCAGAGCTCTGCAGATTTCCTCTTCTAGTAGTGGCAGTGATGGACTTTTCATTTACGCACATGTAAATGGGAATCCTTGCAAACTGATTGTTGACACTGGAGCCAATGTGACAATCGTTAGGACAGATGTGGCTCGTGAATTTGGATTGAAACTGTTGTGGACATCGCCACGCGTAAGTCTCCAGACTGTGACAGGTGACAAAATTGAGATTGAGGGTAAAGTGGACTTGGAAATAGTGTTTGGGAATGCCACCTACCATCATACGGCATTCGTTGCTGATATCACGGACCCCTTCATTCTCGGATTGGACTTTTTAAAGAAATACGACTTCACCCTTGACTTCAAGACTAATGAACTGCACTCGATGAGAGAAGACATAGCCATCTTCAACGTTGAAAATGATGTAAAATCCGCTCATCAAATAATAGCCCAAACAGATTTATCAATTCCCTCAAGGTCAGAATCATTAATACCTGGCTCCATTGAAGAAAGCAATAGTTTTCGATTTGGACTCGTTGAATACCCTAACCTAAACAATAATCTAAAAGGAGTGCTGGTAGCATGTACGCTTGTGGACCTTTCTAAGGATGTAATTCCTGTGAGAGTCGCCAACGTGAGTGAAAGGCCAAGGAATATCCGAAAAGGTGAAGTGTTGGCAACTTGTACTCCAGTAAACTGCATCATTAGAAGAATCAATTCCCCCGAGACTGTGTCTTCTGACTCCTTGACATCGAAGTTAATTGGGAGTGCGCCATTATCGAAAGATCAAAGAACTGCTGCGGAACAATTGGTGGAGGACTTCAAGCATCTGTTTTCATCTACACCGGAGGATGTGGGCAGGACGAATTTAACGCAGCATAGGATCTACACTGGAGAACACCTCCCTATTAAACAGCATCCAAAACGACTACCGTTCGCCAAGAAGGGAGAGGTTGAGACCCTCCTGAAAGAGATGAAGGAGAATGATGTAATCGAACCGTCATCCAGTCCTTGGGCCTCTCCCATCGTCTTGGTCCGAAAGAAAGATGGCTCCACCAGATTTTGTGTCGATTACCGACGGCTGAATGAAATCACCAAGAAAGACAGTTACCCTCTTCCACGGATAGACGACACCTTGGACACTCTTTCCGGACACAAGTGGTTTTCGACCCTGGACTTGAAGAGCGGCTACTGGCAGGTTGAGATACACCCTGAGGACCGAGAGAAGACAGCGTTTACAACTGGACAAGGCTTATGGCAGTTTAAAGTGATGCCATTCGGCCTCTGCAATGCACCAGCTACGTTCGAGCGTCTTATGGAGACAGTGTTAAGAGGACTTTCCAACGAATCCTGTCTGGTCTACTTAGACGATATCATCATCGTGGGAAGCAGTTTCGAAGAACATCTGGCAAATCTTAGGAAGGTGCTGCAGAAGCTTAAGGAAGCCAATCTGAAGTTAAGCCCGTCCAAATGTAATTTGTTCCGCCGGGAAGTGAACTGCCTTGGTCACATCATTTCTTCTGAAGGTGTACAAACCGATAGAGAAAAGGTATCTGCGGTCAAGAGTTGGAGTCGTCCCGAAAACGTCTATCAGCTGAGAAGTTTCCTGGGGCTCTGCACGTACTACAGGAAGTTTGTAAAGGGTTTTTCCAACATTGCACGATCTTTGCATAAGCTGACGGAGAGCAAGCAAAAGTTTGAATGGTCCAAAGGATGCGAAGATGCATTTCTACGACTGAAGGAGGCTTTAACATCAACGCCTATCCTCAGCCTGAAAAATCCTTCATCCTGGACACTGATGCGAGCAACGAGGGCATCGGAGCTGTTTTATCCCAAGAAATTGACGGCAATGAACATGTCATCGCTTTCTGGAGCAAATGCTTATCAAAGTCGGAGCGAAATTACTGCGTCACCAGAAAGGAGTTACTGGCCATAGTGAAAGCTGTAGAACACTTCCATCATTACCTCTACGGCCGAAAATTTCTGCTTCGGACAGATCATGCCTCATTAACTTGGCTTTTGAACTTCAAAAATCCGGAAGGCCAGATAGCCAGATGGATACAGCGGCTCCAGGAATATGACATGGAGATCAAGCAACGAAAAGGGTCATCTCACGGTAATGCTGACGCTTTATCAAGGAGACCCTGTCCGGAGAACTGCCACTATTGTTCCCGAATCGAGAAACAGTATGGAACGACTAGCCCTATCGCCTATCAGGTGACAGTGACTCCAATATCATCAGAACCTGATCCATGGAGTGACGACCAAGTTCGAAAAGATCAACTTGAAGACCCCGACATAAAACCAATTTTGGAGTTCATGGAAAGTGACAGTCGACGCCCTAGCTGGCAGGACGTTTCCATCTTCAGTCCTACAACAAAAAGATACTGGGCTTTATGGAACTCGCTCCATTTACGGAACGGCGTGCTACACCGAAAATGGGAATCTGATGACGGCAAAACGTCTAGGTGGCAGTTACTACTTCCCCGATCAAGGATTTCAGATGTTCTGAAAGAAATACATAGTAGTGCGACTGGAGGACATTTTGGTGTCTTGAAAACCCTCAATAAAGTTCGGGAGCGCTTCTTCTGGAGCAAGGCGAAGGATGACGTGGAGAAGTGGTGCCATTCTTGTGACGCCTGTGCTGCTCGTAAAGGACCGAAGAAGAGAAGCAGAGGGAAGCTACATCTGTACAACGTTGGAGCTCCTTTCGAACGAATTGGGATCGACATCCTGGGTCCTCTACCAAGAACTGCTGATGGGAACAAATACATTCTTGTTTCCATCGACTACTTCACCAAATGGCCGGAAGCATATCCCATTCCAGATCAAGAGGCTACTACCGTAGCAGAGACTCTAGTCCAACATTGGATCTCGAGATACGGAACACCTTTGCAGATTCATTCCGATCAAGGGAGGAATTTCATCTCTGCTGTGTTTAAGGGCCTATGTCAAATTTTCGGAATTGAGAAAACTAGGACAACACCACTACACCCACAATCGGACGGCATGGTGGAGAGATTTAACCGCACAATCCTGAATAGTCTCTCGCTTATGGTATCCAGAAATCAACAGGATTGGGACAAGAAGCTACCTTTGTTCCTGCTGGCCTACCGCAGTGCTGTCCACGAGACTACCGGATATGCCCCATCTCAGATGCTCTTCGGACGAGAGCTAAGGCTACCTTGTGATCTCGTCTTCGGTCGTCCTCCGGATGCGCCTTCATCGCCTGAGGAGTACATCCAGGATCTCCAGGCCCGGTTGGAAGACGTTCATAACTTCGCACGAAAGCGAATCAACATCGCGGCGGAGAAGATGAAGACCCGATACGACACAAGGTCTACTGGACATGAATTCAACGAAGGCGACAAGGTTTGGTTATGGAATCCCATCCGACGGAAAGGTCTGTCACCCAAATTGCAGTCGCATTGGGATGGACCCTACAAAGTCCTTAACCGACTAAATGACGTCGTAGTGAGGATCCAAAAATCACCTAATGCAGAACCTAGGGTTGTACATTATGATCGGTTAGCCCCATACTATGGTCATAGTTCATGAGTATTACGTAAACAACCATGGTTGATAACATAAAAGTTGTAGATAATTTTTGCTTTTAATGTTTAGTAATATTTCTTGTTATTATTGTGTTTTCTGTATCTGTTAGTTATTAATTAATGTGAATATTTGTAAACTTGTGATAGAAGTTCGACACCCTTTCTGGGGATTGTACTGCCCGGGACGTGCAGTCCTTAGGAAGGGGGCAATGTTACAAATCCTGTAAATAGTAATTATTGTAGTAACGTAACCTGTAAATAGTTTCCCGTAATGAATATACAACCCCTTTTCATTCGGCTAAAGTATACGACCCCTATTTTCTTTTCTTTTCATTGATAACGGTCTTCGCATTTCGGGAAGCCGAAAGAATGTTGTGGAATATTTGAGAGATTTCTTTCGATGTTTATAAAGGCGTCACACGTGATAAACAGTTAGTTTCGATTGAGGATTTCGAACTGAGAGTGTATTAGCTCTGTTTATAGCGAAGCATTTCGCTGTGTTGTTTTCGTATTTGGAAGTAAATACGTGTGTAAACGTTGAGTTTACGGTGTTGTGTGATAGTTGCTTAATTGCTGATGAATAATTTAGCAGTTGTTGACGATCTTTCCTGTACATAGTGTAAATAAATTTCCTGTGCTTTATCAAGAACTGTGTCTTCATTTCAAGAAAGTGGAAGTCGCACCGAATCCGTTACAATATATTACCAGTATTTTTTCCGCGCTTGGCTCGTTATCGATCAATAAATAATCCCGGCCATCTGAAGTCTTTCGTATTTCACCATTTATTAACAAGTCATTTTCAGGACTTGATATTGGTGGCCTGGTTGTGTTTCTTCTGTTGTACAAAGAAGATTTTATCGAGGAGTACGATGGCAGTAATGCCGCAGCATTCGGACTCGTTGCTTCTTTTAATATTTGCTGCCTGGGGAAAAAAAAAAAACATAATATCAAAGATGTGAAGTTAGAATAATCTCATAAATAAATGTTTCTAGCACTAGTTCTTTTAGGTTATAGAATATTGAATGGTTTGCTTAAAATTATTTAGGGTAGCATTACACTGGTGTTAGGTAGGTTTTATGAGGAAAATAGAATTTGTAAGTGAGTAATTAATTTGACTGTATGTCTGACGTAGACATTGACGCAGACAAATTTTCAAGTTGATCAATTTGAAAAAGGTAAATTATCTTAACTATTTCACTTTGCTCCACATTCCCCTAGATAACAATATTGTTTTCAGAAACCCCCTTAAATGATGGACATGCATGGATGAAATGTTGTAGAAAAGTGGAACATTTTGTAAGTAAATAAGCAGGACTTTTTTTTTTATTTTTTCAAGCACGCAAGAGAAATATTATATCATTTATTTAAAAATAAAAAAAATAGTATAAATAATGTAAAACGTGAAATGCTAACAGCTTTTTTTTTTTTAAATATCAAGCAATGCATATTAATTAGATATAAATTGAACTTACTTGTAGATCTCGGGCACTGGAACTGTTTTATTTTTCAGTAGTATTTTTTCAGTCTCTTTTAAAAAACGTAATGCATTAATTTTCTTTTTCTCTGGGCCGTGGTTGTGACTGTTGATGACTTCGGTGATCTGATCCTTGAATATTTTCACTTTCCCTGTACATTTCTGTGTTTTATTTTTGATGCACTTCCAAACAGTTTTGTCGTCTTTAGTTTTGCTCTCGAAATAAAAGAGGAAATCATTGTAAAACAAAAGATTATTTCCACGTTGCGATTTGAGAAACGTAAATTGCGAAGCTAATGCGGCCATTTTGAAAAACATTTAAAGAACCAAATACAGACACCTAAATACACGTGTTTAGAGTGGAAAGTAACCCTGTTCTTTCCGAAGCAGGGTTGCCAACTCCTAAAAATGTTTCCCCCTAAACTCAACTCATAAAACCCCTAAATGCGATTGGATAAATTCATCTGACGTCATTAAGTCACGTGATCCTTTCACTGACGTCACACATGGGATTAAAAGGTCACGTGACCATTGGTATTATTCGATACTGAGTGAAAAAAGGCATGTTTATCATTTTTATGTCATTTCCGATCAAAACCAATGGTTACAAGGGCTCAAAAATATATAACAGTTAAAGAATAAATGAAATAATCGAACAATAGCGTTTACAAAGATAAAAGAAGAACATTTTTACCTGATAAAACCCTAAAATTTAATACCCTAAATTTAACCCTAAAAATTTTCCCCCCTAAAAAAATTCCGTTCTAAAATTTTCCCCCTAAATTTAGGGGGAAATCCCTAATCCTGTTCCGAGGATTCAAGTTAAATCGCCAGATGTCGCCACCTTTAATTTTCTCACAATCTACTACGTAAACGTAATTGACACAAAGAAAGTTTTCTAAGCCTCCAGAAACTGAAACCCTGGCGAGGTCATCAACAATAGGGGAAGTAGCTAATCCCAAGGCCATGGGGAGTTCCGCCAGTTTGGAATGATCTCCCTGGTGGCGGGTAGGGAATGCCTTTGTTGCATTTTCCTTTGCATGGTTGACGAGAAATAAAATACCTCCCGTGGACCAATATTCACTGAGACCGGTTCAACCCTCGTTTCGATTTCCAGACCTGTCACCATGAATGGAAAGGTGTGAGGAGAATGTGCAATAGGTTCTGGAACAGGAGGGGCGGATACAGAAATAATTTTTGGAGGGCACCCTGGAAATTGAAAAGCGCACCCCCTCCCATGCAATGTTTCACAACAAAGTTTTCATGCACGCCCGGATCTATAAATTTCACCCCCCCCCCCACAACAAATCTGTAATACTCCCTTCCAGAGAGGCCAGCTGCCAGCAGTGAATATTTGCAACGTTAAAAGCCTTAGTGCTAGTTTTTTCAATTTCTTGGGCCGTTGGGCCCAAGTTTGGACGAGGGAAGTTGGGTTAGGACGCACTGAGGGGTCTGCGGGTATACAGATCCGAGACAGCTTTTATGACTTCATCCTTAAATGTCTCTCAGGATCCTTTAAGGCCAATTAATCTACTTATAAGTACATAAATATCATGCACTAATATACTTTTAATATGGACCTAAAATATCTTTAACATTACAAGCCAATGGAATACAAAACACTATATAATTGCACCGAGATGCTATACAATGAGTTGTTTTCAGTGATGTTCCCATCAGTTTTTCCGAGGATATACTTCTAGTAACCCATTAAGCACAATATGTGTGTGTCATCATATACATAACCCATCATAATATGAAAATTTTTGAAGCTTGAGGGTATACGCTATTGTCTAAAAAATGTTTGAGAGTATACGGCGTATATAGAGTATACCCTATGGGAACAACCCTCGTTGTTTTAATTAAGAACATTATCACAATGATAAAAACACGAGGGAATGGTTATTAAGCAAACCCGTACCTCATTTGAGTATTCATAAATTCATTTAAATTTTGATTGTAAAATGGGGCACTGAGAACAATTTTTTTCATTTCTTTTTTTTTCAAAAAATATTAACAATTTCTCAACGCAAAAGTGTCTCCATGACTGAATAAACTTTTCTTTGTGTCATGGATATTTTTGGGATTTTGTAAACAATTATTTCTATACTTAATAGTATTTTTAAAAAACGTCTTCAGTTGCTGACATGTGCCCCTATAGGGGGGTACAAGTGAACAGGCCTGGGGCACATGTGAACACGGGTAAAAAATGCAGGAGAAGCATCATATTTCAAAGGGAAATTCTTCGATGTGAAACATATACCTAAGTAACAAATACGTTGAAGGGTTTGTAACCTATACTGCTTCAGTTTCAATCGTACTGTAATTGTTAAACTAAAATATGTTTTTTTTCCGAATATATAACCGCTCACTGTGAAATTCTAAAGTCTCGTAGCCTGTTCTGATCACTGAATAAACTGGAAAAAAATTTATATGACTACATAATACAAAAATATTTTATTATGTAAGGGTTGTTCTATATATATTTTGCTTTTAAACTTCATACATTGCTTGATAATGAATTTTAAAATGATTTTGAACTTCGGTTTTTAATTAAATGAAAATATTTTGTGTCTTTGTATTGCCTGTAAGTATTATATAGCACTAAATTATTGATCAACTACGAATAAAAAAAAATGAAAAATAAAAATAATGAACATAAATCAAGAAATAATTAATAATATTAATAACAATTAACAATACATTTGCAAACTAATTATAGGAAAATAAAAATTATAAATATTTACACATTTTTAACACTTACAATATCTTATATTAATCATAATATTACGGAGATCGGCTATGAGAACTGCTCACTTGTGCCCCTAGATGTTGTGTTCACAAGTGCCCCATCGTCTACTTTAAAGCTAACTCGCAAAAATAAACAATTTTTAATTTAAGAAAAAAAAAATTAAACGTTGTCATACGTTTACTTGAATGTTCATACAATGGTTGGTAATACTTAAGTTTAGCACAGCAGTTAGTTTTGAAAATGTTTTCACGTGAAGAAGAGAGTGATAAAAATTTTTCAACACCTGCTAAAACAAAGAAATTGACACCACAGAAACATAAAATGGCTCATTGCTCTAAATGTTTGCCCAAGGGGACTGGCACTGTCCTTATTTGAGAATTTTTCCAGATTTTTTGCTTGAAATTATCTTGGTAAAACCTAAAACATACCAAGTTCACATATGCTCCGTGTTTACATGAGCCCTCTTTTCCCCTATATCGTTGAGAAAATCTCATTTTGCATGAGCTGCAAAAGAAATCTATTATTTCGCAAATAACTTCTTGGATCAAAATGACTCTTCTACACTGTAACAAATTTCAGAAACGTTTCTGGATATATCGGAAACGTTTCCGAAATGGTAGGAATCCTTCATCCAATAGCGAACTCCTCATTATTCAGAAAGCTTTTTGTTATTTCAAGAAATCTAGAAGCGGAAGTGATGACGCAACGCTTCGAAGCGTATTTCATCCTTCCAACCCGGGCGCCAATGAGTCGGAAATAACGAGAACTTATTTTTTTCATATCTATGGTTGCTGCAGTCAGCAGCTGTTTAGTATTGGATTGCTTGTTATTTCATGTCTAGAGAGTAGTAAAATGTGTCGAAACTAATTTTACGCCTTTGCATTTCGGACTGCCCTTGATTTTTTAGACGATGTACGCAGCTATTAAGTTATTTAATAACCATTTGCTTCTTTACAATTTCCAGTGCGACCATAATTAGATATATATTGTGTGTTCAAGCGTGAATAGTTTCAACACCCGTGTTTATACTTCATGAAACGAAACCGTTTGGATTATTTATTCAGTTGTAATGGAGGTACTTAGATTTTCTTCCGCTCATGTTCACTTGTAAGTATTAATGAATATTTTAAAACATGTTGTTATATACATTTATATTTTTGTTGATTTGCATTTGATGAGGCTCCAATTGTAACTGTTTTTGGGTTTATTGAATTGATTTAAAGTTATCCTACATATGTACCTATTTGCGCGGTGTACTATTTGTTGTACCCAACTGAAACTGATTAATTACGCAAAAGAAATAAGATTTATGTTTGAGAATCAATCACAGAAAATTTATTTCGAAATACTTGGAAGTACATACATTTTGTTCAAAAAGAAAAAAAAATCAATTGTTTAATTCATTAAAAATATGGTAATGCAAACATTTTCTAGTATTGTAATATGCTTCACAAAAAATGTGCCAGTATTATTTATCTTTTTTTATTATAATTTATTCATTCATTAAAAAATATTTATATCATTAGAAAATGACCATGTTATCTATTAGTAAGAACATAGTTATGCAATTAATTCATCTGCTTATTCATTTTGTTAAATGTGGTTAACAATAAAAAAATTCCTTGACATTAGTTGTTCCGAAAATAACATTTCCTTCGTGGATATACTAGTTTAACCTTCGTGGATATACTAGTTTAATGTAGGACAGTCAGGAGGAATGAGTCAGTGGTAAAAATGGAACAGCTGCATTTACATGCCGAAATAAAAAGTAATATTATTTCATGTCATCGTTTTAAAAGTGATCATTTTTTAAATACTATGTTATTAATATGCAATGCACATATGGGGAGAAGACGAGGGGCGTTCACCACGCAGACTGTGCCATTGACATTTTCAAGGGGTTGCTTTTTTTAGGGGGGAGGGCGCTTTATATCATTTTATGGGTGCACCATCACTCTTATGGTGTGGAGGGGGGACTCTCGTATATATGAAATGGTTTAATCATGTAATAGCGTTTAATGTTTCAATAAATAAAATATATAATGCATTTTGCGCACACTCTAAAAATAAAATCAGTAACCTATTTGATTAAGTATCTATATTTGTGATAAACTGGAAAAGGGCAAGAACAGAAGAATAAACCCGAATGGTTCCAGCAGGGGGACTTTGGTGTCATATTTAAATTCATCAATTTCTCTGTTGGTACTTTTCGGTACACTTTGTTCGTCAAAGAAATTGACTTGACGTGAACGAATTTCGGAACGCGAAGTGTAGGTAAGATTTGTCAAATTTTATCCGAAAATAAAAGCTATCAAGTTTGATACAAGATATGTTTTTAAGTTCTGCAATAAAAATACAATATGTTGATAATTTTGTTTTGAAAATATTGAAAGAAAAACTGAAGTTTAAGATTGTTTAACAAACAATCCCCACATTTCAGAAGGTACCCCCCCCCCTCCAATTCCCCGACGATTTTGTGATTGGGAATGAAACTACTATATTATTTCATAAATTTTCAAAAATTTATAACTGTGCATATGTTATGCTGTTAACCATGCTATTTGTCATTAGAAATTCAGTAAAAAAAAAAAAAAATACATGAATGATTCTAAAATTGCTTGTTTCATTGCTCTTAGATATGAAAGAATTGAAACTGATATGGCATGCAATACTATAGTAAAGAATTATTTTTTAGAGAAAATCACGGAAAAAGGATTCCGAAATTCTCAGAAACGTTTTTGAAAATTGTTTGGAGAATTCCGAAATACTCGGAAACGTTTTCGAAACTTTCATGAACCACAGCTGCACAGAATACTTAGAAACATTTCTGGAAATTACGGAAAGAGGATTCCGAAATACTCAGAAACGTTTCTGAAAATTACAGAAAGAGGATTCCAAAATACTCAGAAACATTTCTGGAAATTATAGAAAGAGGATTCCGAAATACTCAGACACGTTTCTGGACATTACAGAAAGAGGATTCCGAAATACTCAGACACGTTTCCGGACATTACAGAAAGAGGATTCCGAAATACTCAGAAACGTTTTTGAAAATTTCACGAACCGCAGCTGCACGATATACTCAGAAACGTTTCCGAATTTTTTTTACAGTGTTGGTAAGTGTACGCATTTTTTTTAATGTTGATTATTGATTCCATCAAAGAAAAATTAATGGACGAATCGCGACATGTATTTCGCTCCCTTGAATTCGAAACAAGTGATGTATGTAATGTATTTTGGAACTTTCACCTCTGACTTTAATATTACTTCTTAGCGCACAAAATGCTTTTATTTAAATATGCTTAGTGTGTTTTTTGCTCTCTTTAAATAAATCTAAAGAAATTTGTTTATATTATAGAGAAGTCAATTTGAAATAATAATTGAAATAGTTAAAATATACGGGCAAAATCGTTCGGGTACCACTAGTACTATAATAATGAGTGGAGTTTAGCCTAAGTGTCATAATGATTATAACAAAAAAACTAGGTTATTAAAGAGACCCATAGCCTCAGACTTGAGTTTTTATAACCGCATTTTATTTTTTCCCAATGAGAGACAGTGTTATAACACAACGCTTGAACAAAACGGCGGATTTATTTGACTATAAAATGTTACGTAATAGAGAAATCCATTGCTATATAGTATGTTAGTTTTATTGAAACACTCGGAAACTATTTCTTTGCAGATCCTAAAGCAATTCTTTTTTTTTTAACCATTATAAAACCATTCTGCAGTTGGGATCACACTTTAGTATTACGTGCCATTTACGTTAATATTATGGTTTTGCAAAGAAAGGGATTTTTTTTAATGATTTTTGTTATTGTTCATTTCCACCTAACCCATTCGAAGGTCACCCATCGTTTAGTTATATTTAAAGCAAGTAAATCAAAATGAGGATAAATGGACCTTACTTGATAAAGTATGTACATTTTTAGTAAGATATTTTTTTTAATAAATGCATTAATGTATGGAAAATCTACCGACATTTAAATCTGTGTAATTTAAAATTAAAAACATGAAACAAACCAATTACACCTGTAAAATGTATTGAAAGTCTATAGGTTTTTATTTAACTTTTGCACATAAAGCAGTGTTGAATAAATGTAATACAGTTGATTAAGATCAAATTTGGTAGATTAGCCAAAATTATAAGCTGAAAAAGAAATTCGAAACACAAAAGACAGTGTTTATTTAAAGTTGGCTATAAGGTAGAATCATTATCATTTAATTCTCAGTAATAACTCCAACATCATCTGCATCAGGTCAATAAAAATAATCTCTGCTTCTATTTTTCCTACAAATAGAGCAGTATTTCTTTCACTTTCATGATCAACTTCCAAACTTAGAGCTACATAATACTTTACGATTCTTTGATGCAAGTTTCACAAATACGTGGTCACCAGATTTTGCAATTTTTGTAGCTGAACTATTAACTCTTTCTAAGTCTCCATATTTATCTTGTATTACATTAATAGAAATTTTTCATAAGATTTGTTTTTGATTTTAAAATCGTCTTTTTTATGGGGTGTCCCACTTATTCCATAGTAAGGAGATCCACTTACCCCTTATAGGAAAAAATTAGGGGTAAGTGGGACCCCTCTCCTTAGACTTATATTAATGCTACTTCGTGTAAAAAGTCTTATTACAGTATGCACTTTAGGTTAAAATATACTTGAAAGTTTAATGAAAATAACAAAATAATATTTTTCCATCAGATTTGCTTTTGATTTTAAAATCGCCTTCTTTATGGGGTGACCCACTTACCCCTTATAGGACAAAAATAGGTGGTAAGTGGGATCCCTCTTCTTAGAAACATATTAATGCTTTAATGCTACTTTGTGTAAAAAATTTTATTACAGCATGCAATTTAGGTTAAAATGTACATGAAAGTTTAATGGAAAAAATAATAATAATAATATCTAACTTAAAAAAACCCTTTTTTGAAAAATGTTGCTTAAACTTCCATAACAATATTGTTCGGAAATTTTATCTATGACAAAAAAGAAAAAAAAAAAAAAAAAAAAAAAAACCCTGTAACTATGGATACTTGTTTTTTTTTTCCTAACAAAGAATATTTGCTTACTCATTATGGTATTAGGAAAAATAACACTCTGTGTATAATGAACATTCGAAGAGATCGTTTTATGACAAGAGTGCTATATTTATTTAAAACAGTTAGTCATGTATATATTTGTACTATTGCAGATAAAAATTCAAATTTAACTTTACATTTAGCTGTGATACGAAGAAAGTACAAAACCACATCTGCATGTAATATGCAATTTAGAAAGCGTAAGCGGCGTAAGTACTTAAGTGCAAAACATGTTTGTGTTTCAAAGGATTTTAAACACACTTAAAATCTTGACTTCGAAGTTTAAACAAAGCATTGGTATCAAGTATGCAGTTCTTTAATTACGTAAAATAACAGCGTTTCCCCCTTTTTTCTCAGCGTATTTAAAGCTGAGTACTTTTCCTCTAATCAGAATTCAGCGAGCACCAATTGTATTATTTCTTTTGTTTCTCTCTTAGTTTTTTTTTCTTTTGACGTATCCCTGTCCACATATTGAGCTCTTCCAAAAAATTTGCATATTTTTGCATTAAAGTTCTTAACTTTCTTGGTAAATATGTTCCAAGAAAATCTGGCTACCAGAGCGTGAAAAGGCTCAAGCGAAGCGAAATAAAAGTGAAACAAAAGAAATTAAATGAATAAGGGGAAAAAAGTTGATGAAGAAAGAGTGTTTTTTTTAACCGGAAATTGTTAAAGAACTAGAGTCAAGCGGAGAGGAAAAAACTTTTAGTTTACTTAAAGTATGTTTTTAAAAAGTGTTTTGGTGTGCATTTCCTTAAATTTTTTCTACTGACTGCTTCTTTTATTCAACAAGTGTATAAAACATTTCTTTATTCGTAATAACGTGCACCAATTGAACTTATTTAAAATAATAGATTTTTTAAAAAATTCTTCAATGATTTATTTAATTAAAACCGGTTTTTGCCATTACCAGATTTCTTTTAAATCTGCATTTGCAAAGAAACTATTGATTTTTTTAAATAAATTGACTTTAAAGCATAGAATTCAGACAAACTTATCCAGGCATGGCGAAAGATTAGCACGTGATTTTAGTAGAAGAAAGAGCATATTTTTCCTGACAGAAGCACTCTAAGTTTGGAAATGCAGTCTGACCACTAGAAATAGGGAACTTGGCATTGACCAAGTTAAGACGATTCCATCAGAATGAATTTAGCAGGGGAGAAAGGAGAATAGCGATAGCATTTTGATGTATTCGCTTTATGATGCCATTTGGGCATTGTTAATTTATTGCATTCTCTAAAATAAAATGGAGGGATACAAAAATAGTTTCCATGGAAACAGCAGAAAGAAAATTAAATATTTTTTCATTTCGACTGGCAATGTAAAAGTAAAATGGTAAGATCAAAATTATGTTGTAAAATTATAAATCAATCAATTTTTGTAGTAAGAATGTAGATTGAATATAGTTTAAATAGAAAAAAAATATTGGCGTGAACAATTGTCATTTTTACGACACTGCTTCTAAATAATCAAAAGGCAAAATCGCACATCCGTAACAAAGAAACTACCACCCCTGTAAACAAAAGGATGCGTCCATTTCCGCCTATAAACCGGATGAATGCCTTTCCATAATTATCGGTGATCAGACTCTACAGGATTACTACAAATGATTCATTCGTTTTCGAAACGTTATACAGTAGAATCACGCCACAACGCAATTCTACTTGCGTGAAATGGCTATAACGTGATTGTTTCACCAGTAGCGAATTTTAGAGTTAACGCGAATTCCTGAATCGCAACACGAAAATTTTCGAAAGAGAATCGGGAGGGCTTAAGTATCGGTTTTGTTATTGGTCATAAATATTAGTTTCGTGAATGGACTTTCATCCCTTTAGTATTACTGAAAGCGGAAGTTCCTACACCGTACTAGTCTGAACATCAGTTTGTTAATGTATACTAATAACCGCGTAGCATTTTCAATTCATTTATTTTTCACTAGTGGTACCCGCACGGTTTGGCCCGTAGTAGAAAATTAAAAAGTCTTTCGGTTCGCCTGTATATTTACAAATAATGGATGGTGAATTTCTCGCCAGTAGGCTTGCCCATGTTACGGTTCCACGTTACAGTAACTTGGTAATTTACACGTCCATCTTACGATAGTTTTGCTCGGGAAAATGTTCTTAAAATTCGAGTAGAAAAAGAACAAAATTGAATTTTCGAAAAATCGCTTCGAGGTGCACACCACCATGTTACAAACTAACTTTCGTCAAATTTCACGAAAATCAGCCGAACGGTCTAGGCGCTATGCGCGTCACAGATATCCAGACATCCAGACAGAGAGACTTGGAGCTATATTAATAGTAAAGATTCTAAATATGAAAGTTAATTTAAAATAGTGACTCCTAAGCACGCTGCTTCATTTTAAGCTAACGACGAATAAGTTTCTTACAATTAAAGAAAAAGTACAAATCCTCGATGTGCAGAAGAATACCGATAATGATCTAATTAGCCCCCACCATCACCATCTTCATTTTTTAGTAATAATTATTACTACCTTATCTATTGAACAGTTGTATAATATTGATGCATTTCGTTACTGTTATTGCGTACTGTACATACAGTTACAGTATTGCACCTTATGCCTCTCTCTTTCATTGATCATTGTTTTTGAACATAATAACAGTATTTCATATTGAATAACACAGGTTTTTAAAAAGTACAGTATATTTTAAGTTATTTATGTGGAAAACGTTGACATGTACTTAAGGAAGGATTTCAAACAGTTTGAGGGATGTTTACGAGTGCCTGAAATAAATGTATGTTTATGAAAAAGTCGTATACATACCCTTTTTCATTTCGTAAAATACTTTGTGAAAAAGAACTCCCTTTGATACACTTTTCACAACTTACGCGAGGAGTATTGGAACGCACCTCTTGCGTAAGTCGTGACACCTAAATATTCTAAGGAATCGCGAGTACAGCAATGAGGAATATTTGAAAATAACCACACTCTCACCAAGAAGAGGAATTGCGTTAACCAGGTGGTGATTCGAGTGCAGTAGTATTAAAATGGCGACAAATTAATAAAAGCGTTTTTCTCCCTTTTGTGTTGAAATATGCGTGATGTTCATCTAGATGAACTTAATGATGGCACACCAGCGGCAGTGATACCCATTTCCGGGACAAATGTATTTCCGGCAACAAAATGTATGGAGAGAGTAATTCCAAGTCAGGGGTTCCCAACCTGTGGGTTGCGACTCCACAGGAGATCGGGGAACTTTTCTCATCGGGTAGCGACATTATTCTTGCTCTTAAAATACATAATGATGGACAACTTTAAAACTACAGTCGAGTCCCGACTTACGCGAGGGATGCGTTCCAAGACCCCTCGCCTAAGTCAAAATTTCGCGTTGTGGAAAAGGGTAAAATTTCTAAAAAATCTTCTATAAACATGCCCAATTATTTTAGACACTTGTAAACACCCCATCATCTGTTAAAAACCTTTTCTCAACTATGCATTACTGTTTCTTACATAAAGAACTGAAAGTTTACTTATATTCTTTTAAAAAACCGTTTTATTCAACATAAAATACTGCTACGATGCGCAAAATCAATGATCAATGGGAAAGAAAGACATAAAGTACGTACGTAGTTAGAAAAGCAGATGCACTATAGTTGTACAGTAGATCCAGTAATGATATTTGTAACTTAAAAAAGTGAAGATGATAATGATTTTTACTACGTGATCAATCCGTTATTCTAATATATTTTAAAATACAGTTACTTCACTAGTTTTTTATAACGTTTCCATCGATGGCATTGGCAACACTCTTTTTCGTGGTTTCTTTAATTCACAATATAAAAGCAGCTTTCATTTTCATAAATTTTTGCATTTTACTAAGATATTACTCGGTGAACATTTACAGATTTCCTTTTCTTGACTTTTAATGGGGTATGAATGGAAGATTCACTCATACCTAATTGTCGTGCTATCTTCGACGCATTTTTTAGTCGAGATTCAGCTTTTCAGGATGCTTTAGCATCAAAATGTTTTAGCTTTTCTTTAATTGTCAAAAACTTTCTCTTTTTCTTTCTATCTTCACAAACTTTAGACGAAACAACGCTCTTAGGTGTCATTATATTTCATCTCTTTTCTCATTTAAAATGAAAAAGAAAATAAATAAATAGAGAATAAGGAGTAACTATTTGTATATGCGATGTTTAGATTGATTAGTACGGTGTGAGAACTTCCGCTCTCAGTGATGTGAAAGAGAGAAAGGTCTATTCACGAAAAAAAATTATAGTAGCCAATAACAAAGCGTATACTTACACACCACGATTCCCCTCCGAAATGTTTCGCGTTGCGGGTGAGGAATTTGGGTTAGGCCTAAAATTCCGCGTTATACTGCCGTGCTAAGCGCAAAAGTCGTATCTGCAGCTGAGGTCAAACCGAAAAACTACTATTTAAAGTTTTACGCCTCCATGTATTTGATCCAGATTTCACTTTTTTAGATTTTTTAAAAAAATAGTTCCAGTTCACAAATGACAATAAAACATTGCATAGGGGTAAAACATGTTATAAAGAACCACCTCGTGACAATAACTCAATTTTGACAAAAAGTGTAGATACCACTTTTGTGCTTAGCACGGCAGTATAGTCATTTCGCGTAAGTCGGATCGCGTTGTAGCGGAAGTCGACGGTATAGCAACTGGAAATAACCAGCATAATTTTTATTTCCCTTTGCAGCAGTATTAATTACCTTTAGTTTTATAAATAAAAGTATTCTTAAAATTTTGTTTCAAAAGTTGTCATTGAGTTCCTATTTCATTAATAGTTAATTGTAATATGTGCTAGCTAAGTAAAGTTTCAAATTTATCTTCTCTTATTTGCATTTAATGCAAGTATACGGTAAATTGAAAAACAAAATTTGAGTGTGAGTATTTTGAGAGTCAAAATGGATATTAAAAATATAATCGTTAACATTTTCTTATTTCTACAATTATTGCGTGTTAACTGCATCATCACGCTTAAATGAAGTGTTTCAAACACCACAAGTTCTCATATAAAACACGTGCAATGTGTGTATAATACTATACATACGGAAGGGGTATGCATATGTAATCGTGGGTAGGCAAAAAGAGGTCGCGACGTGAAAAATATTGGAAACCACTGCTCAAAGTAATGCTTATCACTGCCGCATGGAGACTGATGGGGGTATATAAAAAAGGTCAATAATGTGCCACTAAATCAGTGCAACAACAGATGAACGTCAAGCATATTGCAGGAAAAAAACCCCTCTCTTTCCTACCCTTATCGCCATTTAAAAAATATTTCACTTGTTCCACCAGGTTAACACCATTCCAAATTTTGTTGAGTTTGGTTATTTTCATTTATTACTTATTGTTACACGTGCAATACTTTTGGCTATGCAGCTTTTCAAAAATGAATGAATCATTTGTAGAAACCGGGGCTGCGGAGTCAAGTCGGAGTCTGGAGTCGAAGGTAAAAACTCCAAGAGTCGTAGTTGAAGTCGGTCATTTTCCCTCACAGCCCGCAACTCTGTTAGTGCTTGAGGAGTCGCAGTCAAACTGATTTTGTGGTAAAGGAATTGAAGTCGAAGCCTGAGTCAAATTGCTCTAAAATTTTCGGAGCTGGAGCCGATCATTTTCCTTCCGACACCGTAGCCCTGGTAGTAACCCTGTACATACGCCAACAAGTACCCTTATCCTGACGGACATACAGAGACACGCACGTATAGACGATAGTTTTTGACGTCTCTTCTGTATTAATTGGTGCGTTTTATGTTGAACATTTCCTATCATCTCACTAAAAGAAATGATTTAAAAATTTTTTTACGCTCCGATTTAATCACAATAACATTATCATTTTAATGAGAAATAACTAAAGTTATTCTTATTCTAAAATAAAAATCAACAGAAGAGAAATATTTGATACCGTTTTCTTACATTTAATTATTTTATAAATCATGTCTTTTCGCATATAAATAACCAAAATACCACAAACCATTATAATTAATGCTTAACTGCGTCACAAAACTATGGAAAAGATCTTATTCATTGCGATCGGTAGACTACGTTTCAAAGATGCATCATTTGCATCCAATTAAAAAACTGCACGTTTCTCTATTGTGTTTCATCCACGTAATGGTTATTATTTTTCTCCACTTTAGAAAATAAACAATGAAAAATACGTTCTCTGTTAAAAATGCTCGAAACCATTTTCAAGCATTTATTTTATTGTTCTCGAATAATCGTTACAATGAAGACAAAAATATTTTTACATAACTGTTTGATTACCGTATTTTCGGATAGGGTGAGAACATTGGAGCGTAATGCGTTGTTTCTTAACAAATAAAACGCAAAGATATAATTACGGTAACGAATAATGTTCCATTAATAGTTAATATTTGGTCATTAAGTAAATAGTGAGTTAAAAGTATTAAAAAAATCAGTTCTCAATGAAATGCAAATTTACCAAGTAGTCAGTCCTTCCGCACCAAAAGTGGCTACACTGTAAAAAAAATCCGTAAAATTTACAGAAAAAAACTGTCAGCCAGGACGCCAGTTTTCTTCCGTTTATTTTACAGAAATCTTCCGTATTTTTATTATTTATTCAAGCTGATTTATTATTTTATGAAGATTAAAAAATGAAACTATACTTTCATAAATCCATTTCAATATTTACTATACTACTACGAAATATATGTATACAAAGGTAAATTTCCGAATATGCCTCTGTAACAGATGACAAAAAAACATAATAATAAAATATTGATTAGGATGCAATGAAATGGAAGTTGCAAACGATTTAAGACTTACTCGCTTTAAATAAATATAAGATCAAAAACTCGAGCACGAGAACCAAAATCCAAACACGCGGGCGAAATTTCGAAGATTCGAAGAAAAACAAAGTATAACCGGTTACAGATTCAAAAAAACAGAGAAATCCTGTATTTTATTACGAACAGTTTTTTTCTGTAAAAAATACGGATAACTTCTTCAAAATTTACAGTTTTTTTTACAGTGTATATGCTTAAAAAAAATTTTTTTTTAACGAAAATGAGTCACAAATGGTGTCTTAGAATAAGTTGTACAAATTTTCAGGAGGTGTAGAGCAATTCAGAATCGTATTCTGAGGGCCGGAAATAGCTTCTTTATGCAGAAGAGGGCTTATTAAAAACAAGAAATAAACCCCTCCTACCAAAGGGAAAACTTTTTGGGAACCTTTTCACTTTGGAAATTGCTTTGAAGTAGCTGCCCGATTAACCAACTAGCGGGGTTATTGGTATCATGCTACCAGTAATTGGTAGACAGGGCGTGTGATGGGCAAAGTACTGTTTACGTCCTAACCGAGGATTTTAAGTATACATGTTCAGCAAAAACGTGCTCCGTATGTACTTTTCTTTTCCTCGCATCACCCCATTACTTAGCGAGCGCCTGGGATCTGCGGTTGGTAGTCGTGTAGAAGCCACAGACGTCATGGTGCTTATTGCGCCGGGGAATGTCTTCTTGCTGGGCGTTAGCTCAGCTGGGAGTTCACCCCATTGAGAAGAGATAAAATGGAGGGAGTGAAGACTTTCATTCATGAAAGCAAGACCCCAAGTCACGTGATAGATTTTAAAGCAAAGCATTAGAAGAAATCTGGTTTCTTTCGCTTGTTTCACGCAAAACATGCCAACCATTCGTCGTTGTTGAGTCACGTTATTTGTGGTCTTTGGGTCAGCTTTTGCTAACCAATGATTGAACTTGCTCCCTCCATTTCAATTCCTGCTCTAAGGTTTCCCCTTTACGTGTGAGTCTGGCACGCTGCGGAATGTGGGATAGCTCGCCACACGCTCCGCATGTACTGGTTACCCAAGGATAATTTTGTACTCGGTTTCAAATCATTCAAACGACTTTATAGTTCTTTCTTTAAATTTGTCAAATATGCACTCCAGCGTTCCCCAGACTTACAAGTACGCTTGTTTCACCAGTTAGATGAGTATCAGAAGACAGTTCTGTTTTTTTGATCCAGCCGAAAAACCCTTGATCCACCACCTCCAGAGGCTTTGATCTGGAATGGGAACTTGGAGGAATTTAACAGCAAGTCACTATTAGAAAACACGCAGGCAGGCATGTTATAATGGATTTTTCTCGATTTGTTTGGGCTTAGAATCCAAAGTTCGCAGGTTTACGCAGTTAATTCCTTTTCAGGGTCTTTCTACAGACCATTTATGATTCATTAATATTAATTTCTAAAAGGACATAAGAGGACATTTTTTGTAGAGTGTTTTGAAAAAAAAAATAACTTTGAATTCCGAAGTTTTTGGTGCTGATCAAAACCGATTTTCGATTTGAGTATTCGATTACTCATTTTTTTCGTCTTATAACTATCGTCAGACACGAGAGAAATTAAATATACCCGCCTTTAATAAGAAAAAAAAATATAAACTGCCTAAAAGCAATTTCTGTAAATTCCCGCACTCATAGTTCTTCAACTTTCTAAAGGTCTTTTCAGCTTTGTAGTGGACGAAGGGCTCTAAAATTCTAGTTCTGATTGCCTAAGAGGTAGGCCTATGCAAATTCATTAATCCTCAACTCGTTTAGTATAGGAAAAAAAAAAAAAATGATAAGCGCTTTTTGGCATTTTCGTCCCACTGTGCGTCGTCTTCGAAACTGTGACCCTCCAATTACGAGTCCAACGCCTAAGCGATCAAGGGCACCACGGTCTTCTGTTAACTGCACAGTACTTTAGGTATTTTTCGTCAATTTCATACCATTAGGTACAGTTATACTATTAAAATATATGTGCGATAGTTAAAAATATAGAGAATGCGTTTCGAAATTGTCAAGAATAACAGAAACGAAATAAAAAAATTACTTCAGTCTACTGTTTGTCAGTAGAGAAAATCGATCGATTTTTCCAGGAGAGTAAAATTCTCAGAAAAAAGCAACAATAAGTGTGTATTCCAACGTAAAGTGAATATTTGTGTTTTGCAACCACAAGAGACAAAAGAACATACTTTGAAAAGTTATGACACTTTTGCATTAATTAAAAATGACTTTAAAGCAAATGAGTTCGTGTAATTATGCGAAAGTATTTACTTTTGCGATAGAGTAAACAATCTGCTCCAGGAAATGTATCCTTTTCAAAAATACTTCGAAATTTCCTATTTTACAAAGTGTTTCATTTGAAAATCTTTATGGGTTTCTAAGATATCGTCGACTGCGACTAAGAAAAGCTGTTATCTTTCGTTCGGAATAATTTTTCGAAACGTTAAAGAAAACAAAATCTCAAGTTGTAATTACTTTGCTAAATTTTCCAAGAAGTCCAAGAATAGAAATACGAAGTATAAAGACACGTGGATGACGGTATTTCGAGGAAAAATCCTTTTTGTTAATAAATAAGGGCACCTTTTCCAATACCTACCGTTTTAATTATTTACTGTATCAGTGTTCAAAAATAGTTTTGATGTATTGTTCCTCCATTATAAAAAAAAGCAGTTTAGTTAGTGGTAAGGGGGAAAAGAAGAAATATAAACGTAACTTTGTCGCTTGAAAGGGGGGGGGGGGTAAAAGAACCTGGCCGTCAGATATGGGAGTTCTGATTTTTTGCCGAGTTGTTTATGACATTGGTTTCATTAATAATCCAAGTTTAGGAGCTCGAGAACCGAAAGTTAACCTAGTCGAAAATCGAAAATACCGTGAAATTTTAGGCCACTTTTTTTTTTCTCCGATTTTAAGCCTCTAAACGACTAAGTTTACAATAATACCTATTATGAACGTTTTTGAGGTAGATTAAATTTGCTGAAACATGAACCTAGAACTATCTCTTTAGACCTATTTCGTTCCGAGATAAAACCATTCTGAACTACAAAATATTGCTAAAACTTGCGAGGTCCGAACAAAAGTAATAAACTTTTAAAGGCTGTATCTTGGAAACTACTGGGTATGTAGTGACAGTTCTAGATTCATAGGGTAGCAAATTTAGTCCACTTTTAAAAAAGTTTATTGTAGGTTTTATGAAAAATTAGTCGTTTAAGGTTAAAATCGGCAAAACTACAGTGAAATCTTAAATTTCACATGTTTTTTCCAATTTATGTAAAGGTTATTCTTTTGTCACCATAACGACCTTAAATGTGCTCTCTTTGCAGACGATATATCGTGAGGAAGAGTGGGAAAATAAGTTTCACTTGTTGACTGTTGTCAGAGTTGTGTATGAAATTCAAAAAATAGAATAAGACATTAAAGGTAAAACAACTTTATTTTTTCAACATAAGTACCAAGACATTGAGGCATTCGTCATACCGCTTGATAAGGTTCAAAAAGACTTCGAGGAAAAATTCAAGGCTTTGCATACGGAAGAAGCATTTTAACGGCTTGTTTAACTTCAGCATAGCTTCCAAAGCGCCATCCGCCGAGATTATTCTTCAAAGCCGGAAACAGAGGGAAATCACTTGGTGCGAAATCAAGACGCTTTTTCCTGAATCGCTCTTTCAATTTCGACAGGATGTCACGTTACTTCGTAACATCTTCCGTATGCAGTGCCTAGATGTTTTTCTGGAGGGCTTTTCGAAGCTAATCAAGCGGTATGACAAATGTCTCAACGTGCTTGGTATTTATGTGGATAAAGAAAGTTGTGTCGAATCTTTCATATCACCTTATATTGTTTGACTTTCATACACACCTCTGTCCACAACCATCAGGGAAAATTATTTTTCGACTCATCCTTGTAAATTAATTTTGAAAGCTAAACTTTGGCAGTAAAATTCAGTAAAATTCTCTGAAGTATTTGAGATTGAACACATATTATAATTGGGTTGCTTCCAAAATTTTAACAGTGTTTTTCTCTGAAAGAGAATGTTTAAAAACATAGGATTTAACCACTCTTATTTGACAAAGTTTAATATTTTTTTAACAATCATTTTAAGCGGTGCGCAGATTGAAATTCATTTTTTACGGTTCTGCACATGACATCACAAATGATGAAAGGCCATATACTGATGCCATTAGCGCACAGCGCAAACTATCATGACCGGACAACACTTTCTGCAAACATTTAATGCGCCAATGTAGTAGCGCGCAAAAATACATCACTTGTGACGTCATAAGGACCATGCCTTATTTCCAAAATCGGACATTAAAAAAATTAAATAAAACACAACTGTTTTGAAAAAAAAAAGTTTTTTCTGGCTCCATGTTCTTTTTTGTTCTTTTTGTTTATTCTAACAATTTCAGTGAGTAAAAGTAGTACTTTTAACTGAAGGAAACAACCCCATTTTAGATTATTTTCAATTCAAATAAACTATACGAGGCGCTGCAGTCTGTTAGAAATGGATGCTGAAAGATGTGAAACAAAAACTCAACCATTTAGACTAGTCCAATGACATCTACCTTGTCCAAGAAAAACTGAAATCTTTTACCTCTGGCTAATTCCTTATATCACCACGAGGTGACGCACCGAAGTTCAAGAATTGCGAATACGAACATAGATAGAAGAAGCTGTTATAGTGCGTTTATTCTTTAACTATAAGAACATAGTGCAAAAATAATAGTGCTAGAAATAATTTGCATTGAATGAGTTAAATCGGAGTCGCTGCTCAATTTTATCAGAAATGCAGGAGTAAATCCAATAATTGACTCGGTAAGTGAAGGATTATTCATGGCAGCATTATCACGTTTTCAGAAATGCCTTCTTTCGATAAGAAGAACGCTAAATGGAAAACAGATTTTTAGTTCCAAAAGTATTTATTGATTTTCATTTAGCAGATACACATCAAACATCTCTCTTGGGGAATGTTTATCGCATTTTCAATTTATCAGAATGTTATTTATAACATGTTAAGTTATCCATCGTAGGAAGTGCAGAGATGTGGAATGATTTAAGTGTGCAGATAAAATTATTATGATTAAAAGAGCTGTTGATTATTAAATGTGGAATTAATAAACAAATCGAGTTTTATTTATTTGTTGTAAAAGAGCCTGAATTCGCAACTCCAATAAACTATAGGGGGCGCTGCAGCCATTGTCTAATGGCGGATGAAAAAGGTAAAACAAACGCATGCCGTAACTTATAACGTGCTTTGACGCTTAGTGAATGACAGTAATTTTTCATCGTGTTTGTGGGAATCTTTCTTTTCTATTCTTCTGAAATTTCATTACACCACAAACTGTCTGAAGCCTGTAATTTACCCCAAAGAAAACACATGGAATGGAATGTTTTACATTTTTCTTTAGTATTGTTCATCAGCGCAAGGTAGCGTATTCGAGCTCTGGAGTTGCGAATTGATAATAAGTAGAATGCTTAAGAGAGCTGCCGATTTTATTCGCTCTCAACCAGAGGCTCCCAAGTGGTGGCACCCTTTGAGCAATTTAAATTTTCCCACCGTACCCTAATCATATAACTGTGGCCAGATAAATAGCAGCATCTGCAGAAATGAGTATTTGAAGAAACCCATGTAGGTTTCAATACTAACAATAGCGAAATATTGAAGTTAGACGTCTTTCTCACAATTGAATGTTTTGTGACTGCTATATCTAGAGAAGTAAAGAAAGTTTTCAGAAAACAGTTGGTCCACAGGTAGGCCTTAAAAGCTACAAGAACAGGTTCAATTTTGGCGGCAATAGCGCCAAGGAGGCAGTGTTGGGCATTAATCAATTACTTTTTCAATTGCCTTGTTAATTGATTAAAAAAGTAATGGCAATTAATCAATTGCAATTAAATTAATTGCAATCAAACTATTAATTGCACTTTGCAATTAATTTAATTGGATTAATGTACGTTAATCGTTTCTCACAATTAAAATAATTGCAATTAATTTTTAAATTGTTTTATGAAACAATTAAAACTAACAATTAACTTTATGTATCTATAGGCACAGCGCAGGGTACAGAGTCAAAAAAATTATTCAATTTTGTATTTTCGTTCAGTGCTGATTGCTTGCTCGCCGCGTGAGACTAGTCTCGTCTAGGCAAGCTTTTTCCACACGTAAATGTTTGTGTTTTAATTAAGTATTTCAAGTTTGTGTAAATCATTGTTTTAGTTTAACCCATAACAGGGGAGGTGAGAAAGAAGGACATAACAGGGAACGTGAGGTCTCAGAGACCGCTCTGTTTTATTTTATTTTATCTTTTTAAAAATCATGTACATAATTAAGATACATTTCTGAAATTTCTCTCAGATGTTTAGACTTTTATTAGTAAAAAAAAAAAAGGAAAAAAAATTTTTTTTGAATTTTTAATTGAAATATACCTTTTTTGAGGAAATTTCGCTGGAGCCATAGGATTTCTTGAGAAAAGTCATATGCTGCAGTAAATAATATATTGCTCGTAATAAAGTTACTGTTGAGCATTGATCTTTTATTTGCTGCTAACATGTGTATTTAAATAGATAATAAAATGGTATCCGTCCACGTCCCAGGTAGACTCGTAGCCTGTATATTATACAAAACCAGTAATTTTTTAAAGAGTTACTTTCAATTAAAATTCACAAAACAATTGACAATTTTAATTGTAGAAAACTACAATTAACAATTAATTAATTGTTAACTGTAGTAAACTACAATTAATAATTAATTAGTCGTTAATTGTGATTTTCCGCAATTACAATTGATCAATTGTTAGTTGTTGTGGTTACGTTTACCAATTAATCAATTGTTAATCTTTAATTATTCACGCAATTAAAATTTGCCCAACTCTGCAAGGAGGGTGGTTCAACCGAACGTTCTTTCTTGTTCATTGCGACTGATATATCTCAAGAAGTATAACTATTATTTAGACGAAATTTGGAACAAATAAGTGAGTCGACACAGAAACTGGCTCTGTTTCAATTTTTCCTGCAATTGCTCTGGATTTTTGACATTGTTTGCGCGAACTTTAATCAACTTAATTTTTAGATAAATTACTTTAAAATGTTTTCACTTACCATTGCCTTGAAAACTTAAATTTCTTCAAGGACTCCATTAATTCCAGTTTCAACTTTGCAGGACTTATATATTCGCACATTTAACATATTGGAGCCAACCAAAAGAATGAGTTTTTTCGGCGTATGATGGAATTAGCTTGGAACTTCAAAGTTGTATAGAGCTCGAGTATGTAACCCTTTTTAATAAATTTTAAATAAAATTCTAAGTACTTCACTCGGTTTAATTGTTGACAGACGACGGCGAAATCTCAATGATTAAAATTTTTTTATCTATTGCCATCTTCTTTTTGTTAACAAATAAAATGCTCTTAATTAAGCGAGCCTTTTTAAAATGATTTTCAATTTTCCCTCTTGATTCTTCTTTTCAGAATAGCAAAACTTTGTAGTCTGGATTATACGTAAGAGTGAAGAATTCCTAAGAAAGATAATTAAAGAAGTTTCGTGGTGGACACGGTATACAAGTATTTTGTGCAAAAGAACACTAACGATTTCCCTATCGAGCTAAGGATTTAAAATGTTTAAAAAACTAATAAAGTTAAAATATTTGTAAGCTTTCAGAAAACATGAACGCATTTGAAAATAATCAACCAAACCAGCAGTTGCCTTATTGATAAATAGAACATCGATTTTTTCTCTCAAGAACTCGAGTATTGCTGTTGTCGTGTCCGTAGTATATACAGAGCCCGATTAAGATATCAGGAGGCCCATGGCCAAATAATCTTTTGGGGCCCCTGTATTCAAACTTTACAATTTTAGTTACTGCATAAAACGAGTTTAGCCGTTGACTATGACATTTTTTGCTATTTGGGGGCCCCTGAATAGTGGGGACCTAGACCACTGCCTATTCAGTAATCAGGCACTGCATATATACACTGCGGAAATATTGGTGCCATTGCCTTGAGAGGTTGGACTTCTTAATTTATTTACATGTAAGACAGCACAAGAATTATTTGCAGAGCACATAGAGAGGAAATAACACCTAGGATGGCGGTGGGAATCGAACCCACGACCTCCGGCATATGAAGCATAGGTTCTACCATACAGCCACGGAGGCTTCTGTACTCGATTATTAATAGTAATTTATGTGTAGTATGGTTTTAGCGACACGTTTGTAGAAAAATATAAGTTAAGAAAAGTAAAAATACAACTATTGATGCTTGGTATATAAAAGCAAATGCAAATTTTAAACTCATATAATATTTTTTATAAGTATCCAAAATAAAACACAACAGTAAAATTATTTCAAAATAATAAACATCAGAAAACAGAAAATAAAGATTCAGATAATACACAATATAAAAACTAATACAAACTATGCATATTGCAAAAATGCAATCCTCATATAAATAATAGCCAATGATCGAGTAACCCGCGAGATTCCACAATGAAGCTCGCGTCACGGCATGATAATTTGATAATATGTTTTGGTAATGTTCAACATGCAAGGAAAGGCTTTATTGTGGCAAGGCCGAACTTGATCCGGTAACTTAACTGTTTTACTGGAAATATAGCCATTTTAGGGGAATGAAGAATCAAAAAAGTGTTTGAAAATGAACGCTGTCCACTAGAGTTTAGGGTTAATCTAACTGGAGTTAGGGTTAAAATTTTAATTTACAAAATATAACCGAACAAGCAATTGCTTCGTTGAAAGAGTAGAAGCAATTTTCACCCGTCATACCATGACGGGCGACTTTCTAGTAAATTAATAGTAATAAAAATAATTATGACAGTGATTTTGGTCTGGTAGTAATTAATTGCAATTAAATATCCCTTCAAAAGTATACAAACAATCATTACGTAATAAAGCTGCTGAATGCAAATTCATATGAGAAGTTTTAAGACGAGATACGTAAGATAATCAATTTGGATCCTCAAAAGCAGAATAGGAAGTAAAGTAATTCCTTATCCTTTAACAAGCATTTGCATGAAACAGAAATAAAATCAGCAACTTGCGCGAATCTTAGTTATTAAAGAGCATCTTGGAAGTGCTGTCTTAATAAGTTTATTTCAGTGTCGCTAAACGTTCACGCATGAATGAAAATCGAAATGACTCGAGAGAGTAGTTAGGACAAATTGCATTTGTGTATGGTTACCTCTGAGAAGGTTTTAACGCGCTGCTCCTGAATGGGTTTTGGTTGGAGCTTTCATAAAACCAGGCTGAATTAATCGCACGTAAATTCTCGCAGGAGACACGTGCTTCTTATGGTTTTTATCGTGCTTGCAAGCTTGGCAGCGTTATCTCATTAAATGGCGAAAATAGCTTTTATTAATATTAAGAAAAGTGATTTACGTGCTAAAAATAGAGTGTAAAATAATAGTGTGAACGCCAATCTTGCCAATGACGGTGAAATATTTATACATGTTATTACACGAACGCAGGAGTAAATTCCTAACGGAAAACATATGCAATCAACTTTTCCAGACACTCTGTAAGAAATTCTGAAACTGTATCCGGATTCAAATCTAAAAAAAACTTAGATAAATATTTTTATTTTTAAAGCGTGGTACATATTTTTTAAAACTTTTTAATTTCATTAACCATTTTCTGCCTTTTAGTATCGCGTGTCTGAAATATATCAATCAATTTAAAATAATTCGATCAGACAATGACAGAGACGGTTAAGCTAATTTATTTTGCATAGAAAATTGCTTTTTTTTTCCGGATTTTTTTTTATGACTTCAAAATAAGATTTTGAACACTTTTTTAGATCATTTCAATCTTATTTTCTTGCATTGTCATGTAATTCTGAACTACGTACAAAATTTCAAGTTTCTAGGCGACAGAGAAGTTAGTTAAAATTCAATCACAAAATTCCACCATAACAGACGTTTACCAAACCAAGTTAATAAAAACATGGTAAAATAGTGCAATTTTGAGACACAAAAATAGGATTTCTAACTATTTGCAACTAATGCACCAAACAAATAAACCAAGCCTAAAAAAGAACATTAAAAGATACATTAAAATGAAAAACAACCCTCCAACTAAATAAACCAAGTCATAAAAACTAATAAAATGTGGAACATCCGCCACTAAATGCATCAGGTCATTAAAAAACATTAAAAGTTCTATTGAAATGTAACATTAAATGTCCATTCTACGGAAAACGGTAATTTTGTCCTCAAAGCATGAGAAGCAAGCACGGCGGCAATGAAAGCGATATCTTGTTTTCAGCAAGGTAGGAAAAAAAAAATCAATCGCCAAATTAACGTTATTCTATCTTATCCCCTGTTTCAGCGACTAGCACTCAAAACGTTTGCATTTTTGTAAAAACAACTTGTATTTTGGTCCTCTTAAGAGCAGGGGTTTCCCTTAAACAAACCCTGTGGCACGAGAGCCCGTGATGACCAAGGCCTACTGTGCCCAACTCAGTTTTCCTGACCAGAGGCTCTGGGGTGCAAGGCAGATGTTCCGGTTAGGTGGTCAGTCTAACGTGGATCCTCCCAGTGTTTGGTTCCCAAGTACGCTTGGTACTCATTTTATGGATCCACTGAAGGGATGAACGACTGAGTTAACCATGGCCAAACCGGGAATAGAACCCTGACCTGTGGCGTGGGAGCACGAAGCGTTACCACATAGTCACTGGACCTCAGGGTTTTCCAAAAAATAAATAAATTAATTAATTTGTCATTCCTCAGTTGAATCGACACTTTCTTTCTCTATCTTTTCTTTTACATGGTGTTTATTAAGTCTTGCCACTGACAAAGAAAATTTATATTGCTAGGGGATTCCGCCCACTGACCGTTGTCACTCACTAACCTCCGAAGATTGCTTCGCAATCAAATAAGATTCAAAGGCCGTGGTAGCCTGATCGGTAGGGCATTGGACTCGGGGCCGGAGGGGCTCGGGTTCGATCCCCGCTGGTCGAAGACCCACCGTCGTCATTAAAGGGGACTGGGCGACGTTAAATATGCTCGTGGTCTCAATGTCCTCCAAGTGAAACGATACCTCTGGGGGTGCTAGTACCAGGTAGCTATTAGCTCTTGGACTAGTTCTAAATTCTCATTAACTGTTCGATCCGGTGATGGTGCTGCCATCTATCGGTATACAAAATAATGGAGGCAAGGCACATAGTATGCAGATCCCTCGACATAATACAGTTGTAGTCCGTTGTGACTCTTGAATAGAATAGAAATAAGATTCACATAGATTTAAATCGTCTCTTAAGAAAGAATCAGATTATAAACGCGTTACCAGTTCCGTTTGAAAAAAAAGTACCCCTTGCCCGGGTCCTAAACTAACTAGGGCAAACTGGCAGAACTATAGATGCTAACGGTTTCTTGAGCATTGCAAAACGGCAGTTTTGTCCGCTTGAAAAGTCGCTTTCAAATTCGTGGTCTAATAATATTTTTTGCTATTTAGCTATGGGCTTGAATTGAGTTGAGAATAAGATTTTCCATCAAAATAGAAACCCTCATACATGCTGTTCTAATTAATTAAGAAAGTTGGAACACGCTTTATTTGAAGCAGAAAAAAAAAAAATCTTTCGAACGACATAGAATGTTAAGGGGTGTGGAAAATCTTTCATCCATTTAAAAGGCAATTTACGTGAAATTTTAGTTAAAAAACTCAGTCAAATTAATTATAAAAAAACTCATTCGAAATTTAAAATAAGCTACCCCGGGGGCACGAAGTAATTTTGTACGAAATTTCAGGGCTGTAGGTGCTACGGGGTCTCATGTGTGAACGCAGGCTTGCCACAGACTTCCTTTCAGTTTCTTTGACGTTACTTTTTTTTATTTTATAGAGGAAAAAAAAATAACTATTTAAAATTTTCCCATAATTTGCTTTTTATTTTGATCCTGATCTCAACAAGTCCTTCCCTCCCATTCGCCATCTAAAGGCATATAAGTGGCAAAAACTGAAAATGGTGTCTATGAAAGGAAAAACAAACTCCCAGGGGGTGCAGCCACGATTTTTCGAAGGTAAACCTCTCAGAAGGTTTGGTTTCATCACATATTGCCAATCCTAATATGACAGTTTTTTCCATATAAGGCTGTTTGACTTGAAGGAAAATTGGAAAATTCCAACTGAGCTAGTATCTGATGCGTAGTAGATAATCGTCTAAAACTTCTCAGAGCTACAAAAGTTGCTCATGCAGAAATGAATTAACATTATGAAAAAAAAAAGCTTCTTGAGGTAAGCATCAAAAAAATTTATGAAAAGAACATCCAGCATCCAGCATTCATTTGAATTTAGATGTTTTGAATTCAAATTATGTTTTTCGCAATTAATAATTAAGTCTTTCAAAAACAAAAATTAAAAAAACCCCGTGTTTTTTTTTTGTAACTACTTGGTTTAAATCATTGTTTCAACCATCGTGATTTAAACACATCAGCCCTGGCTCAAGTACGCAACGCAATAAACTGATCACTCTGCACCCCCCGAAATAGCGTTTTTTTTTAATGGTGTTCCGTGGAGCCCAAAGGTTTTATGAAGATTCCTCAAGAGCTTCTTTTATTGAATTCCAAGTTAGTCACTTAAAATCGATCAAAACTCTTTAAAAAAAAAAAAAAAAAAAAAAAAAAAAAAAACAGCACCTAGCATTTATTTAAATTTTGATATCTTGTAGTCAAATTTCTTTTTTCTCAATCACGAGTTCCAATACAGCCCTACCCGTTGGGTTTCTACGGATGAAATGGATAAGTTTACTAGGACTCGACCGATGACATTTTTTGGCCGATGGGCCGATGCCGATTGTTGGCCGATGACCGATTGTTTTCCACCAAATGGCCGATTGCCGATGGCCGATGGCAAAAAAAAATCTAACAGAAATAAATTGATAAGATGAGAAAAAACAACAGCAAAAAAAAAAAAAAAGGAAGAAAAACAAAGACACTGTTTAATAACCAACTGATTTGTTTTTTTTTAATATAACATATAACTAAGATTTCAGCAAAAATTTAAAAAAGTATGAATTATGTACACTATACATAGTTAAAACACTTTAAAATATGTTGTTTAATCATTCAAAAAAAAAAAAAAAAGAATAAAAATATGAAACCGTCAGCAAATTACGCAATTCAAGTGGAAAGATTGCACGTAGACATTTTTTAGTCATGAAATTATCCAAATGAGGTAACAAATAAATTACAATATTAAATCATAATAGGAATATTTTTATACTTATTTAAAATTTATGAATAGAAAAATTTGCATTTTTCGTAAAAACTATTACAGTGACGTAATTTTTTCTGAAAAAACAAATAGCCATAAAAGAGTGAGGTTTTTAAAACGCAGCTGCAATAAACAAACTTGATATTTACTCCAAGTTAATAATAACTGAATACATATACTACTTGATCTGATGTTTACACACATAATATTGAACAATTTGATTGTTTAAAATCTTTTATGAAGCACTACAAACAAGTTCAAATTAATTTTCTCAATTTAACAATAATTTGCTGAAACTTAAAAATTTCTTAATAGAAAATCCTTGAAACTTTTCTATAACATATTTTTTAAAATATGATGAAAACGAAAGTAACTGGTTCATTGATTTCATAAAAATACTTGAAAATAGTTACTTACAATTAAAAAAAAAATCAGTCGCTATAAATGAGGCAAAACAAAATGGCGTATTACGAAATAAAGAAGAAATAAGAATGAGAAATACGCAAAATGACTTTTCTTGAGCAAAATAAATAATCGCTAAATATTTAAGAAATGCTTGAAACGACGAGGGACGGGCGGGGGGGGGGGAACCTGCTGATTTTGGAGTAACTCACAATTTAAACTTCGTTCCCAACTTCGTCCTCATTTGTTTAGTACAGAACCGCAACCACCAACGCCTCGGAAGAGTTTCTGAGTCGACTTCAGCACTTCCGAAGAAAAAATTCATAAATCCATTTGATTTCCGAATTATGTCACCATTCAAAACGCTTATAATAATTTTCTTACATTAATGCTCTAAATTCTTCCTAAACAATAGATTAAGTTTGAAAAAAAAAAATCTCTAAATTTATGAATGGTGTTAGTTTTAAACAACTCTGAAGTGCAACTTGAGTTTAATTTCAGAAATCCAGGGAGGGGGAAGGGGAGGGCAGGCAAGTGTTCTAAAAATTACCGTCGGTTCAATTTGAATCTAACAAAATAACATAAAAACTGGTTTCACCATCTCATGTTTGTTTCCATGGTCTCCAATTTGGCAATATACACTCCATAAAAAGCAAATTGACGCATCAAGAAGCAATCATCCGATTTGCTTTAAAATTTTGTAAGCATGATTGTTTTGACCAGATGTGCAAATGATTAAAATTTGGTGTCCAATGAATGAATAGTTTGATCTCCAGCGCATCGAAACTGCGCATCCAGCAGATGTATATAAAGAGCAGTTCTTCAGCAGTTGTTAAAACTTTCGGTTTGATTGCGATTCAGATTATCTTTCAACAACTTAAAAATGCCCCCCCGCATGGTTCGTGCTCATTACGAGCAACTATCAGAGTTTAAACGAGGTCATAATCATTGGATTGAAAGAGGCCGGTCGGTCAGATCGGAGAATCGCTCGTCATTTGAGTCAAAGCGATGCGGCCATTCAAAGATGTTGGCAAGGATGGGTGGAAAATGGCAGAGTTCAGCGTCAGGATGTTAGCGGTCGACCTAGGGTCACAACAGATCGTGATGACAGAGCGATTGTCCGATCAGCTGTTACAGCGCTTTCTTCATCTCTATGAACCACCAGACATTCAACCCAAACACAAGTGTCCATCATGACCATTTACAGACGGTTGGGACAACGAAATCTAGTCTCGCGCCGACCGTTACGCCACCTGCCACTGACGCCTACACACTGCCGAGCCAGATTACAGTGGTGCATGGCTCGATCAGGTTAGAATAGTGCCGACTGGGAATGTATAGTCTTTAGCGTCGAATCCCGCTTCCGAATGTGTCATATGACGATCATCGAAGACGTGTTTGGAGACACCCAGGGCAGAGGAGGGATCCTGGTTTCACTTTTGCACGCCGCACTGGCCCTCAAGAAGTCATTATGGTCTGGGGTGCCATTTCCTTTGATAACTGGATCCCTTTGGTCGTAATTAGAGGTACACTTACTGCACAGTGGTACGTCGACGACATTCTAAGACCTGTTTTGTTGCCGTTTCTTTTGCAGTACCCTCGGCTGGTTTTCAGCAGGACAATGCCAGATAACATACGCATGTGTTGCTATGACCTGTCTGCAAGCTTGTCAAACTCTTCCGTGGCCTGCCAGATCGTCAGATCTCTCTCCCATCGAGCATGTCTGGGATATGATCCCACTGCTGATTGCTCCTATGAGCGTTCTCCCCCCTTAAGTTCTTAATTTGTTAATTATGCTTATTCCCAGGTAGCACAAACCATCGGATTTACGTTGGAGAAAGGTTGAAAATGCATCGCAATGGTTGGAAATATGTTTTGGTTAGATATTGGTTTTTTCATACGCTCATTCGATCATTCAAAGCATCGGAGGATGGTTTAAAACCAACCTATATCTGACTAAACGCATTCCCAACTTATTTCTGACCTTCAAACCTGTTTCACATTTATGCCCATTCATTGCAAGCTCGTTGCTGATTTGCGCGTTCTGCGAAGCGCACGTAAATGCGTCCCATAAGGCCCCCCCCCCCGCCTCTGCAGTCTTGTTGAGACCCAGGACTTGAAAGGGGTGAGGGAGGAGTGCGCCGGGGGCTATTTTTTTTCGTTTCACTTTTCGTGAAAATTTCTTATGAATTCTAAATGAGGGAAATTAGTAATTTGAAAATATTGTTTTTTGATGAAATTTTGCTGTTTAAGTTCATCCATGTAGGTGTTTTTTCCTGAAAAAAACATAATTGTACAAGAAAAAACCCTTTTTTAAATGTAAAGACTGCTACAATTAAGCCCTGGAGAAAGTATGAATAAAATCAACTGTTGACAATTTGTAAATATATATCATATACATATTTACAAATCTATCGTCTGTAGTCTATAGTCTATTATCATTATAATGATAATAGACAACACAAATCTCGCTGTCTAAATAAATATGAAAATGTGCCGTGCCACGGCATTCTGAAAAATCAGAGAACATCAACTTTGGTCAAAGTGAGGATAACACGGTCATTATCGTGATTCCGCAATAATTATATTTATACTAGAAACTCGCCCGTCAAGGTATGACAGGTGAAAGATGCTTATGCATTTGAACGAAGCAATTGCTTGTTTAATCGTCATCAACCATCAAAACAGTTAAGGGGTCACAGTACATTTCGAACATTTTTTTTTAAATTTAAGTAAATTTTATATTTCTTTGAAACCATAATATGCATACTTATTTCGTAATCAATAATTTTTTTTCAAAATTTAAAAATACTGTCCACTTTTTTTAAAAATACAAAAAAATTGAGGAAATTTTCTATTTTTTAAAATCCCTAAGGCTTTTTTACTTTTGCACTAATTAAAAAAAAGTTTTTTGCTAAACGATCACTATAATCATCTCTAAAAATTTGTGCATTCATTTGCTTATGAGTTTATTAGAAAATGTTCTGTGATTAATTATGTAAAAAATCAAAGTTTTTTTCTTTAAAAAAATGGTTTTTAAAGGTTTAACATGCTCTAAACATTTGAGTAATTAATAAAATGCTTATCCAATGCACAGTTTTGTCAAATATGCTATCCCAATTGCAAAACGTTTTACTTTAAAGCTGTATCTTTAATAGAAAAAAAAATCCTTAGGGATTCTAATGACATGAAAACACAAAAATACCATCATCGAGAAAAAGCAGTTTCAAGTTTTTCTTTTGCATAAGAACACATAGCGAGCATGGCCTAAAACGACTTACATTTGAACTAAAGCAATGAAACTTTTCCCCTGTGTTCAGAATAGTTTTTAGTTTTGAAATAAGCAAAATGTTTTTGATCGTTTCATCATTTTTGAGGTACTGTAACCCTTTAAGTTTCTGGATCCAGTTCAGCCTTGTCAAAAAAAAAAAAAAAAAAGCATTTCACTGCATGTCAAACTTGCCGAAAAATATCATCGAATTATCATGCTATGGCGTGAGTTTCATTCTTGAGGACGTCAGAGCGTTACTCGATCAGTGAATTCGCTACTAGCATATGAAGCAGTTTTTTTAAACAAATTTTCTTTATCATAATAAGACTTAAAAAAACACTACATTAAAGTTAAGTACGTAAATTTTTACATACATTTAAAACACAACGATAAAATAAACTTTATTACGTTTTTCTCCTTCTACAAGCTTTCACTTTAAATAACATTTTGAAATCGCTATTGAAACTGCCTTTGGGTTATGATATTTATGCTAGGCAAGCAAAGCAAAACGATGTTTGCATTGAGTATTGCTGCATTAGTTCACGCAAACTAAAATATTTATAAGGATACCATTTCGCGCTCCTGCATCCGATAGCGTGAAACTTAAGTGAAAAATACTTCTAGCCCGCAGCAATAAGCAGTTCTCAAAATTGCAAAGAAAAATTTTGTAAACATAGAAATTTAAAAGTGACATAAATACTCTGCTACTCGATTTCGATAATATGCGTCATGATGTATGCTTTTAAAAATGCTTTTGTGCTTCGGGCTATGTTTAGAAAATATGTTATGTAATATTTTTGTTGGGTTGATGTGCATATTTTATTTACCTTTTTAAAGCTTGGCAGAAAAGATGCAGAAGAGATAAAGTTCTACGATTTCTTTTTTGTCAACGATGCTCAATTTTCATGAAAAAATTCAATTTTTAAGTTTTGTTTTTGTTTGAATTAAATTGCTTGGAAATAATAGGCTTGAGTATCTTTATGAATATTAAGCACTAAATTATTCATTTAAGCATATTTGAATTTTTTTTAAATATTTCAATATTTTATTTAAAATATAGATTAATATTTATATCAATTGATATAAATATTTCAGTAAAGTAAACAGCGACATAAAAAACCCCTACGTTTTAGGATAGCTGATAGCTATATAAATATGAATTTCAGAAACCTTTGTGGATATAAAAAGCGAGAAAATTTAGTCAAATTAATTTGTAAATTTATAACATTGAGTAAACTTTGGATTCAAAATATACTGAATTACCGAGAGTTAAACTAATGTATGATATTGAATAGGCATTTGTAGAAAATTTGGTGATTTTTGGAAATTTTTGAATTTTAAAATTTAAGAAATTGTTACTTTTACACATTGACAATTCCAACGCTGTCCAGCACAGAACTGCATCATAAAAATAGCTTTCTTAATATTGTATATTTATATTTTCTTTCACTTATGAAGGGGCTTCATGTAATTCCGAAGTAAGGGTTTGCAATATTTATTTTAAATAGGCGATTCGCAACTTTCGATTTGTACATATGAGGCAGTGAGAAGCAAAGGGATGTAAGTGGACATTTTCAAGTTTTGAGCGAAATGCGTTTAAAGATAGCATCCTTGGTAGGCTTTCATTGATTTTTTTTCTAAATCATGCTGTATAGAAGGAACTACAAGGTTTACTAGTACCATTTCTTGCCCCAAGATAGAGGAGAGGTTCACCTACCATGTGTACTGGTTATCTCCAAATTCTTAATTTTGCCACACATTCCTTTGCTTCTTATTGCCTCATATGTGAAGTGAGCGCAAATATAATCATTTCGAAGTTCTCCTTATGCATGTAACCTTTTTTTGTGCAAACGTTTATTCAATAATTTACAGTAGCTTCATTAAGGTAGGAAAAGGGCGGTGCGTTCCGCAGTGCTTGACCATTTTTTAGCGGCTTGAACTTAAAAAACTTGCTAATGATTAAGTAAAATAGAGGTTTTATCAACTTTCAACTACATAGTTTTAATTAGTATATATTTTAAAAAGTAATATGTATACATATTTTATTATCTAAATAAATATTTTTAAATTTACGTACCAATGAAGTCAAATTTAGTGATCAAAATGCTGTGATCTGTTGTAATCAAAAGCATTTTCAAATTTAATGTCTCTTCAAAGGTAGAATTTTGTTTTTAATTATTCATTCAACTTTATAAATCATATTTAACCTGTTTCAAATATTATACAAATGCATCTGTGCAAAGTTTCACTTCATAAGTTTTCGATTATGCATTTATCATGCTTCCTTAAAATCCCTTCCTTGCGCATTATTCTTAAAATACAGTAGCATTTCCTTTATCTGGCCCTCGTTGATACGACTCCACTAAATCCGGATCAACTTTGTAGAACTCCTTTCAAGTTTTATTTTTACACTAGTGTTTCCGCACGGCTTCGCCCGTAGTTAAAAAGTAAAAGGACATTCGGTTCGCCTGTATATTTACAAATAATGGATGACGAATTTCTCGCCGATTGGCTATGTTCATTCGCTCTCCTATTCCACATCATGATGATTTCGTAATTGACTTGTCCATCTTATGATAATTTTGCTCCGGAAAGTGTTCTTAAAATTGAAATAGAAAAGGAACAAAATCGAATTTTGGAAAATCGCTTTGAGGTGCACACCATCATGCAACAAACTAACTTTGTGCCAAATTTCATGAAAATCGACCGAACGGTCTAGGCGCTATGCGCGTCACAGACATCCAACAGACATCCAGACAGAGAGATTTTGAGCTTTTATTATTAGTAAAGAAAGATAAATAACACTTGTGATAGCAAGAACCTATAACTATGCCAAACATTGGTTTTTGTTATGATTAAATATTCAGCTTTTGCGAAGATTGTACATTATATTACGGTCATCTAACAATCACCATACAGTACTCAAAACGTCAGACCTTCATACGCGTTTGAAGCAGAAGACAATAACCCATTCTTTCTTAAGAAACGATGCGAAACTTTGGAAAACATTTTTTAGGGTCTGGAGAACAATTTTATGTGGTTTTCTTACAAAACTTGCTTTTCTTTTTTATCGTGAAGAGCACAAAGTCTGCCTTGATTAAAGGATTCACTTTGCTTATAACTCGGATTATAGGGGTTTTTGATTCTCCGGATTGCATTTGGTTCCAGTTAGTCCGGATGAAATATTTAAAACTCGTTTTGGATAAATGAGTCTGTTTGAAGTTCCGGTGGCTTCGAAAGCCCAAACCTACCTTTTTAACAAATTCCTCTCTTTTGTTCTTTTCTGGAGTACAGGTAGTTATCAAAATAATGGAAACACCTGTGAATAAAAGTGATAATTTTTAATGCGCTTCGTAAGTAATAAAGAATAAAACTATCTATCAATTTTTTTTTTATAAATAGCAATGTATATGATCTGGTAGTATATGGTAGCTTAACGAAAGTTCTGGAAGTTTTGGATTTTTTTCAAGCTTGTGAAATGTCGGACCTCTCAAATTGTTGGAACGCGTCTAGCTGGAGCAAATGTAACTGAAACATCTCAACTTTTTGGCGTTTTTTGAGATACAGTATCTAAAGTCATAGGGCCGTGGTAGCCCGATCGGTAGAGTGGCGGATTCGAGGCCGGAGGGTCCTGAGTTCGAACCTCGATGGTCGAAGATCCACCGTCGTCATTAAAAGGGACTGGGCGACGTTAAATATGCTCGTGGTCTCAATGTCCTCCAAATGAAACGATACCTCTGGGGGTGCTAGCACCAGGCAGCTATTAGCTCCTGGTCTAGTTCTAAATTCTCATTAACTGTTCGATCCGGTGATGGTGCTGCCATCTATCGGTATAAAAAATAATGGAGGCAAGGCACTTAGTATGCAGTCCTCGACATAAATACAGTTGTAGTCAGTTGTGACTCGGGATCGGAATCGGAATCTAAAGTCATGATAGCATACACACATCGCAGTAAGACAAGCTTGGTAAAGCAAAACAGTGGAAGGAAAGAGAAGCTCAATAAAAGAAACCAACGGGTGTTGAAGTAGATTGTATTAGTGTCTAAAAGGTAAAAAACAGCAGCAAAAGGGACCACAGAACTCAATCACGGTCAGGATTCACCAGTGGGAGTGATTATAGTTAGAAGGGCTCCTTTATAAACAGAACATTTACGGCAGAGAGTAGCGATCCCAAAATTCTTTTCCAAGTGTTTCCATTATTTTGATAACTACCTGTATGTTATAAGTGTAATAAAAACGTGTCGTATAAAAAAATTTGCGTACTCTACCGCAAGGGTCTTAACGTAATTAATCTATTAATTTCAGATTTGAAACGGAGTATTTATTTGTACATCATATGAGGCAGTGAGCAGCAAAGGGATGAAAGTGCCAAAATTAAAAATTTGGAGATAACCATTACATATGGTAGCTGAACCTCTATTTTGCCTTGGGGCAAGATGTACAGTAAAACCTGTGAAGTTGACCAACCTTGTAAGTTGACCACCTGTTTAAGTTGACCACTAAAGTAGTGCACCGCAAGTGGTCAACTTACATAGGTTTCACTGTAGTATTAATAACCCTGGTAGGTGCTGCTATACAGCATGATTTAGAAAAAAATTAATGAAAGTTTACCTAGGCCTGCAACTTTAAACGCGTCTTATTCAAAACTTGAAAATGTCCACTTACATCTCTTTGCTTCTCACTGCCTCATATGAGAGTTGTTTAGCGTTCCCCGAACGCCTGTTATCTTCTAAAAAGTTTTGTTCTTAGTTTCCGATGTCAAACATCTGTAATTGCGAATCAGCTCCAGTAACTTCCCAAATTCTTCTGAAGCGGCGAACAGTAATCATTGTCTACTCTAGATTACGTGATAAAAATGTTTTATTCGTTTTTCTCCTTTTTGTGTCTTGATGGAAGTAAATGTTATGTTCTTTGGTCATTTCTCCCGATTTTATTACCACCCTCGTAGTTAAAAATTATAAAATATAAGACTTATTTTGCTATTTCATGTGTATTAAAGATGAGAATTGAATTTTGTGTTGGGATTGAATTCTTCAAAACTCCATGGAAGCAAGCATCTAGAATTCAACAGAAAACCTTTAATTATGAAAGAAATAATATTTTATAAAAACTTTTAGCCACTATATCGTTGCTATTTTCGTCCCCAACCAAGATTCAGGTGAAAGACGATGATGTAGAGTACCCTATGTGAGAAAAGCGTTTTTGTGAAGACAAACTTAGAGAAATATGGGTGCATTGCCCTCAATTCGCCTCGTGGAAACAGGAAATATGCTTACGGCGCAAAAACAAATAAATTCTTTTTTGACGCTTGTTTTGAGGGTTGAAAAATCAATCTTACAATTGTTAGTTGAATATTTTGTACTCAAAGTAGACAATTTCAAATTTTTCCATTAATCCATTGCTTAATATACGTTTATTGTGATTACCTGGTTTTTAGAACATTAGTTTCACTTTTATGAGGTTTATTGAAAGGGAGACGGAATGAGAAAAAATATTTTCAATTCCGGTAAAAGCACATTTTTTAAAAATCTTTTTTTTTTTTCAAACGGAAAACAAATTGTTTGTCATATTTTTAAGCTTAAATTACATCTGTATAGGTTTAGTTGATGGTGTTATACGTGAAAGTTTTTTTTGGATGAAATGGTCACAACACATCGTCATCTCAGAGCAACAGTAAGATATCTAGTCCCAGAAACAACACTAAGATGTCTTACTGTTGCTTTGAGATGACGATATGGTAATCAGAGACCAAAAAACCTTAAAGGGGACGAAGTAGGGCACCTTTACCCGATACATGTAAAAACAGTTATGACATCTCTATTTGCTAATTCTGGCTGCACTAGTTCCTGTAAACGGAACATATATTTACAGAATTCTTGTTTTTATATATTTTAATTGTTTTCACAACTTTTTTTAATTGCCTTTATCAAAACTTATTCTACATAGTTAATGCAATTCTTTTATAACTATAAGTATGAACTAATTTGTTTTACTTTATTTGTAATTTCTTTCACTGGAACACTTTGCTCTTAAAATATCTCTTTGTCTTGCACCAAACAATACGAAATAGCCTCCCTTTTTACTTCCTTTTACAAAAAAGTAAGTATTGTATTCGCGAAAAAATTTTCTCTCAAAAATCGGCCTTAATTTCCATTTTGCTCGCCCCCCGAATGAATATTGATTTTTCTTTTCAACCCGACCACGCGTGGATACATGCCTAAGAACGTATAGACACCTAAAGAATCCATCTGACGATCGTCGAGTTAATTACAACGAGTTTTCTCGTGACGTCCGTATGTACGTATGTATGTGGGTATGTGCGTATGTGTTTATGTGTGTATGTATCTCGTATAACTCAAGAACGATATGTCCTAGAAAGTTGGCACATAGACTCCAAGTGGGGTCTATTTGTGCACCTTCTCTTTTGGTTGCATTCGGGCGTTTCAGAGGGGTCTTTTACACCTTTTTGGGGTAAAATCATTGTTAATTTCGATGTCAACTCAAGCGGTGCTACAATTTGGCAAACATTAGGCAAGCTTTTGTTCGCCAAGTTTTGTCGCCAACTTGCCGTTTTTTTTTAAATTTTTTTAATCTGGTTTTAATTTGGCCATATCTAGAGAGTTAACCATTGAATCACGTTGAAACTGCCAATATTGGGAAAATTTATCTGTGTAAAACGTTTTCTTTGCTTCGGTTCGTAACAGACTTGGAATGAAAGTATTTAAAGTGTTTTTTTTTTTGCTCACTCCGAGGCACTATTATCTTTAAATTGGAGTAAAAGGAAGTCATGTGATGCACACATCAGCTCGTTATGTAGTAGAGTCTCGAGAACTCGAAACTTAAAAATCCATCAAACTCGGCCACATTCTGACATGACGAAAAAACTGCGCACGAGAAACCTGTGACGCTCATTCTCGATAACCCGGCACTTGCACTAACTCTGCCAGTTTTTGGGTCACATCAGCAGCTCGAGTTTTCTGGACTCTGCTGCTTTGGGATTTAAGCTTTCTTTGAAGTAATCAAAGCATTGTAGAATTAAATATTTTGAAGCAAAAAAGCGTTTTCAAAAAACATAGTTTGAAATGCAGAATAAATATCTTTAGCTACCCATACTCCTTTTAATTAAAAAAAAAAGAAATAATAACTGAATTTGTGTAATGTTCTCTATTTTCATGGTAAAACATAGTTAAGGGAAAACGAATCCGTAAGTTTTTTATTATGTTCTTTATTTAAACGCATCAATGTATTCGTGTTCTTTACTCTACTAATTAACGTATTTAATGTTTCTTACTCTGATGATAAGTAATAGTTAAGGAAAATGTATCCGTAATTTAACTGCAAATTTTTAGAATTTTTGATGCAAATGTACACACGTGGTTTAAGTACTTTAACATAGTACATCTTAGTGAATTTTTACTTGATTAGATACAACAGATTCTTGGCAAGAAAAAATATTTTGGCTTAAAGAAATCCTCTTAATTATAACTATTAGAATGCTTGAAAATGTTTTATAACTATACACAAGGGCGTTTCGCATTTGAAGAATGTTAACTAGCAATAATACTTTATGTACGAGTATGTATTTGAAATAAAAAGGACCATTACAGAACAGTATTTGTTTCATTTACAACGCTCCTTTCAGAAAACATTTATCAGAAAAACATGAAAAGTTTTTTTTTTTCCTTTTTTTGTTAAAAAGGTGAAAAAGCCTCGGGGAAAACTTAATGCTTGTCCTTTTTTTATGAATTTAGTTAGAATGAGTTTCATTCTAACCTCGAAGAAAAGTATTCGTTCTTTTGTTAAAAGAGTCATTAGGAAAGAAAAGTTGCTATTTAAAGAAGTAGTATTTGAAAAGTGATGGTATTAAATCTGAAGTATGGGTGTAAAAAAACTTTTCAATTTTTCTGAAATAAATACTGTTTTTAAGGCAAATGATTAAGTATGAAAAGTAATTCCATACTTTTCCTTTTAAATTATTTTCTTTAAAAATATTGTAAGAACATTTCTTTTTAAAACATTGAGTTCAGTTTTTTTGGAGTTTTCATTTTTAATCAAAGATGGCGAGATATGTATGGGATTGAAAAGTACAAAACACATTAATAAAGCATAGACTACGTGAATATTATAAGCACTATAAAATCGTCTGTCAAGATATGACGAATAAAAATTGCTTCTACATTTAAACGAAGCAATTGGGGATATTTTGATAACTGAAATTTTAACCCTGACTCCGGTGGATAAACCCTAAATTCCAGCAGATAGCGTTAAGATGTTGACCACTTTTTCGTTTCTTCGTTCTCTTTAAACACCAGTGAAACAGTTAAGTTACCGGATCCAGTCCAGGCTTGCCGCAATAAAGCATTTCCCTGAATGTCAAACATCACCAAAAAATATTATCAAATTATCATGCTATGACGCGAGTTTCAATGTTGGTGACGTCAGATAGTTACTCGATCAGTGATTTTCGCTATTACATATATGAGGGTTAGAAAGATGCGACGGGATTCAGTTCGTGTTTCGTCATTAAATTTTGCAATGTACCAAACAACAAATTTGAGTAAAGTACGTGTATTGAATTTCTTGCATACATTGGACCATGGGTCCACTAGACAGCGCTGACAATTTATGACTTTTTTGTGTTAAAACGATGCAACTATGATTTTCTCTGTGCATCCACCAATAAATGACAAATGTGATCTGCTTTTGAAATTCTCGAAAATTTTGAAACTTCATACGTCGCTCATTTCGATCGCAGGGGGCGCGGAACCCAATCCTATGCATCCGACAATCAATGTCAACGCTTCAAAGTTTGTTTATTTTTGATTGGACGTCGTTCAATTTGACCGTAAGAGGCGCTGAACGGAACGCTTTCATCCACCAATCAATGGCAACGTATGGAAAACAGGGATTCTCTGTAGGGCGCTCTCTGTTGTCATGATTTTAAGCGATTGTCAAGGCCTATAAGCGTAAGCGAAATTTAGTGGGGCCGCGGTTGGATACAATACTTAGTAGATAATAATTTAGATATCAATGGCGTAGCGGGATTCCTTAAGTAGATAACGCCGACGTGATGCATAGGGAAAGAAAAAAAGTAAATAAATAATAATAATGATAATAATAATAATAAAGCATGCATATTTATAGACAGATTTTTCTATGAATGGAGTTGACTCAAATGATGAGAATTCTGTATGACAAGAATACTTTTGAGTGAAGAGAGCGTTGAAAAGACAAGAAGTTAGTAGCAGCCTAGTAATATATTTGAAAAAAATATTGTCAAAGAGCTAAATGCAATTTTATTTAAAAAACAGAGAAAAATTATTGTACTGTTTTTTTATTTTATTCAACTGATTAATTTGGTTACTTATTTTGCATCTTTTCTTATGTTATCATTGATTCGTCTTAATATTACAATAGCGTACATTTTTTGTTGCATAGATAAATCGTTTTCTTGTGATTGCGTCTTATATTAAGCTATGAATTAAAAATACTACAATTCATTAAGCTTCTTTTCGAACAAAATTTGGCATGAATCAGGAATGGTAGACTAAAATTTATGCAATGTGTGCTGCCTCGTTTTTGAAACACCACGCGATGTAATATAGAGCATAAAAATCCGACGCCCCCTCTAAGTTTTGCAATTGAGTTGCAATGCTTGATTGCAGAGAATTTAATCTGTCAGAAATTTAAAAAAAAAAAAGCTTTAAGATTTATAAATACTTTTGTACTGAACAGTAGAGTAAGAAATAAACAACGTCAGAAAAGCACAAATTCGCAGATTACTGTAAAATGCAGTAATCTGCGAATTTGCGCTTTTCTGAAACTTGCTTTAGTTTCAATTTTTCCAGTTTAAGGCTTTTACATTTTAAAAACTTTTATCAAGAACTTGTAGTGACAGATAATCGTATGTATGCTTTTTTTCCAGAACAATACCCTGCCACAAATAAAGCAACAAAATGGAGCTGAAAAGAAAATTAAAAAAAAAAAAAACGAAAGTAAAAAACTGAAGAATAAAAAAACTAGGTTCTGAAACATTGTTTTTTTTTTGTGAATTTTAAAATAAATGTTTTAGAACTTAGCTGCAGTTCTTAATTACGACAAAACTGTAGTTCATTTAAAACCTTTTTTTAGAAACTTTATTTTCCATTTTTTTTTTAAAGCTCAAAGCTTTATTTTTCTCTACTTTTCTCAAAAATGTGCTGTAAAAGATTTTCATAACCATGCCTTTTCTTCCATAGGGAAACCCAAAGAATAAAACACTAGGTTCTGAAACATTGTTCTGAAGAACAGAAACAGTGTTTCAGAGCCTCGCTGCAATTTTCTATCACGGAGACTTTAATTCGTCAGAAACTTTTTCTTTTGCTTCATTTTCTGTTTTTTTTTGGTACAAATCGTTTTAATTTTTAAACTTTTCTCAAAAAATTACAGTAACAGATAATCATCACAATGTATTTTCTTCTGAACAAGATTTGTCTACAAAGAAAGCAGCAAATTGGCGCACAGAAAAGAAAATTAAAAAACAAAAGAATAAAAAAACTTGGTTCCGAAACATTGTTTTTTGAGAATATTAAAATAAATGTCTTAGAACTTAGCAGCAGTTCTTCATTATGGAAACTATAATTCATCTGAAACATTTTTTTTAAACTTTATTTTCCATTTTTTTGAGTTCAAAGCTTATTATTTTTCTTTACTTTTCTCCAAAATGTGTAGTAAAAGATTTTCATAACTATGCATTCCTCCCCGCCCCCCGACAAGATCTATCTATTTGATGCAGTAAAATAGAACACAGAATAGGAAAACCCAAAGAATAAAACACTAGGTTCTGAAACATTGTTGAGAAGAATAAAAACAATGTTTCAGATCCTCGTTGCTATTCTTGATCGTGGAAATTTTAATTTGTGAGAAACGTTTTTTAATTTTTTTTGCTTTAGATTTTATTTTTTAGGTTCAAAGCTTTTAAATTTTTAAACTTTTCACGAAAATTTTCCCAAGCAGATAATCATAGCCATATATTTTCTCCACAACAAGATCTGTCTACAAATAAAGCAACAAATTGGAGCACAAGAAAGATTAAAAAAGATTAATAAAAAAACTAGGTTTGGAAACATTGTGTTTTAGGAATATCAAAAGAAATGTTTAAGAACTTAGCTGCTGTTCTTGATTACGGAAACTATAATTCATCTGATACATATTTTTTAAACTTTATTTTCAATCTTTTTGAGTTCAAAGCTTTTTAATATTATTTTTTATTTTTCTCAAAAATGTGCAGTAAAAGATTTTCATAACTATGCATTTTCCCACAGACAAGATCTGTCTATTTCAGGCACTAAAATAAAGCGCAGAATAGGAAAACTAGGAGAATAAAACTCTAAGTTCTGAAACATTGTTACGAAGAGTAAAAACACTTTCAAAACCTCGCTGCAATTCTCGATCGCGGGAACTTGAACTTGTCAGAAATTTTTTCTTTGCTTTATTTTCTGTTTTTTAGATACAAATCGTTTTAATATCTAAACTTTTCTCAAAAATTTGCAGTAACAGATAATCATAGCTATTCATTTTCTTCCGAACAAGATGTGTCTATCTATGGCACTAAAATGGCGCAGAGGGAAGAAAATCGAGTTATCTCTCCTGGCTTGACGCGAAACATCTGTGGAATGGGAAACCTCGCAAATCAGGGGAAAAGGCAATTTCTTTAATTTGACTTGTCTTCTTATATTACGTGAGATGTGTGCATTATAAGTTACGCCAGAACTTATTACACTTGATGTTGGGGACGAAAGAAGCAAAGGATTGCATAATTTAGAAATCGGGTAAAAAACGAAAATGCGAGCTTTACTTAAGATTTGTTTTATTTAAGATTTATGCTTTATTGAAACAGTTTGATCTGTTATAAGTAGCAGCTGTCATTTGTATACAAATTAAGAAGACAGTTATTTTCATGAAAACACCGAATTACTTCACTAGCAATGAATTTGAACATCACAATGACGATTTGAGTTAAAGTTCCCATATTGATCTCTTTCGTGACGCTCGTTTAAGTTTGAGTTCTTTTTTAAAATTCTTACTGATATATTTTTATTTTGAACACTGTAAACCTGAATGCAATCAAATGCAATTATTAATTTCAAAAGAAGTAAAAAGTTGATCTTCGAGTAGAAATAATGATTGTGAAAAAATCAATGTGATAAACACTCAATAAGTATCTTTTTGGTTGCTTTTAGATTCGTTTGTAAATCAGGCTGTATTTTTATTCAGTTTGGCTTATACTTTTATAATTTGTTCGTATTCATTCTATTTTGATGTAACTGACAACCCTCCGTCATTCTTAACCCTTCCTCATCTTCTTTTTTTTTTTTTTTTGCGCTTGCATTGTCTTACTTTTATTTTTTAATGTTCTGCTTACACATATTCTTCTTTCATTAACCAATTTCAATTGTTTTACCTTCATTCTGTGTTTTCTTTATTTTTCTAAACGTTACAATTGCTTTCGTTACATAACTTTATTATAAATCAATTTTAATTTGTAAGACAAAATTCATCGCTTGCGGATTTTTTTCGAAGCTTATTGCTTAATGTTTTTTTAATAGAAATTACGGAAATGTAATTACTTCTTACTACTTAAAAGTCTTTTGTTGTTGTTTTTCCGGATGATTTTCATCCTGAAGCTCACACTTTGTTGCGATGAAGAAGGAGCTATTTGAAACCCTGAAACATGATCCTGAAATTCAGCAGCTTATTTGTGATTTTCTACTTTGTTAACTACCGTTTACTTCTGTTGTATTGTATTTCTTGTTGGCGCAATAAACAAAAAATAACCTGGAAAATTTTTTTTAAAGGCGTTTTAACCTAACAAGTAAATTTCCTAAACATATCATGTCACCACTGTTGTATGTTATAAAGGCATTAGCTGAGATAATAATCAATGTTTCAATGTGCCGAAACAGTGTAGTGGAACCTGGATAACTCGAAACCCCAAGGGAACATGAAAACATGTCGACTTACGCGGTTGTCAACTTACTGAGGTTACATTATTTTAATTCGTAAAGAGTTTCTGTACTTACTCATGTTAACATTCTCATTATAAAAATTAATTCTTGTAAATAAATTTTCTTTTCATTTTATTTTACTGAAAAGTACATAACAAAATCCCTATTACAGATTAAATACTTTGTAAGGAATAAATCTATAATTTTTGAAAAGAGGTGAAAAAGCTGCTTGTCAGTCAGGTCTGTTAAACATAAAATGTCCTGCTCACAACATGTGAGTAACATATGCAAAATATGTCATGAAGACTTCTTTCTCGGAAAGACTTCCATGGGTACATTTATTCTACTCTTTCTTAGCCTTTTAAAATTGCACTAACAGCACAAATTGCGGTGTCTGTGTCCCCTGGATAAAGGATGGAATTCTCTAAAAGAGTTTTCTAGAAAAGAATTGACTGACCAAGCGACCGTAGCGGAACATTCTGGGAAGAGGTAAATATGAAAGAATGTTTGTAGCAAAACTTGGACAACAGTAGCGATTTGATGTCGACTTATGGCAGTTTTTAAAAATGTGTGTCAAGTTAGGGAGATTTTCGTCCATTGAAATTAGCATTGGGTCAACCAAAAGAAAATAAATGACGAGTTACTGGAGTTGTCGAGTTACAAAAATTTCGCCCTATATACAGCACTACCAACAATACTCGGCGTTGCATGGGCAGTAATAATTATGAGAAACATTTGCTACTTTCATTCGTTATCTGTTTTAACTGAAAGAACTCAAACACACCGCTTTGAAGTGATAAAAAATCGAGCTTCTTCCTTTCCCATAAAAGTAAAATAGCAATAAGTATAAATAAATAGTAAAAGAACAAAATAGTCTTCATTTAGAAACGGAAGCACGACATTTAAGGTCATACAAATTTGAAGGAGTGGTGTTCGAGAAATTGCAAGTTTGTGACAAGGTTGAGCAAATTTTAACAGGGATTGCGTTCGTATAGAGCAACCGGTCAACCGCGGTTGGTTGATTACGTGTCAGCTAATGACGTCAGTGGTTATTAACCGATTGTTCACTAGCCGATGTTAAATCAAACGCTTTTGGTTAATAACGTGGTCACTTGAGCAGACGAATGACACGCAGGTGAAAAAATATTTATTATTGGTCAAAAATGTCGCGTGGTTCAATTAACCAATCAACCACCTTAAACAGCGGTCGACTGGTGGATCAGCCGGTGAAGCTATTGGAACAACTTCGGCAACAACTAATTAATTGGTAGCTCCATTAGAACGCTACTGGTTAGTCACCGGTTAACCACAGTCGACCAGTCGCTCTATGCGAATGTACTCAATGAGTGTGATATCACGAAATTGTTTTAAAAATATGTTTATGTAATGTCACGTGACGTGTGACAAGATTGGGGACTTAGTAAGTAAAGTATGACATGTTGCGACTAAGGGGGATGATGTCAAATATGATGGAAAAAGTGTGACATTATTTATGGATATATCCCCTAAGTTCTCTTCTTTAAGTCAGAAAAGGGAACAAAAGTACTCTTTTCCTTTGAAATTTATAGCTTAAAACTATAGAATAAATACTGTTAACCATTTCTTCCAGAACGAAAATCTCTCGATATCAACATTTAAAGACACTACTGAACGCTAACATTAAGTTTGGAATTAATGCTGATGATCAAAATTTCAAACTACTGTTTATTGCCAATTACTGTCAAACAAATTAACGGGATGCATTATGATTCAATAACACTCCAAATGTGACTAAGTGACATTTATTTAACTTTCATCAAGGCGGTAAACAACTGGAAAGTCTTTCAGAAGGATTCAAATGAATTGAAACTGTATAATTGCTTTCGTAAATGACAGAAAGTATTTATTTCTTGATGGGCTTTCTGCTTGGTATTTTAAACATTAATGTAGTAGATAATTGTTTTTATTTATGGTTTTAATTACGATACGGCTTCCTCTCATACATAAGAACTGTTTTCTGCTTGTAATTGAGTTTTTGGAAATGTTACCAAATTGTAAAAATAAATTAGCGTTGTGCACCTTTTTTTCCTTAGTTTGCATTTAGTGAGGCACGATTGTATTTTGCTTTTGTAACGATTTGCACTAACTTAGCACACTGGAATTGTTCGGTTTACTTGTTAGTGTAAAAAAATCTCATTTCTGTTGTTAAATCTTCAGTTGCATTCATTAAGCTTTTCAAGAGAAATTAATTCTAAAGTTTCTTTATTTTTTAAACCATATTTAGTCACTAGAAATATATATATATATATATATATATATATACAGCGGACTCTCTCTATTCTGAACAGTCTGGGAACCGAGCAAAAGTGTTCAGATTATTGGGGTGTTCAGTATAGAGGGAGACTTGCTTTTGTTATTTTTTGATATTAGTGGGTTCTTGGTGCGATTTAAAATGTTACCAAATTTGCGGATAATGCATGCACTGTTAAAAAATCAGCAAACTTTTATGGCAAATATTACTGTAAAATGGTGTGTTTACAGTACAAAGAAAATTTATAATAAATTGTACCGAACCCCAACCCATTTCGGTGCCAATTGATACATAACGTGACTTACAGTGCAAAGCAGATAACACCATATTTCTTCCATTTGATTTCTCTCAATTTGTATGGTGGTCAGCACAGCCTCTTGCCAATACGAAGATCCCGAGAACGAACCTGCTGTCCACATTATGCGTTTTAAACTCTCATTTATTCTATTGGAAAAATTTTACCGTAAAAAAGGATTTTACGGTAAAAGTTATTGGCAACATGGATGCCAGTTACTTTCACCATACAATTTCAGGACTTTTTTTTTTTAACAGTGCACATATGCATTCTATTGCGTTAATGGACTATGTTCAGTACTTTGCCTACTGAGCTGTACCAGTTACGGAGATAGAGGCGCTGAATTTTGGATTGGTGGCTAGTGCAGTGTCTAATTCAGCACAGTAGAACCTAAATTCTTGCATTTCATTCTTTCTTTCTTAAATTAAAAAGGTTTACGCATCATTAAAAATAAAATATAAAATACAGCTATCGGTACAATAACTGAAAAAAAAGAAGAAAAAGATATAGAGTTATTTCTAATCTGTTCTTGCATTGTGTTTTCTCATGCAAGATGTGTGTTATCCAAGTGAAAATGTTTGGTGATTCTTAACCGCATTTTGCTTGAAAGTAATCGTACCTTAAAGATCTTGAATAATACTTGATACAATGGTTGGAATCTTGAAATATAAGTTCAGTGGCAGAAACTTCAGGCTTATATTGCTCAGCTAAATGATTCAGCTGAGCAATATCGATCAGAATAGAGATCAGCCTATGTTAAGACTAAGGAGTTTGGCCGGGACCATTAAAATGTGTTCAGAATACCGGGGTGTTCTTGTGCCATCAAAGGTTTTGAATATATTACCGTTTTTTTTTCTTACATTTATAATTTCAAAGTGTTTAATTTTAAGCTGTTCTAGATTCTTTCGTATAAATTTTTTGTTAAATCTTTACTACTAAGGCCATTATTAATAAGATAGAAAACAAAGGGAAGTATAAAACGTTAAATCCTTTCAATTATTTCAACAAATATTTCTTTTCATGCTGACGCGTTCGTCAATCGATTTCACTTTACAAAATTAGCATGTTAAATTTTAACTTCTTCACTGATGTTGACAGCATATATCCAAATATAACTTCTCTGCTTCTCTTAATGCAATTTCTTAAAAATATTTATTCATAAATTAATGCGTTTGTAAGCAGAATTTTCTGAGACTGACACTTTATTTGACTTTTTTTGAACCTATCTTTTTAAAATTGATTAAATGAGTATTTTCATGGAGAATTAGGATAAAAGCAAAATTCTTCAATAAAATTGCCATTATCTATACTCCGAGTTTAAACATATTCACGATTTAAGTTCACGCTGCCACTTAATCTTTTAGAATTATTTCTCAGACACTTGATTATATTTCAAGATATTTCCTTTTCTTTAAAGTGTAAAATATTGAATTCATTGGTCCTTGAGACCATGTACTGCATAAATATATTAACAACTAATACATTATTTAATAGTATACCTATTAGCGCAAACTAATTTAAAAATCTATTTTAGAGATGATTCTACATTTTCGGTTATAGAAAAAAATTAACAAAAAAAAAAAAAAAAAAAAAAAAAAAAAGAAAAAAAAAAAGAAAAACATGTTTATTCGCATTAAAATAATTATAATAATGCGTAATGAGAGTAAAAACAATAATAATAATAATCCATAATAATGATAATAATAATAACTATTATTGTTATTATTATCTATAATAATCTATAAAAGAATAATAATAGTAATGATAATAATCTGTAATAATAACAATATAATGATCTCTAAAATAATAATAACAATAGTAATAATAATAATCTGTAATAATAATATAATTAATTATCTATAATAATAATAAAAATGTACTAATACACATAATGTTTTCATTAATGTAATAATCGTATTATTAGGCGTATGTACGTTACACAACGTTATTTTTATAATTAACCTATAATTCAAATAATTATTATAATAATATTATATGAATATAATCATATGAATATTTTTAATAATTCAGCTATTATATTAATTTTTCGTAATAATATTATTTATAGTCTAATAATATCATTACAACAATAACTTGAGTATCAATAACAATATTAAGATTAAGAGCTATGCTCATAGAATATTTTCCGTATTTTAAGCTGCGAAAGAGTAAAATATCCGAAGAAAACCCCCAAAACTTCCGGTAAAATCCAAGTTATTCTCAGAAGGAATGTATTAAATTTTTTAGTTTAATAATAAAGACGAAAACTGAATGTTAGGATTTCTTTCGCATTCAAATTTCAAAAATTGAATTTCACATACAGATGCTGGTGTGAAAAAATTGTTGTGACAGATGATAGTTTGGTGAAAAAGATGTTTTTTTTAAAGCTGCAAATTTTTGTAGAGATTCCGTGTTCTTCATTTTCAAAACTAGTGTGATGTTTTCAAATTGCGACAATCTTGAACATGACAGCTGCGCAATATGCTTATAGTTAAAGCATTTTTTTTCAAAATTTTTTGATAGAATTATTTTGTTAACACATAAATTTAACGGTGCTTTTGGCGTCTTTTTAAAAGAGACATGATTTCCGTATTTTAGTTCGGACCGGTTACACAATGTGAGTTCTTATATGTGATAAACTACCTTACGTAATTATTTTTACATTAACTTCCTGGATGTTAAATATAATGCTGGAGTCACTAGTAAAATCTTGTGGAATAGAGCTGTCTTGTAATAACTAAAGCGATACAAGACTCATGTACATGCAGCGATCCTAATACTTGAAATTAAAATAAAACCCTGAATATAATTGTGAAAAACTAAATTTTAAAATAAATTTGTGATTTAGTTAGGATTTACTCTGTCCGTAATGTCCGCTTCGCACACCCAAATCTTAATAATTTCATTTTGATGTGCGCTCATGAAACACTTGTCGATGCTTTTATAAATTTAATCGCATGCACTTGATGTTTTTCCATTTTTTAATTTCACGCTTTTCATACTCTTGATGCTTTTATTATACACTTGGAAAGAAAAAAAAAACGGGTAATTCCGGTTACATATGCCAACGAACGCTGAATGGTCGTTACAGGGGAGTTGGAAGGGATTTTAATTGCATAAATTCGGCTAAAAGAAGCATGTGGACTGCTGCAGAAAACTCAAGAAGGTGTTCAGTTGCTTGAACCAAAAGTTTTAACCAAAAAGTGGTCAAAAACCAGCAAGAACCAGAAACAACGGACAATAAGCATAATGTAGGACTTTGTCATTAACTGCAAACTTACATCTATCCATTCAAACCAAATTCTAATGGTTTTCGGCTTGTAAAACAATACTGCTATACATGTAAATTGGAGAGAAAGAATTGCAATGCTAACCGGCTCTTAGGGACCTTAGGGGGAAAATTTTGATTGAATTGGATTCATTGAATGTTTGTTATATAGCCGTGTGTGAAGAGTCATGTTTCCTGATTTACAGTTATGTGTAAGCAGAGAGAAGGGTTGCCGGATTTAAAAACAGTAAATACGGGACAGGCTTCTAGGAGTGAAGGGGGGGGGGGACTTTTGAGATTGAGTGCAATATTAGCGGTTATGGTGTATTTTTAAAGGGTGATAAATAACCATGTGTTTATAGCTTTCGGAAGATTCCTCTAAGTATGTTTATGGGTGAGTACAACTTTGGAGGAACTCGATCTAAGAGAATAAAGCAAGCAATAGAACGATGTTCAGTAGGGTAGACCAGGGCACGTTTACGAGGATTTTTTTCAATGAATTTTCTAAATTTTATGTTTTAACCTAGGACATATTAGACGTCGCGGTTTTATGAAGCGGATTATGGAGTCGAAATTGGTATGTTCAGTTGTTGGTCAGTTTGTGTTTTTAACCGTTAAAAAATTATTTTTGAGTCCAAGTCGGTTGCGTTAGTCGATGCTAATAAGTTTTTACTTGCGCTTGCTATAAGAGAAACGGTGCAATAGAAAACTTTTCTTGTTAAATGTGACTACTTTATCTGGAATATTAATGCAAGGAATCGTGGAGCAAAACTTGTTTTTTAATGCCACACCAGCTAATGGGAAAATTTGAATGAGTAAGCCTCATGGTCTGCCTCCAAAACAAAAGCATACAAACCAAATAAAAACGGTAATTTTTTTTGGATTTGCTGCCACATGATTTTCTTTTAGCTCTTTAATTCACAAGTTTTGTTATTTTTTCCCCTTAAAATAATGTCTCGTTTTGTAAAATACTGTTATTCGCCAGAATGCGGGACTTTAGCCGTCCCTTATGGATATTCCCCGGGACGCGGGACAATTTTTCAAAATACGGGACTGTCCCTTGAAATCCGGGACGTCTTGCAACCCTGGCACAGAGCTACAAAATTTCCTATTTCCAATTACCTCGGACCATTGAGCTCCCCACGCTCTATGGCACGAGTTAGTACACCATTTTTAACCCTTTCTTATATCTAATTAAAACTAAATGAACTATCAGTTAAATTCAATGCTAAATTTATAGTTTAGTTTTGCTTTGTGTAATCCATGAACAAAAGACAAAACTGTTTTACAATGTTATTTCGTTAACTCCAGGGCCGACAAGATTCCATGTCAATCTAATCGGAAACTTGGGGCCCTTTCTGGGGTGCTTGGCTCCAAATCAGAAGAATATAAGTTTGAAAAACTTTATGGGGGGGGGGTGAAGGGTACGGCGGCCCTGAGTAACTCCCGTAACTTTACTGTGACATTTTATTCATTTGTAACGGAGATTAAAATAAGTTTTTAGACATAATTTTGGAGTACGTACTGTCGTGATCTGCTATTTCAGCTAAGCATGCGCGCACGCAAAAAAAAAAAAAAAAAAAAAAAAAAAAAAAAAAGTCTATTTTGTGTTACTTGTACACTTGCATTTGTTGTTAATTCTAACCGTCGAACAGGTTGTGCATTTTTCATTGGTTAAAGAGACCAAGTAAGATCGATCCTCTATGGATCACAAAGAGACCTATGGATCACAAAGAGACCTTGGATCACAAAAGAGGTCTTTGGATCACAAAGGGATCCGAGAACCTGGGACGAAACGGATTACGTTCTATATTGATGATAAGTGTTCAAACCTTAGAAGGAATAACCGGAAGTCTTAACCGACTATACTACTAGGAGGCTAGCAAGTTTAAAAATGGTTTTGAAACATTTTACTGGAATATTAACAGCAGAGAATGGCTGGTTTATGATTGATAGGTTGGCGGTACTCTGGGTTATAATTTCGTACTTTTATATCTTAATTTGTATTTTATTATTTTCATAATCTTAAGTGTATTATTTCCCACGAAATCAGAAACTTTTGCTGCGAAAACTCAGGAATATGTATTCCATTTGAACTATTTTTTAAGTATCTCGGAACAATGTTCAGAAGTAATGGCTTAGAAATGCACGGAAAACAAGTTTTGAGAAGCTATTTTTCAAAGATGTGGAAAAAAAAAACCTTTTTAGAAACAGTAATAATAAAAGTAGTACTAAAAGTTTTGCTCCGAGTAAAACGAATTACCCTGAGGAGAGATTCTTATTCATCACTGGAAAACATGCAGAGGAGATTCCCATAGGAGAAATTCCGATTCTGTTTGAGCAAGAAAAGCCTTTAATGCAAACAAAAGAAAAGCTACCCCTCGAAAACAAGAGTGTTTTGTTATACTTTCATTTGCATCGTATGAGAATTTGGAAGAAACTTTGACGTGAATTATGTAGGGCTTGCAGATTTCAATACTTCAATTTTTGATTCTGCTTTTGCGTCATGCCGTTGAATTAAAAATTGGAAAAGGCAATCCTGCATGCTTCTTTAGATTTCATCTTATTCCTATTTTATGAATTTCGAAGGAATGGTTGGTGAATATTGCTCTTTTATTTTGCTGTTGTCATTTTTTGGGGGGGGGGGGGGGAGCTGTCAGAAAACACATAAACTCTGGAAAAATTGCACAGCATGGGTGTGCGCCATTAACATTACTACCTAATACTCAGCGAATTTCAAGCGCTGAAAATCGGAAATACGCCTCAAGAATTTAGTCAAGCATACTGTCAAGCTTTGAATTTTACTTTAAAAGAAGACAGAGAGGAAAATAGCAATTAAAATTTATAAAATAAAAAACAGGGTTTGTTGTAAAAACACACGATAGGTGTGAAGCTCTTGTATTAAAGGGACAGATTTTAATCATTATTCAACAGAATTCTTCAATCACTGTTGAATAGCATGGATTGTAAAAACTAAATTTAATTCAACTGTTATAAAGTTGAGTGTTAGATTTCTTTGATATTTAAAAATTTGAATTCTAACACTAGGGTCACATAAACCGCTATACTTTTGAAACAAATGGAGGATTGAGGGTAAATTTTTGTTCTAAAAATGTGCCTTTAATATTTTTAGTACTTATTCAAAAGTTGTCAAAATAGTTTTAATGTGATTTTCGAAATACTTGGCCGACATTTGATACTTAGAATAATGAATGTTTGTTTGTATTTTAGTTTTCTCTTGGTGAAACTTCGGAAACAAACATGTTCTGAAATGCACTGGTTTAAGAAATTCGGTTCGATTTTAGTAGATGTTGAATGTTTCATGAGGTAGTATTTGTTTCCAAAGCAAAAGGAAAAAAATCGTTTGCTTTAGAAAAATAACGGAGAAATACATAATGCATAATGACAGAATTCTGAACTGAATTTTGAATATGCAGAGGATTTTGTCTTTAACACATATAAAAGGTTCCTTCTCTATCATAAATATTTTAGACACAAGAAAAAATCCTTTTGCTCTGTTCATGAAACGAAGAAAAAACGAGCTGATGTGTGCATCATATGACTTCCTTTTACACCAATTAAAAGTTATTTCCCCATTATTGGCAATTTTAATATGATTCAATGGTGAACTCTCTAACTGTCACCAACAACGGCCAAATTGAAACCAGATTTAAAAAGAAAAAAAATCGCAAAATTTGTCGCCAAGTTGGCGACAAAACTTGGCGACCAAAAGCTTGTCAATATATTGCCAAGTGTTTGCATAACTTATAACACCACTTAAATTTGCATTAAAATTAACATTGATTTAACCCAGAAAAGTGCAAAAGACCCCCTTTGGAGCATCCGAATGCAACTAAAAAGGGAGGTGCACAACTAAACCCCACTAGGAGTCTACGTACCAAATTTCAACTTTCTAGGACATACCGTTCTTGAGTTACGCGACATACATACGCACATACGGCCGTCACGAGAAAAATCGTTGTAATTATCTCGGGGAATGCCAAAATGGATATTTCGGGTGTCTATACGTTCTTAGGCACTTATCTGCGTGTGGTCGGGTTGTAAAAAAAAAAAAAAAAAAAAAAAAAAAAAAACTCAACATTCATTCCGGGGGTGAGCAAAATGGAAATTAAGGCCAAATTTTGAGTGAATTTTTTTTTCGCGAATACAATACTTCCTTTTACAAAAAAAAAAAAAAAAAAAAGAAGTATTGTATTCGCGAAAAAATTTTCCTCAAAAATCGGCCTTAATTTCCATTTTGCTCACACCCAAATGAATGTTGAGTTTTTTTTCGACCTGACCACACCTACATTTGTATCTAAGAACGTTATAGACGCCAGAAATATCCATTTTGACGTTTTCCAAGTCAATAACAATGAGTTTTCTCATGACGTCTGTATGTACTTATGTATGTGTGTATGTATGTCGCATAACTCAAGAACGGTATGTCGTAGAAAGTTGAAATTTGGTACGTAGGCGCCTAGTGGGGTCTAGTTGTGCACCTCCCTTTTTGGTTGCACCTTTTTGTCTTTTGCATCTTTTTTGGGGGGGGGGGGGGAATTCATTGTTAATTTCGATGCAAACTCAAGTGGTGTTATAATTTGGAGGACTCTTGGCAATTTATCGTCAGTCTTTTGTTCGCCAAGTTTTGTCGCCAACTTGGCGACAATTCTGGCAATTTTTCTAAAAATCTGGTTTCAATGTGGCCATTATTGCTGATATTTAGAGAGTTAACTCTTGAATCACATTAAAATTGCAATAATGGAGAAATAACATTAAATTGGTGTAAAAGGAAGTTATGTGATGCACGCATCAGCTCGTTCGTAAAAGGAGGTAAAAATGGTATGATACCATATAACCTTGCTCGGGTTTTCCGTTCATTTAAGTCAGAAAAAACAATTCATTTACTGTCTGACCACGGGTTGTAAGAAAAGGCAATCATCCGGTTTGCAGGTGGAAATGAACGCACCTATTAGTTTTTAGGGATGTCAGCGTCTGCAGATGTATGTTGGCCCATAAACCAGTTCGCCTTTAAATTAAGCAGAATCTCGTTCAAATGAGAGGAAAACACGCATAAATTTGTTTACTATTCTCCCTGATTCAGATAGACTCGTCTTAACGGGATGTGTGCCAATTCCACACAATCCATGGCTGGAATGTATCTGTGCCTCAGAGCCAGACGGGCGTAAATCACATTATGATAATTTTACAGGAGAGAGGAAAAACCTTTCTTTGATGCATGCAAAGAATGGGACGCGCGCTTTTTTAACCACGGTAAAAAATTAAAAATTATTTTTTAGAAAAGAATTACGTTCACATGGCTCATTGCAGAATTGATTTATACATACAATGCTCTAATAAACGGAAAATCGCATTTTTTGAACTTACTTCAGGCTATCTCTGAGGTGCTGGTATTTCAGAAATAAAAGAAATAAAACGCGATTGGCATTTGAAAGAACAGTCTAATCCCCCGAGGACTTTTAATCTTTCTCTCAATTTATAGCAAAAAATATTTGTTTCGATAAAATATTTCACACATCCATTTCACTCACTGTAAAGGCAGATTTTTATTAACTCAATAAGTTTGCAAGAGTTCACAGACTTTTAAAAGAGCTAAGCTAAAGCTTTCATAAAAATATTTTATAGCTAGAAATTACTTTAATATGAACTAAAAAAGTAAAGTGGAATGCAATTAAAAGTTGATGTGCCTGCTTTAACATTTTATGGCGCATTCCGGCAAATAATTAATTCTTGATTTTGCTCGTAAAGTCCTAAAACAACTGCATTGTGCTGTGCTCCAGTTTTTGTCTTGCCCGTAAAGTAATTAAATAAAATCTCTAATGATGAAATAAAGTTTTTTCAATAAATTCTCGGCGCTTAATTAGCATTTAAATGAAACGAATTTTACTGTCATGTTTAAAGTTTAGAAAGTACATACATGGTCTGCCTGGAAAGTAATGCCAACAGGGCGTCCCAATTGGAGGTCACAAGAGATCACTGAAATTTCCAATATTTCTTTACTCGGCAAATTCTGTCTAATGATTCGGCAAAATTTGGAGTTATATTTGGCAAAATGTCACCATTCGACGAAATTTGGAGTTCCATTCGGCACAATCATCATCATTCAGCGAAATTTGGAGTTCCATTTGACAAATTGAGAATTTCTGCCCTCCCAAGAATTTAAGTTCGGGAGGCCCCTGAATACCTGTGAGTTAATTGCAAAACATTTATTAATACGACGATTTAAATATACATAAAGGTTTCAAAATACTCTTCCTGAGTTAATATACTGTAAGCGCGGGCAGCTTTGGCCCTAGGGTCTTTCTTTGGTCCAAATTGAGAAAAATGATACAATGCTCTCTGTAAAAATTCAGAAAGCAATTTTTAAACCTATTTTGATAAAATCCGTTAGAGAGCAGCCTCAAGTACTTAGTAATGTATATCAAGCAGTTTGATTGCGCTCCCCAAGGAGCAACATTGCTGGTTTTGTGTTCCTTGTGCAAACATGTGTCTTTATAACTTCTCAGACTTTTACATGTAAAAGTAGTGCAATATCAGCTAAGAGTTTGTCAAGTACCTATTTATGAACACTTTTCATTACTGTATGTAGTAACATAGTTGCACTTCTCATTTCTGTTAAGGTTTTTAGTAAAAAATTAGGCAATAACAACATATCTCCTAACCTAAAAATTAAGACCTTCTTTGGCCGAGCAAAAAAACTTGAAAAATCCGTCAGAGAGATTTTGAAAAGAAAAGAAAAGCCAAGAGTAAAACTCTGAAGTAAAATACAAGAAAAACCTCAGGAATTCTCAGGACCGGATTAATAGAGCGATTACAGACTCAAACCGTCAGGGCTCAATTACATGGCTTTTATTATGAAAAATGAAGAAGAACTAAAAGTTGCAGGAGGTTTAGAAAACGCTGACCCAGTTGCATCTTCTTCTTACAAATTTTGTCAAATTCGTTGGAAAGCTTACAGGATTTTGTTATCGTAGTATGGAATAAGCTTAGATTTTCAGAGATAGCTGTTCATGCGAGGGAAGAAGGAGCTAATGTTGAGAGCACATAGCGCACCAAAAAGTTTTGGAATTGATCGAAAATTTAGATTTCTTTGTTTTACGAATGGTGTTAACTTAATAAAATTATTCAACCTGCAAAACTTATGAAAATATGACTGTTCTCTATTAATAATTTCTGAGACAATAACTAGGAATGCACACATTTTTTTTAAATCAATTTTCCTTGAAACAAATACGTGTGACTCAATTTTCTTGTGAAAAATGTATTTTTCTTTCAAATAATTAGTTTTTCGTATTAGTTCACGTCTTTCCTTGACTCTGGTTAGTTCTACGATGATATTAAATAGGGAAAACCACTTCGGACCAAAGAAACCTAAACGCAAGGTTAATTTTGGCACAAATAAAAAGCAATTATAAAGGGTAATAGTACTTGGAAATAAAATGATTACTACTCAAAAATTGAATTAAGACAGCTCTAGATGAGGAAAAAAAAATCCACAGCTTGGGAATATGAATAGTTGCAAAATCATTGAGAAAAGATGAGAAAAATTCCAAAATGTGAGCCAAAGTAGCCCGCGTTTACGGTATCACTTCTAGCGAGATTTCTTACCTTAGGGAAACTAAGGACAGCCATTTCCGTGAACCTTGTTTCTTTATCTCCTTTATCATAAAGCTATGTTCGATTGAGGAAAAGAATACCATCGTGCTATGTTGAAATTAAGCATGTTAGAAGCGGGTGCTTTTCCTGTATAAAAAATATTTTTAGAGTGGTTGTTTGACGAAATGGTTACGTTCCGTTGCAAGGAATTTTGAAGGTTTGAAGACCTCAAGCAATTTATGAAGACCTCGAAGAGGTCAATGATGAATCCAGTTGTATTTAATTCATTAACAGTCACTGCAAAGGAAAATTGGTGAACGAGATCATTAGCCCACACAGTCATTAAACACTACAAAATTGTAACTGTTCAATAGATTGTTAAAAATAATCTGCAGGCGCCAAGCTGGTTTTCCAAGTCTCTTGGTCGACACTCAAGGGTGTCAAATATTCCCCAGCCATCCTACAGCTTTGACATAATTTTTCTTGTTCCCCTATTTGATGACTAAAATGAGAAAAATAAATATGAGAAACTGAAATAGTACAAGAATAAGAAATATTTGTTAGAGTTCTTTATGATTTTTTAAAAATTCTTCAAAGGAAATTGTATGTTTTGCTGCAACTAGTAGTGAATGAAAGAAGTACTTTTTTACGTATTTAACGGAACCAAGTATTTCAGGGAGAAAAAAATATATATTAAAAAAAAAACGAAAAAAAAAAAAAAACTTGCGTAGGAAAAGTATCCAAACATCTTTAGTTTCTCCAACGTGACTTGTAAAATTCAAAAAAATACCTATATCTGAGGAATTTTCGTTACCACTTAAGGTTTGCTTTTTGTGTCACATTGTTGTGCATTTAAAAATGAGTTCAAATATTTATTTAAAATATTTTTCGACGGTTTTAGATTTGTTTGCTGATTATTTAATCATTTTTATTCAATGAAATCCTTAATAGTGTTTTTTGTTTTAATTTCTTGGTAGAAATATAGTACCTGTTTTGTGAATAATTTTCAAGTGAATAAGTGCACTTTACAAAAAAGTCACTCATTTATTTAAGAGAAATAAATGCTTAATTTAGTTTCTTCTAAACTCTCAGTAGTGTAACGGATAAACTCCTCTTAAAATTACCTTTTATATTTTACATTACTTATCTACAGCAATTTTATTGGCTTTCTGAACGAATAATAAAGCAATCGTAATAAATAAAACTTTTGTCCAAATTAAACCAAACCTATTTTAAATTCCGGCTAGATGCCAAAAAGAACGAAACTAACATGGTATCGCGAATTTATTTTCTCGCCGTTATTTCCTACGAAAAGCCCACAAAGAACACGTGAGAATAAAATGTAGAGTTTATAACAGATTTATGTTTTTAAGAATAACAGATATTTTATGCAGAAAGTTTTCCGGGGTAAGTTATTCTGTATCTCATGTGTTTCTATGACAGGAAAAGATTATTTAGGTTTATAGCTATGTCTGATTTCGAATATAAAGAAGATACCATGATTTCCGTTTTGTGACGATTAAAACTATTCTTAAAGGTATAGGGCAAGTTTATTCACACGTTCTTCAATCATCAGTTTCTTACTGAAAAAAAATCTTCTTCCCGTTAGTACAGTAAACCTTTATTAATTCGGCCCCTATAAAACCGGACTTTGCTTAATCCAGACAGTAATTTAGATGCACATACTGCGCAAATAAAAGGTGGGTTAGTGTAATTATGTATTTTTGTAAGTCTGTGTTATGTAATGTATGTACATAACAAAGAGGAATGTGGGGTAAAGTGAAATAGTTAAGATGACTGAGTTTTTTCAAAGCGAACAGATTGGAAATTTATTTTGAAAATTACTGTACCTAAAGAAAGAACACTGTATTTTATAATAAAATTTGCATTGAAACAATATTTTTATTTTTGGTAGTAAATTTGCACCTTCAAAAAAAAAAAAAAAAAAAAAGGTGGAAAATGTTTACTTTTTTTTTATAGGGCAAAGTAAAAAAATAAATATTTTTCGAATTAAATCATTTCTATTCGATCATAAAAGAATATTTTTGTTCATATTAATTAGTTAATAAAAAGTTGAATCAATAAATGAAACGATAAATGAATAATTAAATTGATTAATTAATTACTTCACGACGAAAAATAAATGAGAGAGAAAACAAGTAAATGAATAAGAAAATAAGTGAATGAATGTATGAATTAGTGAATTACTGAATGAAGAAATGTAAATGAATTACTTAATAAATGAATACATGCTTGATTTAGTAAATGATTGCACGAATAAACGAAATAATCTTTTTCACTTTGCCCCATACACTTTGCCCCGCTAATTAATGTGGTTAATTAATCGTACAAAGTATTTAAAATGCAAATTAGCTTGATATTAACTAAATAAATATCGAATCGAACATTAGAAAGTCTCAATAAATGTTAATAACAAGAACTTTATCATTTTATAATCACAAAAATAATTTTTGACTTACAACAAATATTACAGTACGAGTATCAATTTTCGAAATTAGTTTATATCGTTATATGCTTTAATTTTCGGCGGCATTTTTTTCCCTTACTGGAATAGAATACATGCGTTACTACATGGTTAAAATATTACCAGATTGGTGGAACTATAAGCGGAGTAAATATTTCACACAATTTCACTTTGCCCCACATTCCTCTACCTAACTTTCTCTTATGGAGTTTTATATTTCATTCTCTTGAAATCAAAGTACATTTTTCACTGTGTTTGCTTGTGTACTTTGACTCAATTTATACATATGTATGTTTGTTTAGTTTCGTACTTACGTTACTTCGGACGACCTGAATCCCCTATCAGGCGGGATTACTGAGACTCTACTGTACATTCAGTGCCTAAATTTTTATAAGTTGAGTAAAACGAGGCACGCAAATATAAGGAGAAATACAAGCGTTAAAAACTCAGCAAACAGCTGTTTGGAAACCTTAAAAACGAGCCCTTTCATCAGTGCCTTCAAGATAGGCTCCCGATAACTCGAAATGAAGGCGAACTGAAGATTGATAGCTTTCAAAACAACTGTTCACGGAGTTTTTAACTTCTTTTTATTGTTTACTCGCAACTTGATTTACGCTATCTCATTTTACTCTTATTATTGTAGAAGTATGTGGGGCATAGTGAAATGGTGAAATATTTACTCTGCTTTTAGTGACTCCTATCTAGTAATATATTAACAATGCAGTAGCACATATAGTCTATTTCAGTCAGGAAAAAATACCACCAAAGGTTTTAGCATGTGATAATAAAGGCAATTTTTAAAAATCGTCACTCATATTGCAATGTTTTGTTGTAAGTCAAAAATTGTTTTTGTTTTTAAAATGAAAAAATTCTTGTTATTGACATTTTAAATATTAATTGAGACCTACTAATATTCGGTGCAGTAATTATTTAGTAAATATTAAGCCTGTTTACATTTTACAGATTAGGTAACGAAGCAAGTGCAGGCTCAGCGCAAACATTATTGAAATGATGAGTCACCATCTCATAGTGCAATTTTATTATTAACTTCCAATGTACGTACGCTGAACATGTAAAAATGTTGACTTTTCATTTAACTAAAAGCTATTTTTCTTTAAAAATTGTCTTTTTTCCCCATTTTTAACACACATAAAGTGATTAAGAAAATTTATTTACTAATAAAATCCAATTATCCAGATTTTTGATTATCCGAATGGAGTCTGGTCCCATTTGATTCGGATAATTGGAGTTCACCACTTAAGTATTTTATGTAACACTAGCGGTACCCTCACGGCATTGCCCGTAGTAGAAAATGAAAAGGTCATTTGGTTTGCCTGTATATTTACAAATAATGGATGATGAATTTCTCGCCAATTTGCTATGTTAATTTTCTCGCCAATGTAACGGTTCTACGTTATGATAATTTGGTAGTTTACTCGCTCACGTTATGATAATTTGCTCGGTAAAATATTCCCAAAATTAGAATAGAAAAAGAACAAAATCGAATTTTTGAAAATTCGCTTCGAGGTGCACACCCACATGCTACAAACTAATTTTGTGCAAAATTTCATGAAAATTGGCTGAACGGTCTAGATGCTATGTGCGTCACAGAGATCCTGACAAACAGAGATCCAGGCAGAGAGAGATCCAGATATCCAGACAGAGAGACTTTCAGCTTTATTATTAGTAAAGATATGGGCTTAGATTAATTAGTAAATGAAATTTTTCCGACTAAAAACAATTTAAAGATTTTTTGAAGGAAATAGGTCGTACAAGAAAAATTCTCACATGGCACCTCTCAGATCATTTTGATACGAACTCTGGAACGTTAAATAGTCTGAAATACCCGATACAGTTGAATTTCTTCATCAACTTATTAGGCATACAAGCGGGGAACAATCTAAACGTAATTGAAGATATGAATATGAATGAATATGCCTAATGTAGGCTCTCCTAGAGAGTTTAACGAGGCGTTTTAGTTTAAAGAACATTAGAAACGCGTCGCAAAGAGCTTTACTCAAACAAGAATTGCTTTCTATGCAGTGTAATGAGCAAAATTTTCTTGCATTGTTTAAGAATTTGTACTTTGAATAGTGTTAAATGAGGCTTGATATAGAAAGTTAAATGGAGTCTTAAATATGTAGGTAAAGTTTTCTGAAATTAAAATTAAACAGATGAATTTTGATAATGTCACTTTATTAAGGAGAATAGTTTAACATTTGACGATGGTCTAGTTTCAGATTTTATAAAAGTCCATTTGTATAAATTATGTTACTCTTTTTCTATTAAAGTACTATTTTTTCTGTACCTGGCTCTAAACTGGTGTCCAGTACTTGAAAGGTTTTTTCTATACTGTGCACGTAGATATAACTATCATTATGCTCGAGTTAAATAAATATCATGTTTTTTCCCAGCAACACACTGCAAGTCTTTAGTCAGTTTTGATTACATTTTGAACACGATATTAAGGTAAATTTCGCGGTTTGGATTACGCACAAAATGTAAATAAATTTAATGTTTGTTAAATAACTTGGGAAATACAGAAAATAAAAAAAAATCACAACTGCTAAAATTTGCTAGTGGCAAAAAAAAAAAAAAAAAAAAAAAAAAAAAAAAAAAAAAAAAAATCGAGAAGGAAATTTGAAAATCCCCTTAAAAACCTTTCTTACATACTAAAATGAATTACAAACATTTTACTTGTTGAAAAATAGAAATTGTCTACAGATAAAATTTTTAAATCATTGAGCTTTCTGTCCTTGCTGTGTGCCAGCAATAAAATCGTTACTAGTAGCGTGAATAAAGACTTAAAATTATGTTTAAAATCAGCTACTGTTTAACCACGGATTGTATGTAATTCGGCAATCTGCCAAGTAAAGATGATTCTATCTGAATGAATCTAGCAGGGGAGAAGGGGAAAATAACGATGGGATTTCGATGCACGCGTTTTATAATGTCACTAGTGCCTTATTCATTCATTGCATTTTCAAAAATAAAATAAATGGAAACAAAAATAGTTACCATGGAAACAACAAAAAGAAAATACAATATTTTCATTTCGTTCAGGAACGTAAAAGCAAAACGGTAATCTCAAAACTTTGTTGTGAATAACTAAACAAATTAATTTTTGTCGTGAGAATATAGATCGAATATACTTTAGATTTAAAAAATGTTGCTGTGAGCAAATTTTTATTTTTACAAAACTAAGGCTAAATAACAGAGAGGCAAAAGTGCACATCTGAATCAAACCAACTAACATCCCTATAAATTAATAGATACGTCCATTTCCACCTATAAACCGGATATTAGCCTTTCCATGTAATCGATGGTCAAACAGTAGAAGGGTTATGATTCAAGTTCTGTATCACTTGAAAGTTCCAAACAAATTCTATATTAAAAAAAAAAAAAGTTCGTACCTTTGACCTGTGGTAACATTTCATATGTGCACGTATGTTTTCAGCACCAAAAATTGCAGAAAGATGCTAATTTTAAACTAATATCTTTGGCAACTAAAGTCAGACAAAGATGAGACTTAGCTGAGAGCATTCTCGATCAACCCACCTTTAAAACAAAAATTGCAGGGTAGGGTAGCCCAAAGCGGGTAGGTCGCCAAAAGGAGGTAGGCGGTCGTATGCCGCCACATGGCGTGCAAGCAGCGATGCATATGTACTCGTATGTCGTGTTTATTCAAATGCCACCGAGTTTCAATCGGTTCCAGCGAAGTAGCGGTAAAGCGGTAGGGCGTGGTCAGGCTTGAAAATTTTAAAAAAGTGATACAATTCTAAGAAAAACAGTAGGTTTGTAACTTGTGATTAGTCGAAGACCATTTTTTTTTACTGTCAATAAAATTACGTTATTCTGATACCATCCGCCTATTAACTACTAAGGTCATTCTATTTTTTTAATTTTTTATTTAAGATTATTATTATTGGAAAAAAAAAAAAAAAAACGTGCCTTCGGGCAAAGCGGGTATGTCCGTTTTATTTACATTTCTTGGCAGATGGACTTGAATTTTCCAGTTTTCAATAATATGCTTTGGGTCAACCTCCCTTATATGTATCGAGCCGACAAAGTGGTGTAGTGGTTAGATACTTATCTTTTAAGCCCAAAGACGCAGGTTCGAACCTAATTCTGATTGATGGTTTTTCAAGATTCAAAAAATTGACAGCGTCAATATAGTACGATTATGTGGCATGTAAAATATCCCTCGAATACTCGCTTGGCTTGGAGTGTTAGTGGAAAAAACGCATCGAACGTTTCGCATCGAAGATTGCCCAGGTGTGTCCATCTAGTTGGAAAACTGGGAGTCATAACTCTCGTGGTAAAAGCATCCGCTGATAGGGGTGCTACTACACGGATGCTATATTGTCGGATCACAATAGGTTTGCAAAAGGTTGTGCTTTTAACGCAGCCCCATTAGAAAGGAAAAAAAAACATATGTATCGAAATTGGTCCGTCCGTTTAGAAGCAACAGTGCCACAGACAGATATTATATTAAACTTATTTCACTTATTCCACCCTTCCTTTTTACGCTTTAGGTAAAAAACTGTTTCTTTCACTACTTTCACTCCAAACATGTCAAAGCATTAGGCATAGTTTTAATACTTGACTTGGGATCTTTGCTTCAGTGCTAACCAACGTATTAGATTTATTCTCTAAGGGTACTAATTTCTGCTCTAAGATCGTAACTGCTTGAAGCATTAACTTAATATTTCCTGTCTTATCAAAAAATATTACCGTGGTCAGGTAAAGGGCGGTAACTGCATATTTTGTCTTTTTTTTTCATTTTTGTCATCTATTGTACGTTAACTTCATAGTACAAGCTTGCTTATTCGTTTCCTATGAAAAACAGGCGCGAAAAAAATGCATAATTCCCACATTTCTCTACAGTTTAATGGATTCAAAATGCGTTTCTTCAAATATCTCGAAAACTCATTTCTACAGCTACTGTCTGACCATCGATTACATGGAAAGGCTAATGTCCAGTTTATAGGCGGAAATGGACGTATCTATTAGTTTGTAGGGGTGTTAGTTGGCTTGTTACAGTAGCGTACTTTTGCCTCTCTATTATTTAACATTAATTTCGTAAAAATAAAAACTTGCTTTCAGCAACATTTTTTTAATCCAAACGATATTCAATCTATGTTCTCACTGCAAAAATTAATTGATTTATTTATTCACAACAAAGGTTTGAACTTACCATTTTGCTTTTACTTTCCTGAACGAATTGAAAATATTTTCTTTTCTTTTTGTTGTTTCCATGGTAACTATTTTTGTTTTCCCTTATTTTATTTTAGAGAATGCAATAAATGAATAAGGCACTAGTGACATTATGTAACGCGTGCATCAAAATCCCATCGTTATTTTCCCTTCTCCCCTGCTAGATTTATTCAGATGGAATAGTCTTTACTTGGCAGATTGCCAAATTACATACAATCCGCGGTCAAACTTTACTGCCATTTGCCTGTCCACGGCAGAATTCTTATTGAAAGATAGGATAGGACATTTAAAACTTGAAAATCAAAACAAATAAATGCTTCTTGCAAAAATAAACGGTCTCTTTACGGAGATAAAAAAATCCCCCCATTGCTATCTAAAACAATAAATGATATGGCTATATCAAAACACAAAGTAATATTTCTATGAAAAATAAGGATAAGCGGAATATGAAATGAGAAAGTACATAAATCTAGTTTACATACTACGTGAGAGACTATCAAAGATTTTTCTTTCGAATATGTTGTGTGACTTTTAACGAACTTGAATTTCCACAGAAGAAAACAATAAAGAAAAGAATATAAACTATTTGTATGAACCTTACATGCTTAAAAGAATAAGTAAACATGGTTTCTTGAAAGAATTCTCGGTTTTCTTACATTTATTTTGGAATAAATGAATATATTTGAACTAATACATTCATGAAAAGAATTTATAAAATATTGGATACCCCCAAAAGAAATCTTTATCTATAGTTTTGGGTTGTGTAAGCAGTATGCTTTAAACGTTTTATAAACGGCATATGTATAATTATGATAATGCAAATCAAAAATATTGTTGTATTACTACAGTGGCTGCCGCTTATATGAATCATGTTTGTTCTAAACAGTTTTGATTCCATAAAGCGGCATGTTCACTAAAGCGGCTCATTTAAAAAAGCTGGATTTCTTTCTGTTTTTGACGATTTGATTTATTAAAGAGGTTCATTCAATTAATCCCTGATTCAATTAACCGCAGTCCTCTGTATAACGATTAGTAGAGATTAAATTGTTAAATGTGTTTGTTGTTAATAACAATTAAATACAAAATAGAAGCAAGTATCAAACTTTTAACTGTAGTTTTTACTGGTGAAAGTTGTAAAACTGTCAGTATCGTTCTGAAATCACTATTGCTTAGCACACCCTTAATAACTAAGAACCAAAGTAATTGTGGAGAAAAATATCTTAGTGGTTAAATAAGAGAAAAATATATTTACTCAAAACAGCTACGTGCGTCTCAAGCAGTAAATTATTTAACAAATTATTTTAAATGGGTTTTTGAAATTTAACAAAGTAATGGAAGCATTTTGCATTTGAGAAAACATTTCCACTCCAATTTCAATTTAAATTTCTACTTTCATTAGACATAATTCAACTTTGCCTTTTTTTTCGTAGCCTCTTTACTGATGGGTCACTTGGAGCAAAGGGACACAGAATTTCGAGTTTCAACTATAGTTCCTTTCCTCTCTTTTAGTTGAATTGAGACATAAAATTTTGTGCTTTGTGCTCGAGACACTCTTTGAAAATAACGGAGTATGAAAAATTTGACTTTATGAAAGTTTGTTAGTGAATGAAATCATGTTTACATTTACCTCAGAGGAAACGGGGTAAATTTAAATACCATATATTTCCCCAAGAGATTGATGCGTGTAGGTAATTGGACTATACACAATCAGTTTAGAAGCATGGAGCTAGAAAAAGTGAAAATTTTCCACTTTTTTTGAAGACTCAAATTTACTACCAAAAATAAAGAATAAGGTTTCAAAGCAAGTTTTATTATAAAATACAATGTTCTTTCTTTATGTACCGTAATTTTGAAAACAACCTTTCGATTTTTTCATTTTGAAAAAATTTAGTAATCTTAACCATTTTACTTTATCCCACATTCCCCTACATAAGAGAAGAACATTCTATTTAATAACAAAACTTGCGTTGAAACAGTATTTTTTAATTTTCAGCAGTGAATTTGCGCCTTCAAGAAATAGTGGAAAATTTTCACTTCTTTTTTCCATGAGGCGAAATGAAAAATAAAATACTTTTCTAATGAAATATTTTCTATTCGGTTATAGAAAATGTTTTGGATCAAGTGAATTAGTAAATAAAATGTTTAATAAATAAAAGAAAAGATACTGAAACAATAGACTGAAAATTGAATTAGTTAATTAATTAATATATGAAGAAAAATAAACGAGAAGTAAAAAAGTGAATAAACAAAAAATAAGTGAATGAAAGAATAAATATAAGTGAATTACTGAACGGAGGAATGCAAATGAAAGAATTAAGAAATGAACACGTGATTTAGTAAATGTTTGAAAGAGTGAACAAAATACACTATTTCATTTTGTCCCGCATTTACTTGACTGAGTGTAGAAAATATTTAAAATACAAACAAGCTAAATATTAACTAAATAAATATTTTCCACAATGTTAGACGGTCTCAATCAATATTCAAAATGTTAATGACAAGAAATTTTTCATTTAGTAATAACAAAAATAGCGTTTGACTTACAACAAAATATTACAGTGTAAGTATCAATTTTTGAAAATTGCTTGTATTATCATATGTTTTAATCTTCGGTGGTAATTTTTTCCTGACTGGAATAGATTACATGTGATACTATATTGATAAAATATTGCCAGCTAGGTGGTGCTAAAAGCAGAGTAAGTACCATTTCAGTTTGTCCCGCTATCTCACTTTGCCCCACATTCCCCTACATTGCAATTGCATCGTATAAATGAAGCTATCAAACAAATGAAAGGATTTCAAACTATCATGTGTGATCGTTTGATTTGAATGTTTTGGTAACGCTCACACTTTGAACGCTATTAGCTTTGAATGTTGTGCTATATCAATCAGTGTAATGAAAATTAGTTGGAGATTTTGATAGAACAAGTACATCACAAACTATTTTAACCACAAATATATTAACTTCTATTTCGATTTCATTGAAATGCTGCGAATATTAAGTCTCATTATTAATGTAAGCGGTATCGCACCATCAGAAATTAATAAATGTATTTTAGCAGTGGAATGCAATTTAGTGTGCTGTTTGTGTGTAGATCTATTCATAATAGTCAACCCAATATGGATATCTTTCATACAAGATAACAGCTTAATAAAATAATAAATTCCAAAACATTAATAGCTTTAAATGCTTTTGGAAAAGTGTTACTGATATCATATGAGAATGGGGGTGTTTCCGAAACTTAAAAGTTTTTTTTCTGAAAGAGCATGCTTAAAAACATAGGATTTAACCATTTTTAAAATAATTTGACAAAGTTTTTTTTAACAATTTTTTTAATCGGTGCGCAAATTTAAATTCAATTTTTACGCTTCTGCACATGACATCACAAGTGGTGAAATGACATTCACTGATGCCATTAGCGCACAATGCCAATTATTATAATCTGGCATCATGGTTGACAGCAAATTGCAAACATTTAGCGCGGTAATGGAGTAGCTCGCCGAAGTACATCACTTGTGACGTCATAAAGACCACGCCTTTTTTTCAAAATCGGACGTTAAAAAAAATTAAATGAAAAATAATTGTTGGGAAAATTAAAGTTTTTTCAGGCTCCATGTTATTGTTATTATTTTTTTGCTAATTCTATCAATTTCAGTGACTAAAAGTAATACTTTTGACTGAAGGAAACAGCCCCATTGTATTATCTATGGTATTTTGGACTACTGATAAAGATAAACGTATATTTATGCTCTAATTCACCAAAAAAAAGTTAATACTAGTTAAAAAAAAAAAAAAACTGGAAGGTAACTGCATTTATTTTAAATGATTTTTCTGTGGACTTACCGAAAACAAATATTATTTTCAGCGATTCCAGTAAACTTCATGTGTTTATCAAATACTTGAGGGAAAGTCTGGCTTAAATTAAATGAAGTCAAGTATTTTTGATAAATTAAGCATGTTTTCAGTTATTGTTGTCGAAGTTATTTATTTTATAACCAGCCCAAAGAGCTAATCAATTCTCTCATGCTCAAAAGTAATGTTTATGTTTATTAAAAGAGTGACAGCTCATAAATTACGTATACAGTGTGCTTACAAAATCTTACCCTTTTAAAGACACTTTTTAAAAAAACAACTATTTTAGATTTGTACATAGTTCTTTTTCATTTTGTTTCTTATCTCATCAATGTTTTCTCCATTTCTATAATGTTAGCTAAACATTTGTAAGTGGAGATAACATAGCTAAAAATTAAAAAAAGTAAAAGACCCCGACTGAGTCGCAAGTGTATGATTAAGAGGAAAAACTGAAAATCCTTTTGAAAACCTTGTACTATTAAAAATCAACTACAAGTAGGTATTTTATTTGTTAACAAATAAAATGTGGCAACAGATAAAAATTTCAAGTCATTGAATTTTCTTTCCTTGTCGGCCAACAGTGAATTCGGTTACCAATCGCGTGAATAAAGGTTTAGCCGAACTTAAAATCTGCTTTAAAAAAAAAAACGTTATAATTAGAATTCTATCTAACATGGAAGTTCCAAACACATCCTATCAGACGCAGAAAAAAATTCTCTTTAGTTTGTTACTAAATTTTAAAAATTTTAAATGTGTTTTAACTGCAAAAATTATATTTCAGAATTTTTATTTAATATCTTCGTTAATTAATGTCATCCAAAGATGCAACCTAGCTAAGAACACTCTCGAAAATCGGTCCATTTGTTTAGGCGCTAGAGTGCCACAAATAGTTACACAGACACACAGATACACAAACACATAACTCCCTTCCTTTGTGTGTTGGGGGTTGTAAACTGAACATCGCGTTTATTGCAGAGAAAAAAAAAACTGCCGGTAGAGGGGGTGAGGGGATTGTGTGTTATGTCCCCAGAAACTTTTGGTTCTAGCACACATCGCTAATTCTAAAATGACAGTTTGTTTCTATATAAGGACTGTTTTGATCAAATCCATACCTCTCAGAAGCTAAGAAGACCCACCCCACCTTCTGGCTGCACTAGTGCCTGGGGCGAAGTTGAAAATCATGTAAAACTTCTCAAAACCATGAAAGGTGAACGAGTTAAAGTATATTAACGCTGTGTAAAAAACTTGATAAGATAATTATCAAAATTAAAAAATAATTATGCTGAAATTTGAAGCTGTTTTTTTAATGTATTTTCTTTATCAATGTAGGACTTAATAAACATCCTTTATTATGACAGAGGGTAATGAAATTTACGCGATAGCTCAATTTCCTTGTTAGTAGCAGTTTTTCATCTGAGTTTTCTCATAACATAAAACAGGAGCATTAATCTTTCTGCATATTAAACAGAGGGAAGAAAGCGAGCGCTTTCAATCTCCTTACGACGCTACATATTAATTAATGTTTTATGACATTCTGGAAATAATTATATCAAAGTAATTAGAGCTCGATTAGGGATAATTAACGTAATGTATCTTTTAAAACATTAACTTATCTTGCGTAGGAAGTTTCAAAATATTTAGTCAGCTGTAGGAGAGCAGATCTTTTTGAGATTTTCAGCTGAAAATAATTAAGATCAACGGGCTAAAATTAATTGACAAAATATGTGAATGTTTAGAAAGGCACTTTTCCTTATATTTTTTGATGAAATTGCTTTTTACTTAATTTTATTTTTAAGAAGCTCAGAAAATGTTTCGTTGTATTCAGTTAATTTTTGTTAGAGCAGCTAGACCTGCAGAGTGTCCGACAAGTTTTTGACACATTTAAAAAAGTACCTGAACGACCGAGCCTCGCTCAGCTTTAAAAGAATTTTTTTTGTCAAATTGTGTTTTTTTAAGGTTCAATACTTTTCCAAATATACTTGAAAAGCTTCACGTTAACGAAATATTACGTACTCGACCTTCTTATAACACTTAAGTACCAAACAAAGAAGATTCTGAATGTAATTAAATCAACATTTTGCTTTAAACTATCTGTTACGTTTGTTTCCACTATACAATTTTCTTGCCAGTAATTAAAATATTTTGACCTTAGTTTTGCTATGGTGAAATCGGTTTTTAACCGAATACTTCCTTTCATACTATGATGCGTTTCACGATTTTATCCCAATCGAGATTTTTTTTTTTTGAATAAGTAGTTTTAGTTTTTACGCCAGAAAATGCTACATACAGCATGACATCCATCAAAACTGATGATCCACTAACCATTCCAACAAATGATAACAACTGTCTTAACAAAACATAAACAGTCTCAAGACATACACTTCTTCGAAATAAAATTTAGATGCGCGATTTAAAAAACATGTTAAACTATTTGAAGTGTAAAAAGAAAATAAATAAATAAAATAAAATAAAATAGGATGGTCAAGCAATAGTTTCACTTAAAAAAGAAAAAAAGCCTTACATCGACTTACATAATGCCTTTTGAATTTGTTTTCAGCCAAGTCTGTTTGAAATTAGCCAAAGTGGCCAATATCAGCCAAGCCTGGCAACCCTAAGCAAGTATAAAATTTTAAAGCGAGAAGAGACAAATTTTCATTGTTACGGTTGCAAATCGTCTGCCTGATGCGTCAACTCACAGTTTACTTCAAGGCTTAACTCAATTTGACTTTATATTAAAAAACTGTTTTTCGTAAAAAATCGCGTTTTTACAGAAAAAACACTGATGTAGATGAACTTAGAATGCAAAACTACAATTAAATCCAAAATTTCATCCAAATCGTTAGAGCCGTTTCCGAGATAAGAAATATAAACATATCCACAAGAATTGCTCGTTTAAAGATATAATATATATAAAAGAGCAATAAACTGTTGTGTGAATATATGGTTTGCACCAGAACACTTCACAGGTTTAAGATCTTTTTAATGCCATCATAAAAAAAAGAAAAAAACGTACTCCTCATATATGTATAATAATCAATGATCGAGTAACACTCCTGACGTCTTCAGCAATGAAACTCGCCACGGCATGATAGTTGATAATATGTTTTGGTAATGTTTAACATGTAGGAAAAGGCTTTATTTTGACGAGGCTGAACTGGATCTGGTCGCTTAACTGTTTTACTGGTAAGACTGTCATTTCAGGGGAATGAAGGAACAAAAAAGCGGTATACAATGAACGCTATCTACTGGAGTTTAGGGTTCATCCACCGGAGTTAGGGTTAAAATTCAACTATCAAAATATCATCAAACAGGCAATTGCAACAGGCAATTTTCACTCGTCATATCTTGACGGACGATTTTATAAGTAATATGCTCTGAGGGTTGTACCGTCACAGTAAGAAAAACAAACGTCATGAGAGGTGTTTAATCATTTTATAAGACATAAAGCAAAACATTTCATTACCAGAGTTCAATGTGTGCACCGTATGTTGCTCGAACCACATCTAAACGGTACTGGAGCTCATCCCATGTGTTTTAATCGAACTCCGAAATCGGACAATAATCGAAATAAATGCTGACATCGCGAATGGAGCAATGCCAAAAGCAGAAAATCCGAAATGGTGAATTTTTTCCGAGTTTGCGCACTTGAATTTATTCACGATGCGGCAAATCAGTGGTGATCCAAGTCGTATTTTACACTTGGCGTATGGGCGAAACAATTTCACACGGGTAAAAAAAGGCAGTATTGAAAGTCAAAGACGCTAAATTTCTTCCCCTGAGTGTTAGTAAGAACGTTGTGTTACGGATTCCAGAACCTGATAGAGGAAGTGCCGCGCACAATCTGTGATAATTTGAGTGAACAATGATGGCCTGTACTAAATCAATAAATCTGAGATATTATAGAAGCTGTACTCCAGAAACGAATTTCAACCTATTGATGATATTTTCATATCTGAAAAAAAAAAAAAAATATGTTCCAAATTTCGTACACTCACTCTGAACCCCGGTTGCCCTGGAATCGGAACTCACAGGGTTTCGTTCACTAAATACATTCATAAAACACATTGTTCCATCCTGTATTATTTTATTATGTTTTATTTGTACTCAGTCCATTCATTTCATTTAATCAAATGTTTAGAATAAAAAACAATCCTTTTGTGATTTTTATCTTGCTTATTTATCCAAGTGAATTTATTTCGCCCATACCCCAAATGTAAAATCGGAGTTGGATCACTACCGATTTGCCGCTTTGTGAATTGATCAAATTTAAGTGCGCAAACTCGAAATAATTTACCATTTCAGACTTAGAGTTTTTCTCAGTGATCCATTCGCGATGTGAGCATTTTTTTCGGACATTTTCCGATTTCAGAGTTGTGTTCCAACACACACATTAAATTCTGGTAATGAAGGGTATTGTGTTCTGTTTTATAAAATGATTAAACACCTCATATGACGTTTCTTTTTCAAACTGTGACGATACAGCCATCACAGTAAGTTACTTAAAATTACACCCTTTTTCTGTTTTAATTTCTTTTTTTGCGATGTCAAAAAAATTAATTCTTGAAACTGTGAAGTATTATGGCGCAAACTGCACATTCATATGAAAATGATTTTTTTAAAAATGAATTTTTAAAATGTGACAAGGACTTTTCGGACAACCTGTATAATATTAAGAACTGTTTGTCTCGGTAACTCTTTTTTTTTAAAGAAACCGGTTTAATTTTGCTCTTAAATTTTGATGATTAATTCAAAGAAAAATAAATAAATAAATAAATAAGTGAATAAATCGGTGATTGCATTTTGTACTTTGGTCTGAAGTTAAATATGAACTTTGCATCAGTGTCAGAGCTAAATGTCATTTATAAAGAGACAAAATTTAGTCCCATAAATATCATTAAAAATTTTTTTTTCTTACGCTTTGGTTTATTGTGCTCAAAAGGAGTCCAGCAGCAGCTAACCAAATTCCTACTGACCCAGTCTGAAATTCAAAAATATGATGCATAGGTTTTTGTAATTCAACTATCAGTTTGCACTTTTCTCTTAAATTTAAAATCACTCTTTGATAAAATTAGAAAATTAAAAATGATGTGAGTTTATTTTCGCAATTCTTTTGTTACTTTACACCAAAGGTCTTCAACCTAGGTCCGTAGAACCCAAGGACTCTCTAGAATTTAAACAGGGGGTTCATTAAATGATTACTATTTGGTTAGGCTAAATGCGAAAATGTTAGTAAGATTTTGATTTTTTTAATAACACAGGATGGCAGAATAAGAGTATGAGTGTATGCATGTATGTGTGAGCGAAATAAAAGAAAGCACGAGAGAGTGAAGAAAAGGCAACTCTCTCTCTCTCTCTCTTAATTGCTCGATCAAAAAAAGTTTTAACTGGTCCTTGCCTTTGCCAAGTTTATGTTTAAGTAAGTACACGCTTCATAGTACAATGTAAAGTGTCAAATTCTTCGATTTAAAAGAAAAAAAAATAAAATGTAATAGGAAAGAGTTATTTAGGTAATTTTTTTAAGTTTGGGTTAATGACAAACAGCTGCAATTTATCATGATGTAATGCACTTATTCCAACCCATCGAGTATCTTCATAATGAATGCAATAACTCATTCATTTGAGAAACTCTTGTTAAGTAGAATATTTGGATACCCTTGAAATTTCGAAGTTACATTCACTGGAAGGCACTTTTGAACACGCTATAAATTGAAGTTAATACCGTCAATTCTGCTGTAGCGAAGTAACATAGTGACCAAAAGTTTAAAAGCGTACGTTTTCTCTTTCTTGCCCTCTGGGGGAAATATCGACGTCCATAATAGTCACATTTCAGTCAATGATAATGTTACGTTCTGCGGCCTGACACAGAAATAATAAATTCGAAAAATATCGGTAAAAATTTGAAGATAATAATGAATTCTAAATGAGGCAAAGTCATCGCTCATAAAACTTCATAACCACTTATAGGGCAACGATATGAAGCATACGATTTTTTTGCACCGCAATACAACGCAGACGACATTTCTCACTGGATCAGGGAAGGGGGGGGGGGGTATAGGCAAAGACGGGCAAAACCTCTTTTTTTGTCCTGGTGCTTTTAATTGAGTATTAAACCATATAGTTTTTCAAAGTATTATTTTTAGTCAGATTTCTATACTTCGAATTAGGATTTAGTAATTAAAAAACTTGCATTCTCAGCAATTTGAACTTTCCTAAATAAACTTCGAATTTCAGGCTATTGAAGTCTATTATGTTTAAAAAATTGTTGCATTTTCAAATATATTTTACTTACTGTAAACATTACCATGAAATAAGTTAGTTGCATATGATCTGAAATCAACCGAAATACATGATGTCAATTCAACATCAAAGATTATAATATGTTAATACAACTTTCCTCATGAAAAACGTTATTTCTCGAAATTTCTCTGCTCTTGACAGTTACACTTGATAGTTTGTAGAGTTTGAAATGGATTTTGGCTGCAGGCAGAGTAGAAATGTTAGCGAATTCTTGAAAGTAAACATATATTCCTTCTGACTGGGGTACATACATCATATGGTCGAAGCTCAATTTTTAAGAAGTATTTTCCCTCATAAAATACGAAAAACCCCTGGCGTGAATGAAATAAGCTTTTTTTTTTTAAATATTATTATTATTATTATTTGTTAAAGCCCACATTTTATCTTCACTAAAATATGAAAGTCAATGAAAATAGTGTGCATTCCATTTGAATATGAGAACGAATAAATTTTGGTTTTTGTTTACATCTAGTTACCACTGCGAATTAAACCAGGCGTCAAGTGCTTGCTGCTCATTTAGCACAATCAGGAGAAAATAGGATCTTTAAACCCATTTGGATAATGAGGTATAATATTTTTTACAGTATTTTACAAGAATTACTTCGAGGTAATTAGGCTTCTATTAAGAGCAATTAATCTAACGCAATTTCTAAACTAGTTATTATGTTCTTGTGCTTGGTGAAATTTCATATTTAAAAACAAGCTTTTAGCGTAATTGCAGAGAAGAAATGTGGAAATCGTTCCAGCAATAAAAGAATTCTGTATTATTTAAAATTCAAACATATTGATTCAACGTATCTTACAACAAATACAAGCCTCTATGTGAGGGCCATTAACTTTATTATTTTGTGTCGGATATGTTTCGTGAAAAAAATAAAAACTATCAAGAATTTAATTTTTGATAAAATGCAGCCTCTTAACATCCTTTTCCACATTGACAAACCAGTCCAAAAGTTTTGTATTATTTTCTGTAATTCTTGCCCTAAACGTCATCTTTCATATTTGTTATCCATCTTTTCACAAGATAAATATGAGAAATTTCATTTGAATTCTGTATTTATATTCGTATTTTTTTTAAAAAAGTACGTTTTGGGAATTATATTAATAATAGGCAGAGCTCGGCCTAGTGCCAAAAACACCTGAACATTGAAAATCATATATCATAATGCTTCACATTTATTATTTCATTGAAGTATATTTTATATTTTGAATAAAACAAAAAAAATATAACATAATGGCTGAAACTAATTTTAAAAAAATAATCCAAATAACAGAGAAGGACATTAAATTACATGTCATGAGAAAATTACCGAATTAGTGTGTTAAACGTGTGTTCAATATTTAACACAAATCGAAGACTAGTATATATAATTCAAGAATATATGGAAAAGCTAGTATATCTCAATGATATCTTAAATTTCTCAACTAAATGGTTCCAAAAAAAAAAGTTCGCTAATTTCAAATTTTGAAATCTTTTTGAGTAATGAGATAATTTTAAGAGGTTTGGGACAGAATATTTCATGATTGTTATACATTTAATGTACTCATCAACACTGATAGTAATTCACGTAACAAAAAATAACATAATGAATGTCACATTTGATGATAATTACCATTTTGAATGGAGATAAATTAATTTTCAAGCAGAAACAAATGAAGATTTTAGCAGTCATAAAATGTGTCCCTATGCAAAGGTAATGAAGTTAGCTTTATGCAGAAAATAAAGTTTTCATATGCGTAAATGCTGAAGTATGAATTTAGGAGTATTCAAATGACTCCAGTTTTATGGTAATAAGCAGAGCTTATTCCTTTTATTCTTAATGAGGAGTAAACGGAATTAAAGTTATAGATCCATTATGTTTGCAGTTCGGGCTTCTGGGAGAGAGTATAGAAAAAAAATCTAATCAAAGAAAAATTTGAGAAGCAAAAAGTTTGAATAAAACTGAGTATTTTCAGAGTTATTTTTAACTGAAGTTCATATGACAAGCAACTAAAATCCATTCTTTAACGCTGGTGATAATTCAGAAGTAATGATTTAAGTGACGCGATGTGATTACGTTAGAGTATTTAATAATGAATCCATTCTCTAGTAGCAATTTCTGGTAGGAAAAAGATTATTAAAAACGTATTTCATGTAAACGCTAGCCCCCTACTAGTGCTAGATTTGCCACCTCACTTATTGATTTTGTCATATCTGCAAGAACTTCACAGGTTTTTCGAGAAATTGAAGATATACCACCAAGTTTGCATCATTTTTGATGACTTAGGTTTTTTTTTTTGCTGAATTCATAAAGAAAAAGCCAAATTTCACTGAGATAATATTTCTGACATTATCCACCCAATAGTCATCCAGAAGCGACTTTTACACGAAAATAGATACAAACATACTAGATGCGGTCGGATTTTAACAGCATAGATTTCATACGAATATGTATTTTGTAAGATATATTGTTCATCACAGATTTCACGATCAATGATTTTACCTTGAAAAAATTTAACTTTGTATTTAGCTTTTCGCGGCACTCACTGTGGGACCTTAACAGTTTTTGACATTTAATCAACCTAAGAAATATAGAAATTAGAAATCAAATAAACATTGTATGATTAAGGTGCCACAAAAGCTATCATATGTTTACTAGTTTTGGAAATATTACTATTATAAATTATGACGTTGGACAAAACTATTTTTGAAGCATTGTTACAGATAACATCATTGTTATAATTTGTTGCCGCTTGCTCTAAATTTAGCTAATTTCTGGCAAATCAATTTATCTGAGATCTTATCTTAAAACCTGCAGTACCCGCACGGCAATGCCCGTGCTCAGAAGTCAAAGGAAGTCCGTTGAACAAAAAAAACTCCACGCCCCCTGCCCCCTTCTGATGTGAAATGATCATTTTTCTTCAACTAAAATTCAAACACACTTTTTAAAAAGACCTATTAAAGTCTCTGGAGTTTAAAACTATTCGCCAAAACACATAAAAATATTAACAGTAGCTTTAAAACTCAAAATAATCCTTCAACTACATAGTTCATCATTCGAGTGAAGCGGTGTTTTTCCCTGTAATTTAAAGTATTAAGTTAAATAAACAATGGTATAGTAAAAACTTTATAAAGAACAATAACAATTGAATAATACGACAAATCAAATTATTTACTTGGATAAGTAACTATCTTCAACTAAAAGAACAAAAACAAATGTTGAAGAAATAAGGAAAACAAAACCCAATAGAAAAATCCTACAAAATCAAATTATGTATACCTGAACATCGAAAAAAAAAGTCTGTTCGCTGATCACAACATGGTCATGGTTCCTCGCAACTATCAACACTATCGGCTAGCGCCTTCTCGAAGAGTTAACTTACCCCGCCATCTATTAGGAATTCATAGAACTAAACAATTAATTAAACATTTAAGTTGCAATAACAAATATTTCGGTCAATCTGATTAAAAAAAAAAAGCCTATAGCCTTCTTCAATAAATGGACTATTCAACACAAAAAGACTTTTTGAACACGAACCAGTAGTTCGTGAGCGTAGAAACAAACCAGTAGCGCGTTGAAACAAACTCTTTAGGTTTATATTATTAGTTAATTAATAAGAAAAATGAGACATTGAAGCGTAGATATTTTTTTTAAATATCATTTTTAGCATCGTTTAGGATTTTCTCTGAAAATTACTCTCGATTATGCGTCATGGCTAACTCGAATCTATGCCCACAGGATCCTGAAGGCCGCGCTTTCAGGTCGAGCCACCGTGACTACGCATATTCTGCGTTCCAAACATTTTATATTATGAGATACATTTTCCCATTTTAATAACATTTTTTATTGCTGATCCACTCCTATTAGTCATAGCGTGATATTATATAGCCTATAGCCTTCCTCAATGAATTGACTATTCAGCACAAAAAGAATTTTTCAATTCGAACCAGTAGTTCCTGAGATTAGTGCGTTCAAACAAACACACTCTACTGCTTTACATTATTAGTATAGATATGACTTCAGATATTTTTATGGTGTCCCCTACTTTTCGCCGACACGAAGTCTCCTTTCCCCTTGTTTTTGGTTTTAACCTTACCTTTTGATATATTTAAGGGAAGAGGCAATTTTAAATGTCAGCGAGAAGTAGGGAAAACCGTGTCATTAAGAGAAAACAATCAATTTGAGCTCCATGTTTCTGCTTAAATCATTTTTTTTTAACCAATTGCCAATTATACTATAAGTTCAATTTGCAACGCACACAAAATGAGTTAATTCTGTGCTAGGAAAAGCTTCATAAAAACTACTAGTAGATACAAATGTCTGGATATAAACATTGTTATCAATTGTTTTTCACAAGACATCAGTCTTTATCACAGGAAAATCCAACCACTGTATACGAGGGATCCAAAACGAATATCTCCTGTTCCCATCGCGATCAATCAACGTGGGAAGTGACACCAGGAACATCTTGATCCAGCAGTTACTTTGATTGAGAGTAGTTTGGTACAATCAAAAGAACTAAACGTGAGATTTATCTCCATTATTTAAGGAAATGTTACTTAAATTGTTTCTAAAATGGATTTCAACTGATGAGATAAAAACGTTTGCAGTTATCTGTAGTTAGTTCTCTTTTTATGGGGTTGAATAGCTTTAGATGGTTTTTAGTTAATAAATAAAGGTTAAAGGAAGTAGTTTCGATCTTCTTATTTTAATCAGTAGGACCTTTTTAATGAGTTAAGAAATTTAAGTTGCTGAAAGCAACCGGAAAGGAATTACAGTAATCTTCACTTAATATGATGAACTTGTATGTTATCAATCGTTGATTGTTATCAAAATCATTCAGTATTGATTTTCTCAATACATTGGTTTTTGAAAATTATTGCTTCGGTAAAAAATCGTCTTTCAAAGTATGACGGGTAAAAATTGCTGCTACATTTGAATGAAGCAAGTGCCTGTTTGGTGATATTTTGACACTTGAAATTTTCACTCCAACTCCAGTGGATTTACCCTTAATTCAAGTAGATAGCGTTCATTGTTAAACACTTTTTCGTTTCTTCATTCTCCTAAAATGATTGTTTTACCGGTAAAACAGTTAAATTACCGGATCCAGTTCAGCCTTGTCAAAATAAAGCATTTCCCTACATGTCAAACATTGCCAAAAAAATATTGTCAAACTATTATGCAATGGCGCGAGTCTTATTGTTTATGAAGTCAGGAGTGTTACTCGATCAGTGAATATATAAGAATGTGCCAGAACATAACACATAATTTTTTATTGCTTTTTGTAGTTGCCGTTTAGTCAACAGCTTTACAATATGTATACTACTGTTGACGCATCTATTCTGCAAAATGACAATGGCAAAGTGCACATGAATGTGCCATGAGGAATCGGTTTACATTAATAAGTTCTGTCACTTTTTAACTGACTAGGATGTAAAGTTGACAAGTTCATTGAAAATCTCGGAAACAGTTTGTAAAACACCAAAAGCAGCATCCCTGTTTGGTGGATTTGAGTGGTCAAAAGGAATTGCTTGCAGTAGATGCAAAAAGCTTGCAAAATATACAACTATGCGTTATTTTCCTACAATTAGGAATATGGGCATAATGCATGGTTAAATTCTAAATAGAATATAATGTTTTTATTCAGTCTGTGTGCAGTACAATCTTTGGTAGTTAGTTCAAGAGCTAAATAAGCAATAACACTATCTTTAGTTACCAAAAACTAGTTATGAAGACACAGTTTACAGATAGTATTAATAAATAAAATACACTACCAGCTCAGTAATTCCATCCGAGGACTGCAGTTTCGTGCTTTTTAGCACTCATCAACCCGGAATAGTAATCACATGAGCTGGTGGCAAAAATCCTCTTAAAGGAGCCAAGAGAGCCAAACAAACTGGTAGCTAATGTTGAATTAGCACACCAGATGAGTGACCGCAGCAATGGTGCGGTTCAACTCAAAGATTGATGGCAAGGCATGGTATTTTGTAGTAAGTTACCACCCTAAGCCAGGGCTAAGGCAGAAATAAATAAAATACACTACCAGCTCAGTAATTCCATCCGAGGACTGCACTACAAGATAGTATTAATGTTTGAAATTGAACTCTGAGTTCAATCAAATAAGCGTTCACTTAATTTAAAGGAGTACACAACACTACTTTAAAGTTTGAATGAAGACTTTAAACTTGTTTCAGATTCTTTCTGAACTGAATCGAATTTGAATTTTTTAGGTACTAAATGTTTGTTCTACGTGATAAAACCCAAACATTTAAATCCTATTTCGCTTGGAAAAAACCCTTCATACTAGATACTGTACACATACCTCATAAAAGATTACAAAAGGTAAAAGCTCAAACATAAAGGCATGAAGTAACCTCTAATCCTTTTACTCAGCTTTCTACTCTTCGAAGAATTATTCGTTACATCAAAGAAGCATCAGTAAAAAAGAAATTTAAATTGCAGTCTCTATTTTTTTTTATCTACAAATTTATTTTCTTTCTTTCTCTTTCTCTACTTCCTTCTTTATGAAGGAAACAAAAAGACTTTAGGAAATAATGTGTGAATAGATAGAGAAATGTGAGTCCGTGCGAAAAATTCAAAAATTGTGTATGTTTTCAAGAAAGAAAATATGTTAATTGTTTTTCACGGTTTCTTTACATGTGATCAGCAATGTTTCTAACCTTTAGATGCTGACATCTGTATCAAAAAGCGAGAAATTGAAAAAACAAATTTTTAACGCTGGACACATGTTTCAAGGCTGCCTTTATTTCAAAGAAAGTTGTAAAGATGTTACTTTATTCAATAAGCTGAATAGTTTGAAGTAAAACTCTGTGATCACAGGAACAAATATTATGCAAATATATAACTGGATTCCATGTGCATTCTTAAATTATAGTATTAAAAAAAAAGCCGTGCAAAAAAGCTACAAAATGTAGAACATAATAGGCGTCTTATATGAAAAACAGCTCACTATTTTGGAGCTTTTAACATGAAAGCCAAAAAAAAAAAGAAAAAAAAAGCTTTCTCCGTCCACTCAGTCCCCCTAAAACATTTTTTTCTTTTAACAAAATTCGGTGTTTCAACTAATTTTTTTTATTAAATTAGCAGCAGTGCTTAGTTATTTACAGATAGAAATAAATTCGATTAGCTGGTTTTAGACTAAATCGGCCATTAAAAAACAAACAATAAAATAAAGGGCATTAAAACTAAAATAAAATTGGTATTTCATTTCTATGCCAAGTAGGGGAACGTGGGGCAAAGTGAAATAGCCGGGAAAAATAAACCGGTTAAATACTTACTCCGATTTAAGTGCCACTTGCCAAGTCATTTTAACTATGTATAGTAACATATGTAATTTATTCCAGTTAAGAAAACGTTACCTCTGAAAATCAAAGCATGTGATGATATAAGCTATTTTCAAAAACTAATTCTCACATTGTAATATTTTGTTGCAAGTCTAAAATTATTTTGATATGATCAAATGATAAAGTTCTTGGTATTAACATTTTAAACATTTATTGAGACTTTCTAACTATCGGTGCAGTATTTATTTAGTTAAAATTTAGCTTTTTTGTATTTTTAATATTTTTAAAAATTAGTGATATGCATGTGGGGCAAAGTGAAGTAGTTCATTTCATTTATTTATTCAAGCATTTACTAAATCACTTACGTATTCATTTGTTAAGTAATTTATTTACAGTCCATCATTAATAATTCACTAATTAATTCATGATTTCACTTATTTTCGCATTCATTCACTATTTTATAAACTCGTTTATTTTCCTTCGTGTATTAATTAACTAATTAATTAACTTATTTATTTATTGTTTCATTATCTCTTCATTTATTCAGTTATCCTTTTATTTGCACGTTATTTTGTTCAAAAATACTTTTCACAATCGAAAAAAAAACCTTTCATTCGAAAAGTATTTCGTTTTTCACTTTGCCCCATTAAAAAATTTTCACTTTTTTGAAGATACAACTATATTGCCAAAAGTACAAAATAATGTTTCAATGCAAGCTTTACTGTAAAATACAATGTTCTTTCGTTATGTACAGTAATTTTCAAATCAAATTTTCAATTTGTTCATTTTAAAATAGCTCAGTCATCTTAACTATTTCACTTGCCACACATTCCCCTACTTGCTTTTTTCAACCAAACATTTGTGTTGACTAAGCAATTTTTTAAAAATGATGTTGGTGATGTTATCCGTACATGATTTCAGTGACGGCTAGGTAAAGCCAAGATTGTTTTGGTTTTGAATTAAAACGACTTTTTGGCAGAGGTGTTTAGCCTAATTACGAGGTTTTCGTTCCAAGTCACTTTGTGGTTGGCTTCGTGAATGACCGATGTTACTGACAGAAGTGTGGTGAACTTCGTGGATGACTGATTTTACTGACGGACGTGTGGTGGACTTTGCGGATGACCGGACTTGATGTTATTAGCGAAAAAATATCTAAGTTAAAAAAAAAAACTTTTAAATGTTCCTGTATTGAATTTGTTTTGATGCTAAACGCCTCATATGTAATCGAATAGGGTTACATGATTGAAAAAATTATACAAACTCAATCATCAAGATCTTCAAATGATTTCAAGTTTTCTAAGAATGTTTATTTTGAAAAATTGAAGCCTTTTGAAGATTTTTGTAACCCTATTTAGAATTCTACTTATTGGGTGTTGTACCTTGTTTAGACATAGTGTAACCAAATGTGGTTTAATTGATCACACCCTACAGTTCTAAGCAGGGCTGTGGAGTCATCGTCGGACTGATTTTGGTGTAAAGAAGTTGGAGACTTTAAAATTCCAGGAGTCGGAGTCTGTCATTTTTACTCCAAGTCTGCAACTTCGTCAGGGTTTCAGAGTTGGAATGATTTTGGGGTGAAGAAGGTGGAGTGAGAGTCGAGTTGATTTGAATATAAAGGAATAGAAGGCTTTAAAATTCCAGGTGTCAGAGTCTGCCATTTTCCCTCCAAGTCTGCAACTTAGTCAGGGATTCGGACTCGGAATGACTTTGGGATAGAGTCTTCAAAATTTGAAAGGTAGGATTCGTAGTCGGTCATCTTCCCTAGACTCCACAGCTCTGACTCTAACTAATCTAATTCACGTCTTTTGATTAAAACATTCATCCAATATTAGATAAACATACATAAAAATATCCTCCATACAAAACCAATTGTGGTTCTGCTAATTTACTATACAATGTGAGACGCTACGACGAGAAACAAAAATAGCAGCAGAAAATTATTTTTTAGGAAATAGTAAAACGTTCTCTTTGATTTCGAAGGAGTATCATCAGCACTTTTGATAGGCGCAAAGAATGAAAAGAAATTAGTATTCCATAATAATATTCTTATTTGTATTCTAAGGAACACAACCCAAGAGGTATTAGACGGAAATTCTTTTTGGAACAACACCTAAAACTTCATGAATATTAAACATCCTTTATTAAAAAGGATCATTACGCGCTTTTCAGAAATTCTGAATTTCTCAGGCATCTTCTAAACGTTTTCCCCCGTGGGAATTTATGGTATTTATAAAATTTCTTGCACTGTTAGTTATTTAATTTTTAGATTGACGCATGCATTGTGAAATGCATACTTGAAATTTATTCCTGCTCTTCTTTGAAGATAATTTCTCACCCTCCTTTGAATAATTCATAACACTTGTTTTAGGAAGGAAAGGTTAATTAACAGAATTCAGCTTAACATTATGTTCGTAATATGGCTTCAAATTAATGTGCCTATTCTTTAAAATATGCATACCCTTATGCAGAATAAGTAATGATATTATGGGTGGTTAGATATAATTATTTCAAATGTATTTCGAAATTGGTGCTTATTTCATTGCTTATAATAAGCAGTTTTTAAGGTTAAGATTATTTAGAACCCAGTGGCAGAACTTTATCAGCTACATGCAAAGCAGATTAAAAACCCAAATAGAGTCAACGAGGTAAGCCTACATTAGATTAAATGAATGAATTAACAAAGTTTTAATGCACAAAAATTGCAAATTATTGTAGACACGTGTTTCAGGGTTACAAGGAACCCCTTTTTCAATGGCAAAGAAGCGTTAGCTCTTGGATGAAAAGTCATCCAAGGAAAGCAACACGGTGGAACAGAAGACAGTACAAATAGCAGAAAATTTAATTGCATTGAAAAGGGGGTTCCTTGTAACCCCAAAACACATGTTTGCACTAATTCGCAATTTTTGTGTAGTTACATGTTGCTAATTGATTCATTTAATTTTTAAGCACAAAGGTATTTATACGTTACATTATTAGATTAGTTATAAATCGTGCCACTCACTATAAATCATCATCTAGGATTGGATGGAAAAATAATCTTAACAGCAAGTTTTTTCAACCAGTGCTCGATTACGATATTAGGGGTCCCTAGGCCGAACACATTTCCGGGTTATTGTAATCAAACCAGATAAATATAAATATTTATTGCAAACCAGGAGTGCCGACTTCAAGGGTGCTGCAGTGGTCCATCGCTCACTCAAATTATTTATTTATTTTTTTTTGGGGGGGGGGGGGGCAGAGCATTCCATACCTAAAAAAGCGGGTGAAAAGAGAAATAACTAAAAGAGAAAATTCCCAATTTTCAAGTTTTCCGTTCAATTAGAACTTAAACAATTTTGGCGAACTCGGAACCCCTAAAAAGGGGCTCCCAGTCCATGGCCTAGCTGGCCTGTTCAGTAATCAGGCCCTGCTTTTCACCTCTCAGCCACTGGGGAATCTTAAATGTACTGAAGCACCTTCTTTATTTCTATTGTTTTTTCCGACTTCATTCTTAACTGTAATTTTCTACTTGAAATTCGACAGATTCCTGCATAAAGAGAATTTTTCCCCCAGTTCAGAAATAGTGAGCAAACCGTCTCAAGAACCTGAAAAAGAACAAGAGTCTGTGAGTGCCAGACCTACGTCAAAGTATAAAGGCCCAAAATTTTTCTGCGTAATCACATCACAGCAGATATTAGCGGTTCGCTATTATTTAAGCTAAGTGGCGCTTTCTTAGGCAGGAAACAGGTAGCAAAACGTGCGTCCAAAACTGAGTCTTTCCATGTCAAGAGACCTCGCCGGCTCCACCCGATCATCTCTGATTTGAACAAAATTTAATAGAGGTGCAAACATGCCTCTAAAACTAACCTATACAAATTTTCAGCTGCCAAGACCTAAATCCTGAGGATCTAAGGGTCAATAAAAGAAAAGGGATACAAAATGACGGATCAGCTTTGTGAAACGAATTGTCATGTTTGCGCGGTCCCTTCATTGGAGGCCATTTCGGAGCCACTTTTTTTCATTATGAGGTATTCTAGATCGTAATGATTTGTGTCTTGGAAGCTGAAACTTTGTGAGGATTAGTTTCAAAGGCATGTCTGCACTTCTCTAAAATGTCCTTCAAATCGGAGACGATTGGATGGGGACCACTAGGTCACGTGACATGGAATGATTCTATAAAGTTTATTTTTCGCACCTTTGATACCTGTTTCCTTCTAAAGCCAGCGGGACTTGGCTTAAATAATAGCTAACCTTTCTTTCCTGCTATGATGACGCAGAAAAATTTTGTACTTTTTATACTTCGGCACTCATGGGCTCTTGGACTAATATGGATGCTGGATGCTGCAGGAGAGAAAAAAAAATCTTAGAAAATGGAACCACCTTTGAAAAAGGAAAAAGTAGCAAAGAACACTGAAATGTTTCAAAGAAAAAAATTATTTGGCATGTTAGATGAATAATGCAAAAAATATATTTTTAGATATTGAAAATATTGGTAAAATGCATCATTCAGCAGGTTAAGCAGTAGTAAAGTGCTTCATTTAGTTTTTTTTAAAGTGTAAGTTAATTTTTTCTCTACAATGTTTATGCTTAAATAGATAATTTTTAAGGTTGTATCATCTCAGACTTATGGCAAATACAGTACGAAACTGAAAGAAATTGCATAAGATCATCTACTATTTAATAGCAGACTACGATGCGTACTATTCAATATAAAAGAATCCATATTGTTAAAAAAAACGTAAAATTAGAAAAAAAACACATTATTTTTGCATCAAGCAGTTTTTTCGAATCAGTAAAGTTAACTAAATTTTCAAAAATGACGATTTAAAACGATGTTGTTCTACAGTTACTTTCTGGAAAAGTAATTGAATCGGATAAATAATTTCGAAATAGTGATCCTTGCAAAATTAGTATTTTACTGATTTTCAAAATGTTAGTAGTTATTTGCTATACTTTTAAAAGCTGGTTTCTCAATCGTACTTACTGCAGTTTTTCAAATGGACGTATGATTGTTAGTGCTCAACCCCTATCTCTGAATCGCAATAAATATGTAATGAAGATGTTCTCTTTTATTGAAACATCTATTTTAAATATATTCCATTACATTTCCTATTTAATAAAACAATAAAAACAGTAGTATCCTTATTCTACGAGCAAACCGGAACATACAAAGGAAGATTTATTTCTCATAACATTCAATAAATGAGGATAATGACTTTACATAAACTTTTCTGCAAGAGATAGGAACTCGCCCGTCAATCACACAATTTATGATTGATGAGTTTATAACTTTTCGTTTCCGAATTTTACCGAATAATCTTAATATAAAATATTGCAGTAGTTTATTATCGCTGAAACTTTATTATCATTTTCGTCACTGGCATTGATACAGGAAATCGTTTTTGATTTATACGCATAAGTATAACGGAAGCTTAGAACATGAACTGAAACTTCCCAGAAAGATAATAAAAAGAGTTAAGTTACTGAATTGTTCAAAGGTTATATTAAGTTAACACAATGTGAAACAAGAAGTTCCGTCCAGAACTAAACAAGCCTACTTTCCCGTATATACGAATCTCGACATTCTCTAGTATCTAATCAATATTCTCAAAATTAGCTAACATCGCAAATTATTTCAAAAGTAACTTTTTTGCATGTTAACCTGATTTTTAGAAATAAAATATGCTTTGCTCATCTGAGGTAATAAATAGATGCGTAAAAATAAATAAATAAATAAATAAAATAAACGAAAAAAAAAGTAGTAGCACCTTTTAAACAAAGCAGCTAATATATTTTTTCCATAAAAAATATTTAACCGCTTTCAAGAAGAAAAAAAAGGAAAAAGAATAAGCTCATTAAAAAAAATACCTTAGGGTAAAAGTGGGAGAGACGCCATAACTTTTTGTCGAAATTAGATAACAAATTAAAAATGCAATGCAAACCAAACCTTTATGTTTAATTTTAAAGTCACTTTATTATTAAGTATTAAAACTACCATTAACGAGCTTTAGATAAAAATAAAAAAGAAATAAAAAATAAACATTTTAAATTGACAGTAGGCCATTTCTCCCATAACACGTGGGAGAGACGCCACACAGAGTAGGAGAGATATCCTACATGTTATTATTCCTTGTTTTTAGTATTATTTTCCTACCACAGTTATCACAGTGCGGAGCGTACATTGGGCATAACTCTTTCAGCCATTTTTAACATTAGAAACATTTAATCAAGTCAGTTTTTTTTAAATAATAATTTTCCCAACATTCCGAGCGCACAAGCAACTTGTTTTCACTTCACTGTCGAGCTAGGTAGTTTTCGGATAAGATAAGACTTCTCAAAAATATTTGTAGGGTTTTCTTTACTACTGTATATTTGTCTGGAAGTTGATGGTTTTAGTGGACACAGAGCTGGAGCGGCAGCACTTTAAAGAGAAATATCAGGAGTAGCTACTTTCATTAAATCAGATATAGCAAAAAAATTGATCTGGAATAGAATTAGGATTGAGTGAGAATATTCCACAATCTTTAAAACCCGATGTAGCATTTCCCATGGCGATCTGTCAAGTTCTTGAGCTTTATTTTTTGATATTTCTTCTTTTTTTTAAAACTTTTTTAATAGTCAGAATTAAGTTCTCTTCACTGCTCTTCCACCTGATTACCGTATGCTTCCTTACGTATTTTCTCGGTTTTCTAAAAAAAAATAAATAAAATATAAACTAAACAAACCTTTATTTACACTTCTGAAAATGCATCTCTCCTCACTGTGTGGGAACGATGCCACATAGGTATAAAGTTCTTAAGTTTTAACATGTATTGCAAAATGTTGTTCAAATTAGTTAATAACAAGCTAAATCAAACATTGAAACCAGTTCACACCTTACAGTGTCTTTGCTTTACATTTAACACTTATTGAAACTTCAGCGACTCAAAATTTTCGTCGAAAAATGCTCGTACTAAAATAATCTTTTCGTCATACGCACGTCACAGTCGAGCGCAATCAAACAAGAACTGACGCGTTAAGAAGGAAGCGTCTGTGAATAAATAAAAACAGTGAGAAATATAGCCATCTCTTTTTTAATCACTGAATTTTCGAAGGTATGGCGTCTCACCTCATATGGCATCTCTTATGGCATCTCTCCCACTTTTACCCTAAGTCCAAAAAAAAAAAAGAAAAAAAAATCGTTCGTTTATCGACTGTTGCCAAAAAATAATTTCAGAAATAAGTAAATGTACTTTCAAAATAAATAAAAACTACAAAATGTCAACTCAAGGAAAAAAATCGTTTGCGCATACACCTTAAAGTAGAAACATAAATGACTCCGAATTTCTCCTCCAAAAACTGGACAATAAATTAAAACTTTAGTGTGAAATAAAAAACAAATAATATTAACAACAGTTATTTCACAGTAAAAACAATGGCTGCGAAGTCGGAGTTGGAGTCAATCTTATTTTGGGACAAGAGTCAGATTCGGGAGCCGAAGGTTTTAATTCAAAGACTCTTAGTTGAACTCAGCCATTTTCCTTCAAAATCTACAACTCTGCCGATGTTTGCGGAGTTGAAGTCGGACTTATTTTGAAATAAAGGAGTAGGAGTCGGATTTCCAACACTCGGAGCCAGTCATTTTTTTCCGTGTATAAATTTTTGCTAAAGCTATGAAGTCAGAGTTGAAGTCGAAAAGTCTGAGTCCGACTAACTTTTGGGCACAGGAGTCGGAGTCAGAGTCAGGTGTCTCAAAATTCTCGGATTCAGAGTCAGGAGTTGGTCGTCAAGAGCTGTTTCCTACAAAATTTGTTTGAAGTAAATTCGCTATTAAATTCGGAATCTATATTGACTTTCAGTTTCCCCGTAGGCGCTAATGTTAAGGAATTTGAATTCTTCGAAATTGAACGGAAAATTGTTCAAATTAAAAAAAATGTTTTCTATACATGTTCTCAATCAAAAGTTTTTTCCTACAAAGTTTGTTTGAAACAAATTCACTTCTAAGTTCGGAATTTATATTTGCCTTGAATTTACCCGTAAGCACTAATGTTAAGTTTTTTTGTACTGTTCAAAATTGAACGAAAAATTGTTAATCAAAAAGTGAAATATGGGAATGAGATGTACTAGCCGAGATCTTTCGAACAAAAAAAAAAAAGAAGCTTGAATCGGATCACTCATTTAAAAGTTATTAGGGGGGAGACAGACAGACAGACATTTTCCCCATTTCAATACCCTACTTTCCAATTTAAAATTTTTTAAATATTTATTTGATTATTTTATTTATTTTTGACTTTTTTTTGTTTTTCGGGATATTTTTCAGATGCATTAAGCTTTCTTTTATTTTTTTTCTTTCTTTGACTTTTACTGGGAAAGTAGGCTAAAAACTGGTAGGAATTAATGTGCAATAAGCATTGTTAATGTCACTGCTTAGTAAACTTCATAAATAATACGAACAACTAAGACATCATAAGTAGCTACTCTTCCTTTGTGTTTCTAAGTATTTTTAATAGGCATTTCGCATAGTCTGAAATTTCACAAGACTGAGGGATTTTTTAAATTGAAACATTTTCTCTGACTATCTGTATGGGTTTTTGCGATATTGTGTGATTGAACATGAACATGGGTTTGCGTAAAATTTAGCTACTTAAAAGTGTAAAAACTGTCTTTTACCACCGTTACAAATAATGGCTCTTTTTTAGTTCTTTTTATCAGTTAATTTAGTCAATAAGTGTATGATTATTACATTGTACAGCATAAAACATGTCCTGTAGAGAAAAATTTGTGTTTCTTGTACATTTTTGGATGAAAACAACCAGTCTGATTTTTTTTGGCATTCCGTGTAATATCCCCCCCCCCCTCTTTTTTGACAAATTCCTCCAAGAAAAAAATTAGTTTTAGCTCTAAACACATACCACATGCGCCACTTGCGGATCGGTAACGTGCCTTTCTTTCAAAACTGTACATTCCAAAATGGAATCCATTTTGGCATCAAATGTCTTTATCCGAAAATTGACAATAAAAGTTTAATGTTTGCACAAAATTAATTGTACTAATAGTATGCATTAAAAAATATTGCTTTTATTTAAAACTTGATTTTTACATAGTCTTTTAGATGTGTAGGCAGTGATTTAGATTAAGAGTGAAGATAAGTTAATATTTGATAAGGTGTAATTCAACTACATATACATTTATTCAGTAAGTTACCGCCCCATAGCCAGGGCTAAGGCAGAAATACATGAAATAAACCGCCAGCTCAGTCAATTACAGCCGAGGACTGCAGTTTTGGGCTTATTAGCACTTATCAGCCAGGCATAGGAGTGATTGTGCTGGAGGTGGCTGAGCTGCCTTGCCTCCAATATTCGAGGTGAACTGAACTATTGTTTCGGTTACTTGTCTGGTCAGTGCTAATTCTGCATTAGCTACCAGTTTGTTTGGCACTCTTGGCTTCCTTAAGAGGTTTTTCTCCTCCAGCTCAGTCACTTCTATGCCGGGCTGATGAGTGCTAATAAGCACGAAACTGCAGTCCTCGTTTAGAATTGACTGAGCTGGTGGTGTATTTCACATATACATTTAGCTTGTGTCGGTATGTTCGGGATGATCGAAACGATTCGGACTTTTTTAAAATGAACAGTAACCATGTGGTTTCCAAAACAGTCATTTTATTACTCAAAACTCTGTAAAATTACATGCTATTTGAAATGCATATTAAGAATGAAAGATAATGTCAGATAAGTTGTCGAAAATGCGCCTCGTCTTCATGATGATTATTCACTTTCAGGTTCTATAAGCAGTACTTGCATTCGAACGGCAAAATCTTATCGTCAATCATAATCTCTTGCCTTGAGCTGATTAACGACACACTTTTTGCAAGGATGAAATGGCAAACTTTTTTCAATATTTGTGGTCCGAGTCAGTTCTCGTCTCTTCAGCTTGATGTTGTTCTGGGTCCTGGCAATCTGCTTGGGACCAGGTGACTTCTTCTTTACAATAATTCTTGTTTTCCTCAGACTGTTAACCAACCAGTACTGCGGCTTACAGTAATTCCGTGATGTTCAAGGTAAAAATGAACACGAAAAAGTTGCTGCACAGCCCGGTTAGACTCATCGTTTTTAGCATACGCATCGTAAGCAAACATGCGGTGCTCTACCAATATCGTCGCCCTGACGTTCCAGAGCTCCATAGCTACTGAAGTCGCATTGTATATCAAGGGTACTAATACTTGAACTCTTCACTACCTTCTCTAGAGGTTTCATACTAACCATTTCAAAAACGTCCGGTACCCGTCGGTAATCCTGTACCAAAAAAATGCTAATGTACTGTGAATGAACACAAAAAAAAGAAAAAATAAATAAATGTTGAAACATTTAAATCACTAATTCATAAAAAAATATTTATGACGCTTGTTTCAAAGTGTATAAAATATGGAATTCGACTAGTCTAGTTTGGATGACATTTTAGTAATATTTTTTTCCGTAGTGAGATGGAAAGAAACATGATGAGAAATAGAATGAATTTTAATTTTCAATTTGAAAATAACATTTAAATAGACAGTTTAAATTTGAGAAAAATGAAAGCAAGACAAAAGTTAGTCCTTTGTCTTCTTTGTCACGCACATCTGTCATATCTTATCTTTCTTAAATGATAGTCTAAGCTTATTTATATTTGGTGCTATTTATTTTAGTGTTGTAAAATGAACCGTCGGGAGACTTCTTGAGGCCCTGGGTCTTTATGTAAAGATATACCTCATTGAAATTACAAATACTTTTTACTTAAAAAAAATCAAACAGTTTAATATCCACTAGTACTGTTTACTTCACATTCGCATATTATATTGCAAACTACAGTGCCCATTAGTAATATAAAGTTTTCTACATCAAGCAGCTATCTTAAGAAATCCTTCAAGATAACCCAATATTTACTATTAAGTGCTCTAACTGAGTAAATATCTCAAGGGGATGGCAAAGCATTCGCTCACAGAATCTTTATAGCTGCCGTAAAAAATAGCAGACGATTTAATATTATACAATTGAATATTCTGTAAAACGTTTTCCTGGTGTTTCCTCCCCCCCCCAAATGAAGTAGAACGAACTGATGTATTAGAAAATCCTGATTTTTTTCTTTTTTTGAAATAGTATAGTTCTAACTCATGTTTTAATAAATTGTGAACAGACTTATTTTATTACATCTTCCTTTCCATCATAGGATTGTTCTTAACAATCTGTTAAAAACTAAATGAACAAAAAGTAAAAGGTTAGAGCTAGCAATAACTGTAAATATCACAAGGGAATGCTCTTGCTTCAGCACTTTTGTTCCATTTTCGGTTTGGTTATTATTTTGAAAAGTAATATTAGCACAGTTTGTTCCGTAGACGTTTAGACAGAATTTTCTTATTATAATTTTTTTTTTGCTTTTGTAAGTGTATGTGAGAAAGAAATATAGAGGCAAATATTTAATTTCTTCCTGTGTTTCTGGCTTCAGTTTCCACTGTAACTAGCACCATGTAAATACACGTTTACTTTTGATTTAAATGGACCCTTGTTTCAGCTCGTGCACGAATTCTGTGCACATAGTATCTTGAAGATTTTACGCAGCTACAACTAGTAGTTTTCACCAAGACAGCAGAAATTGTTAAAGTTGGAACATGAAACTAATTCCAACTATAATCCTAGCTTTATATACAAACTGAAAAATAATTTGACAAATTTTTACATTCATCATGCAGTTAGAAGAACTTTGTTTGTTATGCAAATCCTTTCAGTTAGGTTTGGCCACTTTATGGACACAAGATTTATCTTGGAGTTTTTCAAAAAAAAAAAAAAAAAAAACTTTGTTTAGATTTGAGCTAATTCATTAATTTTTCTTGATAAACACATCCCAACGTGCCCTTTAATCTTTTATTGCTATGTACATCTTTACCGGGAAAAAAAATTATGCACATTTATTGCAACAGAAAATAATCTTTTAATTTAAATAGCAGTTAAATTTTTTTATACAATGAAAAACATGCTGAATTAAATGCAAATTTGTAACAAAAATGGGATTTTTTGAGCTTATTTAGAGTAAACAGTTGTACAAAAAGGATTTATAAATGTAGAATATTTAAAAAGCTTCGGGTATTCCCATTGCAATCCCAATTTTATGTAAACTGACTTTTTATAAAAGCAGTCGTTTGCCAATGGAAAGATTAAAAACTTCTTCTGAAAGAAATGTCCCTGATGATTTTATTCGCTGATATTACAAAAATAAAAGCAGTTGGTTGAAATAATATTGAAAAGCTTATTATGCCAGTAATTGTGGGCTGAATAAATGTTTAGCTAAAAAAAAAAAGAAAGAAAGAAAGAAAGAAAATCAGGGAAAAGAACATATTTTTGTATAAAATTCATATTTATTTTTTGTTATGTAAACCGGGGAATGATTGAAGAATATTCTTTTGTATTCACTTATATTTAATGGAGAATTTCAAATCTGTCGTATTACTATTAAACTAACCCTGTAACTAACTACAGAAATAACAAAATAAAAAATTGTAAAACATAAATAAATTTAACAACACTTAAACGTATAAAGCATAAAATAATAGCAATAAATAAGTGAATGTAGTTCTATTTTAAAAATGGAGCTTAAAAACATTTTAAAGAAAACGCTTTGTCTATAATCAATATATTTATTATAAATATATGTGATCCAAAAAGCGTTTAATGTCATATGCTTCCATTGCTTTTGTCCATGCATGTATATGAATTTTTTTAAACTGTCGTGCTTGAAAGATAGTTCTCTATATTGAAAGAAATACAATATATAATATTTTTTAAGTCATAACTATTGATTAAGTTTTAGATCTCGTACTATGTAATGAATATCAAATTTATTAAGATGAAGATGAGCAACAAAACATTTTTATAATGTTGTTTTTGAAAGTATAATCGTTTAAGACTGGTATTTTTGAAAAGAAAACTGTAAAATGTTTGTGCAACACAGGATAAAGGGAAGTATACCCCTTACGACCGATATATTCCCATACATTCAAAAATCGGTAATAATATTCTCTGTATAAACACTTAAATTTACTTACTTGAAGAAATCGTGAAAAATAGGTAGGTTTTAAGCACATAACAGGCTTAATTGTGTAAACACATAAAAGTAGGTGTTGTGTAGTAAACTTTCGAACATAGAGTATTTATTTTATCAAATTTTGTTGCATTACATTTAATTTTTTGTTTTATTGTATCATATAAAATTTTATTGTGCAGTTTACTTTTTTTGTGACATACCTATCTTTTCAGCGACGTTGAAGAGATGGATATGGTCTTCAAGAATTGATATGGAGAAAATATTGGTCAAATTGAGTTCACTGGTTCTTTGTGTTTTAATTGGTCGAATGAGTAATACAAGGAGTTTGTTCTTGCTAAAAAGTCATATTACCTTCAAAACATTTTTTTAAATTTAAATAAATTATGCAATTTTTTGAAACCTTAGCATTTACATTTACATAGCAGTTAATAATATATTTTCAAACTTAAAAAAAAAAAAAAAAAAAACCCACGTTTTTTAAAACTTCAAAAAATTTGGAAAAATTTCAATTTTTAAAAATCTTTAAGGTTTTTTGTTTTTTTACTTATTTCAATAAAGGTTTTTGCTAAGCACTCACAATTATCATTTCTAACAATCTGTGCATTCATTTACTTATAATTTACTAGAAAATTTTCTGTAATTAATGATGCAAAAAAATCGTGAAAATTTCTTAACAAATTTTGTTTTTAAAGGTATAACCTGCCCTAAACATTTGGAATATTTTTTAGCTTTGAAAAAGGCAATATTTTTTTCTTTAACGTTTGGTCATTTTTAAAGTAAAGTAAGCCCGGAAACAAAATCTTTAGTCAGGTAAGAGTTTCTATAATCGTCAAAAGGATCTTGATGGAAATTATTTATTTCTGTGTTTATAAATGAAAATTCAAAGTTTTGAATAAAAATTAACTGAAGTGTTCCCCACAAGAAGAAAAATAACATGAACATACTAATATTTACGTGAACACGATTGTTTTTGATAAAGCATATTTAAGGTCTAAGGACCTTTAACCTTCAAAACTTTTGACTTTTTGGAAAAAATAAATGTTATTCTGAACAATTTGATACCTTATTTATTACCATACGAAAAAACATTTCAAGATATCGTAAAGATGCGTAAACTTTTCCCATAGACATTTATGTTAACAGCAGCTGTTTAAGCTTCTTTTTCTCAGGTGCCTATTTCTTGTTTTGCGTGCGTGATATCTCAGAAAGTTTCTTACATATTTCCGTAAAACTTTTCATGCATGTTTGTCTGGTTTATTTTTAAGATCTAAACCTAAATTTACTTATTTTTTTAAAAATTATTTATTTATTTTATAAGATAATTTGAATTAACTTATAAAACTTTAAATAAATAATTAATTTGAAAATTATTTATTTATTTAAAGTTAAATAAATAAATTTAATTAATATCAAAATTTTCCAAACTTTTGAGCGAAAATATATTTTTAAAAATATTACTTTCATTTTCAATTCAAATTCAAGTACAGATAAAGGTCCTTAGATCCCTTAAAACAGAACGGAATTCCCACATTTAGTTTTTGCTACAACTGTCAAATATATAACATAATTCTTCACAACGGGACCTGCAACCAGATTAAAACTGCTAATTTTACAATTTCCAATTTAGTGTGTTGACTATATAATTTGCTCAATATGGTGCTCAAGTCATGAGTTAGTACAGAAAAATATCGAGTTAATTGATACCGGTAAAAGAAAAAAGTTTTTTCAAAATAAAAAAGAGTGGAAATTTACTTTAAATTTTACAGTATATAAAGACAGAGCAATTATCCTATAATAAAAGGTTTATTGAAATGTTATACTTCCTTTTCAGCAGTAAATTTTTACATTTAAGTACAAATGAGGATGATCTATGCAGGATAGTGATAGTTATAATACTTTCTAATGAAACATTTTGTACTTGCTTATTTTTTTTCTCTCAAAAACCTGTTCTCATTAACCTGTGAAGTTAGAGGAAGCTAAGTCTCATTTCAGGGCCCCCGCCTTTTGATTTCAGTGCATATTTTCTAAGAATTCTACGTACATTGAAAGAAAACTCACTAATGCTATATGTATTATTTCTAAAAACGGCCAAGCAGGCTTTCGATTAAAGTTTACCCCCCCCCCGTCCCCCCCAGCCATATTGAACTTTTGTACATTAGATATTTTTGTACTCCCCTTCGCAGCAATCAGGGTGGTTAGTTGTTGTTTGAGATTTATCACTTCATAAAATTTATTAAGTGTGATAAAAGTATATTGCAGAATGTTGGGGCAAATTTCACAGATGAAAATAGCTTGCTACCACATTGTCTTCACGTTTTAAAATTTTTATTTTTGAGTTCTAATGTTTGAATACTTTTAAAAATACATTAAAAAGCAGAAACAAAAAATTTTAAGTCATTTTTGGGACCCCTGTTAATTTTGAGGGGAAGCTCAAGCTTCCTATGCCTTTTGGGTAATCAGGCTCTGCGTAAAGGGATGAGTAAGGAGATAAATAAATGAATGAATGAAAAAGAATTAATGAATGATTAATTAAATAATAATTAAAGAAGTGGATGAACACTTAAATAAAATAAAAAAGAAATTACTTCGCCCCATACTATATGTTTAATGACAAAATTAAAATATTTCCAAATAGGAGACACTGCGAAACTGCGTAGAATATTCCATTATTCAACGTCTAACTTTCATCTATACTGCTTGCTGCTTGAAAAAAGTAATTCAAAATTATTTAACAAAATGAAATACAAAAAGTCAATGGCTAAAAAAAAAGAACGAAAAACCACTTCAACCGTCCTCTCAAATTATATTGAATGAATTAAGATAAAAAACCCAAATGTGCAGTTATTCGCTGGCACACATTCATCTCTGCTTTTAACTCTCCACAGCGAGCGCTATAATTTCTCTCGATCTCATTAGTATTATCTCTAATTGAAATAGATACATAAAAGCTTTTTTTTAATTTGTGCATCTAAGAAGGGTTTTTATTTCACACAATCAGTAGTCTTCAAAATGTTTTTCATGCAAATGTGCTATGTTTTCGATTTTTAAACTACTTTCCTGTATTCATTTTGCAACTACGTAATATATTTTTTCAGTGAAGCAGTTGCAAAAGCGTTTGCAATGCATTGCATTTTTCATAGGAATCTGATTAATATTCAAATTTATGAATAAAATACATGAATTACTAACGAGAATTTGGGGTTGTTGGTTTAATGCAGTCAAAAATAGAAATATCTAAAATTGATCATTTTTCTCAGGCTTCAATGTACTAAGTATCTAGCTATGTGAAGTTTGTGATTAACATTTGTGACTAGAATATCGTTCGTCAAGGTATGATGGGAGAAAATTGCTTTTACATTTGCACGAAGCAATCGCCTATTTGGTGGTATTTTCCTGGTTGAAATTTCAACCCTAACTCCAGTGGATTAACCCTAAACTCCAGTAGATAGCGTTTATTGTTAAACACTTTTTCGTTTCTTCTTTCTCTCCTAAAATGAGTCTTACTGGTAAAACAGTTAAGTAACCAAATCCAGTTCAGCCTTGTCAAAAAAAAAAAAAAAAAAAGAATTTTGACAGCTTGAATTCAAATTATGTTTTTCGCTATCACGTGTTTTTTTGCGCGTGTACAGGCATGTGTGTATGTGGGTATATGTGTGTGTATATATGTGTATGTGTGTGTGTGGGTATGTGCATATGTGTGTGTGTGTGTGTGAGCGTGTATGTATGTGTGTTTGTGTCTGTGTGCAGGCGTGTGTGTGTATGTGTGTGTAGGAGTGTGTTTGTGTCTGTGAGCTGGCATGAGTGTGTGGGTATGTGTATGTGTGTGTGTGGGTATACGTGTATGCGTATGTGTGTGTAGGCATGCGTGTGTGTATGTATACGTGTAGGATATGGATGCAATCTGGAGAAGGTTTTCGCTAGAGGAGAAGCATCGTGAGGTCGGTCGACGGTGGTGCTCAGAGGGAGGTGGGGGGAAAATAAAATCATAGCACGCCAAAAACGGTCAAGTGAGAACAATAAGCAATTGTGATTGCTCAAAAAAGCAGTTCCCTGCATGTCAAACATTACCAAAAAATACTACCAAATTAGCGTGTTATGGCGCGAGTTTCATTGTTGATGGCGTCAGAGCGTTACTCGATCAGTGAATTCGTATTTATAAGAGGATAAAGTCCTAAAGCCAGCCGAAATTTCAAGAAAATTGCCAAATTTTTCGACTTTGGGAGAGATTGATCACGCAATGTCGTTGTCTGCATCCGTCTACTAATCGTGTAAAAGAGTTCTTCCATTACTCACTGAAGCTCGCTAACTTTCTTGAAAATTCGGCAGACTTTAAGGTCTCATATTTTAGAACGGGGACACCAGGGCAAATAATTTATGAAGATTATTTTTTCAGAAACATATCTTACAATACTCTTTTTATTACTACTTATTTAAAGGTTTTTCAATCTTACACTATCGTGTTTTTCTGGTACGCTTTAAAAGTTTATTTTCCTGCCATCTTCCATCTCATCCACATAAAGTTAGCTTATTTTTTTTTTTTAAGTTAAACACTATAATAGTCTTAACTGTTTTCGTATACTTCATTCAACCAAAATGAATTCACCTTCTCCAAATAATATCAAAAGTACTTTTATGATTTATAAATAATGCCGGAGAGGAGAAAGTTTAACTACATGGCCATTCCACGGAAAATGGTTATTTTGTCCCTCACGTTACGCCTCATATATTTCATCAAAAATAATAATTTAAAAGGGCAATGATAGAAATTGTATTGCTTAACAAATTACAAATGAATGTGTAATTCTTTAAGCAAAACATTTCGTCATTACTTTTTTAAATAATTACTTTTCAATTAAATATATGAACCCTCCCGTGCGGAACAAAGTGTCTATTTTTTTGTGGAATAGTCCAATGCATATCTTTTATCGATGGTTTAAACTTTTCCTTTACATCGGAAACTTTGCTCTCAAAATCTACAGTTTATATTAGAATTACTATATTAATAGATCAAAAATATTAAATAATTCATAAACAAGTTACAAGAGATTGACTTTGGATGTCCCGCACGTGACGCATGCAAATAAATAAAATTTTAAGTATCAAAATTGTTTTTCAAAAATGTAACTATGTCAGGAGTATCTTTGTATCAAATGTAAAGATTAAAAATTTTGCTTACCCCTGCTCAATTAAAATACTAAGATGTATGGCAAAATGTTGATGAAATTTGAGCGTCTCTTTGTCTCGCACGTGACGGTGGAACAGCCCTAGATTACTTTTGCAGCAGACACCATGTGCCCAATAAACCATTTTCCAAATTTAATATTCACTATTACTCTTAAGTATGCACATTTTGAAAATCACAAATAAAACGACTCCATTCGAGACAAAAAATCTTTGCTGCTTCTGTGTATGTTCCGATATGAGCTTTTCTAAATCGTTTGCATCCATTGCGGCACTAAAAAGTCACTCCACTCTGCATCCAATGACTTCGAAATTGCTTTCGTATTGATTCGTCTTGACCTTTTTAAAAAGAGTTTAACTTACTCAAGATGCTGTTCAGTACTAAAACGGAACATGGCAAATAACTTGGAGTATAAAACTCGCAGGAGTTCAATCGTGAAATTAAACCAAGCTCGTTTAAATATTCAATCAACTGATTATAATACTTATGAGGAAAAACTCATGATTAGGTTATATGAGTTGAGTGCAGACGAGTTTTAGATTGAAAAAGTCTGAAGTTGTTATGATAGAAAATATCAATTTGCGTGCAGGTATTCATTACTATGTACCGATAAAGCCTTCAAAGGGTACTTTTGCTGAAACATTTGGTAGAACTGTCTTTCTTTTCAATTAATATTAAAAAAACTGATTCTTCTAAAACATCATATCCATTTAACATATCCACTTGTTATGAAGAAGTAATTGTGGGTAAGATTTCTCAATGGGGGATGCACCTGTTTATGTAATGTCACAACCCAACACTGGGATGATTCATAAAAATCGATGATTTTAGTTATTTTTCAGGTGGTTATTTGATATCTTATCCCATACTATTTTATCTTTTGTCACAACTCAAAAAGGTTTTTTGTGACTTATGAGGGATTAATACCTTGCTACACAAAAAAAAAAAAAAAAAAAATTGTATAACCTTACTCCATAAAATCGATGACCGCTTAGCAGCCTCCACCGCTCTGGAGTAACTTAACTGATATAATTGATGTAAAGTTACACATCGCTTATGGAAGGTTACACCATGGTAGCGTCACTCATTTCTGCGTAAGGTAACATCAGTATTTTCTGCATGCTTACAGACAAATTGCTTGAAAAGTTACACATTAGTAAAAATTAAGCTTTCATCTGAGTTTCTTGAACGATTTATCAAGTTCATGCTTTTGAAAATTCAATATACACCAATTATTTATGTTAATGTACAAACATTAACTTTTATTGCACTAAGTGAGGAAACGACCTGAGTGGGGTCCAAAGACGCGAAACGAGTATCACAGAAAAGGCCGCTTTTACCGCTCGGCTACCAAGAACGGTTGGTTTTCGCTTCGCTAATTAGAGGTCACCTGCTCTCCGCCGATTCTGATCTTACGCATGCGCTTTGATTCAACCTGAAACCATAGTGCGAGGTTCCTCCAACAATTTGAGTTTTTAAAGCAATGATGCTACTCACTTCAAAATTCGTGTATTTTTCGCATATTTATACTGGTAACCTAACACTTTTTTTTACAGTGTACATGCTTTATAGTTTTATTAAGCTGTCACCATATTAATACATGAACGCAATTCTTAAATATAATCAGTAGAAAGCTTTTCACAGATCTGATAAACTACTTATGTGTTAACACTTTTCTACCTTGTACATAGGAAAGTCGCTAAGGCACACCGATGCTATAGGCCGTATGCTGCGGATGATTTTTACGATACTTTGTTCCACAGCGTGTGCCAGTTTTATCAGAAAAACCGTTTTTTTCGTAACCACTAGTCCTAGATGGTCGAAATATGATGCAGGGTTAAAATAGTAAAAGTTTGAAGAGAAAAAAATATTTATTGAAAATATACCAAACCTAACTTTTTATTTGCCCTCCAAAAAAGTTTCATAAAAGAAAATCATAAGCTTGGTTCCTACTTGCAGTTCTGCCTTAGGTTTGGCCATGGTTGCAGTGACGCTTCTGGAGCTTTCTTACTATATTAGGAAGTTTCTCATCAATCGCGTTAAACGTACCTCATTTTACTTGAAGGTTACAGACTGGCATTAACCGGGGATATTTCCAAATTCTTTAGAAAGGTTCAAGGATAATTTCATTAAGGTTACTGTCTCTTAGTGGAAAACATTCCTGGTGTTTCTGCAAGATATGTTGCTGGCAAAAGTTGGGCAGATTAGCTGCCCATTTTTTTAGGAACGTTTCTAAATCGTTTTTACAGTGCATAACCATATGGAAAATTTATATAAATGTTAACGGTGTCACCTCTAAATACCCTACTCAGAAAGTTTATTCTTGCTGCGATAGGTGATTAAAATGCATCGTTAGAATTCGAAAATATAAATTATTAATCGCAAATCATATAAATTAATTCTCCAGCGATTAACCTTTGTTCCATTTTGCATATTTTCCTATTGAAACTACAGTTCGACTTCATATGGCATTTAAAGTCGTTATTAACGCAACATTTGAATGCCTTTTAAGCACAATTAAAAGAACATTAAATATTCTTAGACTGAGTTAAATCTGGCGTTCATTAATCGAAAAAGCTCCCAGCTGAAGTCCTTATTTATCAACTTAATTATCTTTCCCTTACTGACTTAACAAATGACATCATAAAGTATTTCGAAAAGGTAATTATTTTGAACTACATTAAAGGTTTTAACATTTCATTCCAAGTAAGATTCTGTAAATACAACTTTGAGAATTTATGATTGTAGATTTCCCCAGGCTGTTCAGTATTTTGACATGAGTTCTTACGTTTGACTTGTGGAAGTTTTCGTTTTCGGCAGATTTACTGTTCGAGGGACGATGGTTACACTGACAATTTCTTTAAAAAACATGTATGAGGGTCTGGGTGGTTTGGGTTAGTGTAAACAATTTGTGAAAATAACTGAGGCAGTGAGAAGCAAAGGGATGAAAATGGACAATTTCAAGTTTTGAATAAAACGCATTCAAAGATACGGTCCTAGGTAGACTTTCATTCAAAAGTGCTTCGAAATCATGCTGTACAGTAGCACCTACGAGGGCACTAGTACTATCTCTTGCCCTAAAACGGAGGAGAGGTTCACCTACACTATTAAAAAAAAATCCTGAAATTTTACGGTAAAAGTTGCTGCCATCCACGTTGCCAGAAACTTTTACCGTCAAATCGTATTTTACTGTAAATTTGTAAGGCAGAATGAACAAGAGTTAAAAAACGCAAATGCGAACAGATTCGATCTCGGGACTTTCGGATCTGCAGGCGTCTTTGCTGTCAGCTATAAGAGTTGGGACACATCGAGGGAGGGAAAATATGTTGTCGTCTGCTTCGCACGGTAAGTCACGTTGTGCATCAATTGGCGCTGCAGTCGTTTATTTTTTTCGGTACAATTTAAATGTAAATTTTCGCTGTACAGTAAACACTCCGTTTTACATGTTGTACTCTAATCATATATTCAAATAGATAAATCATTTCTGCACAGCGATACAATCTGGAAAGGCCAAGGCCACTCTGACGTCATACTTATCCTTCCCACAATTCCTTTCTTCCCCCTTCAGTAGTTTGTTCTTTGTTCTCTAGATGTAGTGTGTGTGTATCTGTTTTTGTGCCGTATGGAATATATTTTATAACATGTGTACATTTAGTTTTTAGTCATTCCTAATTAAATCTTTACGTGTTGTTCGTCTACTCGTCTATTGACTGTTCTTCATGCGTTCAGAAAACTCAACTATCACACCGCTGCCTACTGAGATAAGAAAAGGTAAGCCAACCTTTCCTTACAACATTACAATAGCATTTATCATAAAAGTTTCCTGAGTTTTTAGCAGTGTACCATTTGCACTGGTTATCTCCAAACTTTTTGCCACTTGCATCCCGTTATTTCTCACTGCCTTAGTTCAAGAAGAAATGCAACGATTTGAACGAAATTCGTAAAGTGGTATGAAATAATGCTGACTAGTTTTTGAAATCAATTGTTTAAAAAGTGGTGGTGCAACTGAGCGTGTTATTATGTGTGCCTGCGATAGCTCAAAATATTTTGTAAGGAATGTAACGAAATGCAAGGATTAAAACAAAATTCATGTACAGATGGACGTAACATGAACTGGTGCTGAATAGTTTTTGGTGTCAATTGCCAATTGGCACCATTGGTGGTAGAATCGCGTTCTTTTTCGTTACGTAAGGTTCCGATAACTCATAAAATTTTGTATGGAATAAGACGGAACTTTTTGAACAAATGGCTCCTGATAAAGACTTGTGTTGATCAGTTTCGGGGCTTAATACTTTCAAGAGGAGGCACGGTTGAGTTCTTTTCCTTGTGTGTGACTTCATTACTCTTAGGAGCTAAGTAATAAATCACACAAAAGTAGGTAGACGGATGAACTTAAACTGGTGCAGATTAGTTTTTTGAAACAGCCGCTCAAGTAGGATCACACAAATTTATACTTTTACAACTCAAAGTATTTGCAAGAAAGTTATGACTACAAGGTATCCTTATGGTACCCGGTAAAAATATTTAACTAAGCCCTTTGTCTTCCCTTAATTACTTTTGAGTAATTTAACTTTGACCGCACAGGTTTATTTCAACGTATCATATTTAAAATCCTAACCATAAAAATTATTTTTTAATTTTAATTAGAACTTCTATGATAAAATATGAATAAATTAGTAAATAATACTTTTGATTCTGAATTCTTGATACTCGACGTTCAAGAATATTGAGAATGATGCTCACTAAATAAACAAATTAACTAACTAAACTAAAAACCGTACGAGATTTTAGCTAACTTTCTCTTTATAAGTTAATAACAATAGAAAAAATAGAGGCATAGGAGGATATTCAAGTTTAAACACAATCGGAGGGTGTATCGAGGGATGGTATTAAGAAATGATGTCTAAAGTGTAAGCAAACTGTTTGTTTAAGAAGCTTTCTACTCGTAGATCATCTTGGCTCGTCCAAGTTACAGTGATGTCATTTCGAGTCACATTGGTCACAATTCTCAAAGTGACCGAATAGCGACGTATCGCAGAAGTCACGATATGGCACATTTCTAACATGTTTCCTGCGTAGTCACTGCAAAATGAGTACAACAATTAATTTGTGAACAGTCACATTGTGATATTTTGAATCCGTCGTTTCACTTTGACATTTGCAACTTACATCGTTTTAAAGGATCCACAGTAAATATATGGGACCTTTGAGAAACGGGGACCGTTTTATGATCGCAACTTTCACGTACATATCACCTTATAATTACTGCCATTAAGGTCTTAAATTTCAAAATCTGATCCTCGTCTCGAATTCCGAAGTCAAGGGTTCGATTTCCATTGAATCCCTGCGTGTTATTTCTTCTTTTTCTACTGTAAATCCTGTATTGTCTTATACGCAAAAAAGTCAAAACTTTCTAGGCAATGGGACACAGATCTTCATAATGATTACTAACTATGAGAAAAAAAAAGAAAAAAAACCCCTTAAAACTGCTCCATCCAGTTGTATAATAGGAAAAATAAAACATATTACTTGAAATAATGTCTTGTCAGCCATTCATAACCAATGAAGAATCATTACCTAATCTGGAATTAAGCAGTAAACTGTGTTAAGGAACAATTGGGTTACTTTCGAAAATTTTAAATTATTTGTTTTTGAAAGAGCATGCTTAAAAAACATACGATTTAACAATTTGTGGAATAGGTTGACGAAGCTTAATATTAAAAAAAAATGCATATTTTAATCGATGCGCAGATTCAATTTAATTTTTTTTTGCTTCTGCTCATGACATCACAAGTGGTGAAATGCCATTCCCTGATGCCAGCAGCGCAGATCGCAATATTTTGAAATTACATAAAGATAAAAATATTATATAGGGCTATGATATTTACGAATTTCATGCTTGCTTCAGAAAAGCCCTCACTCAAAATTCTTATCATGATTGCTATCAATATTATTGTTTAATGGCAACCTTTTTTCTAAAACAATGCGTAAACATTCAACGCGCCATAAACATCACGAGGAATATTAGTAGGAGAATGTGGTTCAAAATGAAATGGTGAAATATTTACTTTACTTTTAGTGCCGCTTACCTAGTAATATTTTAACTATATAGTAGCATATGTAGTCTACTGAAGTCAAGAAAAAATTACCTCTGAAAATCAAAACATTTGATAATACCAGCAATTTTCAAAAATTGTTACTCTAATCGCAATATTTTCTTGTAAGTCAAAAATTATTCTGATATCATCAAAGGATGAAATTTCTTGTTATTAACACTTCAAATATAAATTGCGACCTTCTAATATTTGGTGCAGTATTTATTTAGTTAATATTTAGCTCATTTGTACTTTTAATATTTTTCACAATTAGCCAAGTACATGCGGGGCAAAGTGGATGGGGCAAAGTGAAATAATTCATTTCGTTTATTCATTCAATCATTTACTAAATCACTTACGTATTAATTTATTAACTAATTTATTTACCCCCATTCCTTCATATTATAGTCCACTTATTAATTCATTCTTTCACTTATTTTCTTATTCATTCATTATTTTATTTCTCTTTTATTTTTCCTCATGTATTAATTAATAAATAAATTGATTATTAGTTTATTATTTCCATATATTTTCATTTATTAAACTATGCTTTTATTTACTGATTATTTTCTGCAAAAATATTTTTCCCAATTCAAAAGAAAATATTTCATTCAAAAAATATTTCGTTTTTCACTTTGCTTCATAAGAAAAAGGGAAAATTTTCGACATTTTTTTTGAAGGCACAATTTTGCTGTCAAAAATGAAAAATAATGTTTCAATGCAAGTTTTATTACAAAATACAATGATCTTTCTAAAAACACTATAATTTTCAATAGAAATTTCCAATTTGTTCATTTTGAAAAAGCTCATTCATCTTAAGTATTTCACTTTGCCCCACATTCCCCTACTATATCTTGCTCCCAAACCGTGGAGAGTTTCATCTACGATTTCTATTGGTTATCTCCAAAGTTTTAATTTTTGCACCTATATCCTTTTGCCTCTTACTGCTTCATTTGTAGGTATATTTTGATACTTTACTCCAAAGTCAACCGTACTTGCACTCACTGATAGCTACTCTTAACAATACATCGCACAGAGGGAGCCAAAAAGCCGACCAAAAGTCAAAATGTCAACTTTACCGATTGGTGTTGACCTTAAGTCTCACAACAGATGGATAAACATGACATTATGTGGAAGTGTTCTTTTTTCATTGAAACTATCCATAAAAATTTGCCAGCAATCGGAACTTAGCACTTTGATGATTCGTTTGTCTTTGTTTACGAGATTTGTTCCGAGATTTTCAGTAAACCTTCACCGTCTTCTTTTTCGCGTTAAAATTATGTTAGAAAAAAAAACATTATGATTTGCCTTGGGGAAGATTTGTAGTATATTATTTATCAATTTCTACTTTTAAAGACTGTTAGTATTTTTTTAATGCAATTCTTGAAGCCTCAGAAAAATGCCCTCCATTTTTTTGAAACTTTTTGCGTAAATGAATGGTTTTAAACACTTTGTACTCATTTGTACTACTTCTAAGTTATACGTTATGTTACTTTAGAATATCTACTTTGATAGTCTGCAGCAAAAGTTTGTCCGAATTTGCCCGAAAAAATAATAAAGCTATAAATAGAGCACATTATTATTTTCATAATTTTGAGCTTTTTCGATTACTTTTAGGTTTTATGACTTCAGTCATGTGTACGACTCAAAAGAAACTACAAATATAATAAAAGACAATACACAAAGGCTGTTTGATGCAAAGTTCAAGCAAATAGAAATGAAACTAGCTGAAATTATATATAACAGTAAGATATCCAATTGTTGCACTGAGGCAGTGATATATCCACATTGTAAGGTTGGTGTTCCGTCCTAAAAATTATACTCAATGCAAGTTAATTATTTTCTACTTAAGAGTGTTAGAACCCCTATTATAACTCCATGGAATCTTCATGCCATATTTAAAGAAAGTAATTGGTCATTGACTGCATAGTCAACAAAAAACAAGTTTACAAATTGACAAACTGCCGAAATTCTAAACTGTAAAGTTGAAACAGTACTTTCTCCGCTCGCACAAGAATACAAAATTGCGTTACTGATTACTTATGTCATTCTTTTTGTGCCATTAACACGAATTATACATAGTTTTTGTATTGTGGAAAAAAAGCATTTTCGTTGATATGGACCGATTTTACTTTTTCTGCATAACAGCAATCACCGGGAGGAAAAAAACAAATGTTCATGACGTTTTACCAAACAGTTACAAGAGAAAACGGTTAAAAATATAATTTTATCATAAATGTAAAAGTAAAAAAGAAATAGGAATGCCTTCTTTGTTGACTTAAAAAGAAGAAATACAGGCAATGACTCCTAGCATATTAAACCAAAGGCCAGGCTTCCTATAGTATACGTTTTAAAGAAACAAATACAGCCATCTGTTCTCTTTTCCATAATTTCCTCTTAGCTTCATCAGATAATATTGAAATAAATAGGCTTAAAATATTATTTCAACTGTAATAATTCAGGATCAAAATTTCAAATAAACAGTTGACTTTTAAAACTATAAATACTCTTCTAATACCCAATACCTCATTCAGGTTTTCTAGAAATTTTTCTTCAGGTTTGCCTTCACGTACTAAAAATACAGAGATAAGTTAAGCGAATTTTTCTACTTCAAAGCTACAACTCACATAATTTTTCAGAAAAAGAGGCTTTAAGTCGCAGAGTCTTGTGACAGAAGAAAACTTTTAAAGAAGCGATTTTATTTGGAATTTCACAAACATTTTCAGCGTAAGCTGATTTTAAAGAAAGCTATTCGATGCTCTTAGGAGTTAAAGCATGACTTCTTAAATTACTTTTATATTTTAAAATTCTTCTAGTTTCTTTGCATGAGTGCCGGTTGAATACATTTGCTAATAAGTGTTTAAATACTTTATGGGGATATTTTTTTTGTTATTAAATTAATAGAGTAAGGCAACTACGGTAATCACACCGGTAAAGGTCAGTGCTTCTTTAGTGGCTACTTCAAGGTTTATATTTTAAAAAATAGGATTCCAGCGTCAAGCGTGCTGGAGGTATTACCTTCTGCACGTTTGAATCCACAGGGAAACTTGGAATCCTATTTTTTAAAATATAAACCTTGAAGTAGCCACTAATGAAGCACTGTGAAGCACTGGCCACTACCGGTGTGTTTACCTTTCTCTTAGCTTTGGCGTTAGGAAATTCATTCAAAATCACAAGAAAAATCTTTTTTTTTCGTAAATGTAGAACGTGTAAATTATTGTCCTGAAAAACGATAATTCGTGAGGATCAAATTTGAATTTAAATTTACATACTGGTGTTGTTGGGAATCCTTATTGCATCATTTTCTTGCGCATGCTAAAAAATGTCATTCCCCCATTAACTCCAGAGCAAACGCAGGCAGAATCAATATCAATTTTTTTTTTTTTTTTTTTTTTGTCGTGTTCTTCACTTACAGTGAATTCAGAACCGAGCAAAAGTATTCAGATTATGGTGGTGTTCATTACATAGGGAGACTGGATATTGGTTATGTTTTCGCCGAGTCCATCAAAATAAGGTAGTTAGAAGGAAAAGGATGTAAGTGGAATTTTTCAAGTTTTGAGTAAAACGCTTTTAAAGATAACGTCCTAGAGGTAGGATTTCATTGAAAAGTTTTCCTAATTCATCTTGTATAGCAGCATCTAACAGGGCTACTAATAGGGTAACAACCCCAGTAATTGGCACTTTAAGAGTTTGACCTTAAACTTACCTCTGTTTTCATTTCTTGGAAAAGAAATATTTACTTGTAAATATTTTTGTATCGAAGAATGCGCATTTGTGTTGTATTTAGTTCACCAAAAGCAAAAATCTTTGAACAGATACTTTAATAAAAATATATGCATAAAAATTTACCAAAATCACCAGGAATTGGCACCTGATACCCCAGTGTATGACACCTTGTGATCCAGTAATTGGCACATGTTAATAGAATTGAAAAATCACTTTATTTTTGATTTTTAGATAACATACAAATTTTATCATCATTTGAAACATAATTAATGTTGATTTAAAGTAGGTAATTTTACATAAATTGATGTTAAATCACACAATTGATGTTAAAAACGTATTTTAGAGAAATAAAATTTGGAATGTTACATGGAAAAAAATATGGAGATTATTGCTGATTCATTAGTTGGCATGCATTTTTGATTTTACGAATAATAGCTGTTTTCACATAAAAAGGAACATCAATCCGATGATTCAAAGGGACCATAAAAAACGGAGCACTTCAATACAGTCGCAATATCCGATTGTGATGGCCAAACATATTTGTGTTTTATTGTTTCTTTTAAAAATTCAATAGTAGATTCTGGAGGATTCAAATCATTTGTAGAAACCATATACTATTGTTGCTGCAAAAGTATCAGAAATCAAACTTGTCCACAATGCACGACGCATTAGGTACTATAAGCCCATGTGCCAATTACCGGGGAATAGCAAAACTGAAGCACCAATAAATGGCATCTATCATTTCTTCAAAAACCCAAAAAGAGACAAAAAATTTACTTCTACACACTCCAAGTAACATCTTTCAACTTAACAAAACTTTTGATAACTAAACTTTAAGAAATATTTTAAGTCAGATTTTAATGGATTGATGTGCATGCTTCCCTTAAGCCAGAGAAGAAACTTTTGCAACAAAAATGGCTGATTTGACACAAGCCACAATTGTTTCTCTTTTCTATGAACTGCTACCATTTTGTAAAATGAATTGAAGTTATAATATTTAAAGTAAATGTACACTCAGTTGGTATATAGCCTTCTATTTTTAAAAGATTGGATAAAAATCTTATTTTAGGACATTTTTAGTGGAAGTGCCAATCAATGGTGACCTGCCAATTACTCGGGTTCGTTACCCTACTATCTCATGCCCCAAGACAGAGGAGGGGTTGCCCTACTATTTGTACTGGTTATCTCCAAATTTTGTCACTAACATCATTTTGCTTCTCACTGCCTCAAATGTGTTTATAATATTGGAGTGCTCACATTGGAGAGTGTTCAGATAGAGAGTGTCCACTGTAATTTGCTAACAGAGGAAGGATAATAATTTGCATTTTGTGTTTTCTTGCAATGAATAAGCATTTACATCAAAATATTATGCAATAAATTATTGTTTAGTTGGGCATTTCTAAAAAAGTGTAAATCCCATGAAACATAAGCCATTGAGAATTAAGTCCATTAAAACCATTACAGATTTCAAGCATTTTAAAAGTTGTTTCATGGTCTATGATAAAAATGATTTTGCGACTAATATTTGTGTGTTTGTGCGTGCATGTATTACAATTGGATCAATTAGAGAGTATCTTTTTCTACTCATGCATAGTTTCTTTAGATTAGTGATTACAGCATTTTATTTGAAGGAAAAATCAGGAAACTGACTTGTTATTTATTGAAAGGGGTAGGTTTTTCTTTTGCTTTGTTACACATATATTCTAATTTATTTTTGAATATTTTTTCAGACCTTTCTTCAAGACTTATAAAACGCAGCTGTACGTTAGACGTTCAAGAGTTGAACCACAACTTGCTACGGACACTCGTTGGTGAAATAAATGCACTTTATCTACCAGTTTGTTGGCACTCTTAGCTTCAGTGAGATGACATCTGCCTCCAGCTCGGTTATTCACTATCCCTGACTGAGGAGTTCTAATAAGAACGAAACTGAGGTCTCAGGATGTGATCAACCGGACTGTCTGGTGAATTGCATGTAGTTCCGTCTCAGCCCTGGCTTAGGGGCGGTAACTCAATGCTAAATCTCTCTGATGTTGTCGTGCCTTTTTATGCATCCTATGCATTTCCTATACAGTAATCTGGCATCATGATGGCCCAGCAATGTGTGAATAACGAGCTGTTTCTAGTGATGTTGCCTTTTTTTTCAGGTGCTGCCCTAAATCTCATTTATTAATAGTCTAATCCTAAATCACACCCATTAGGCAACATGTCCTGTGGAGAACCAGTTACTTTCCTTGCTTCAATACGAACTGATCTTAAACAGTAAGTTACCACTTCTGGATCCTCCATGTGTGTGGATGACGAGCTGCTTCCAGTGAGATTGCCTTTTTTCAGGTGCTGCCCTAAATCACATTTATTAAAAGTCTAATCCTAAATCACACCCATTAGGCAAAATGTCCTGTAGAGACCCAGTTACTTTCCTTGCTTCAATACGAACTGATCTGAAACAGTAAGTTACCACTTCTGGATCCTCCATGTGTGTGGATGACGAGCTGCTTCTAGTGAGATTGACTTTTTTTCAGGTGCTACCCTAAATCACACCCATTAGGCAAAATGTCCTGTAGAGACCCAGTTACTTTCCTTGCTTCAATACGAACTGATCTTAAACAGTAAGTTACCACTCCTAACCCAGCGCTAAGGCAGAGCTACATAAAATATATCGACAGCTCGGTTATACCATCCAGAGACTGCATTTTCGTCCTTATTAGGACTCATGAGTTTGGAATAGGGAATAACCGAGCTGAAGGCAGATGTCATCTTATTGAAGCTGAGAGTGCCAACAAACTGGTGGATAAAGTAAATTTACTTCAATAGCATTACCTTCAATTTACCGAGTTGATCTTCACCATATCCGCGTTCTCTCGCTAGTGAGATAAATATACTTTAACCGTTTGTTGGAAATCTCAGGTTTTTTGATATTGCAGCTGCCTTCAGCTCGGTTATTCCCTAGTCCAGATTGATGGGGTCAAAAAACGACGAAGCTGCAGTCTCTTGATGATATAATATTGCATGAATGAAGTGATCTGATTGGTAAAGATTGGGGAATCTAAAAGCTCAGGACAAGATTTTCAGTTTCCCTCCCCCTCCTCCCCTCAAAAAAGGACTCATATTAGAGTGGGTCGGAGTCAAAAATATCAAGTAAAGAATAGAAAGTGTTCGATTAAGTGGAAAAATTACTCTATAAAAACGTTGAGTAAGTTTGATATCGTTATTATTATTATTAAATGTCGTAATACTTACGCTTTGTTATGATATAACTTTGCAGTACGATGATGAAAAAAAGCATACGCAGTGCTAGAATTCGTGGTTTCCAATGCTACAAAATTGTTGACAGCGAGAAGAAAAATGAAAACGTTCAGTTTGCTGTCTTCTTGCTGAATGTTACCATTATAATAGCATTATAAAGATTAAAATCTTAACAAAAAAATCTTTTACTCTTTGATAACCATTTAAGCTCTTTTCAGCCATTGTTTGTTACCTAAAATAATTACCTCGTACGAGATCAATCATACTAAATTATTTATTTCATCACAGCAGTCTGAACTCCTTATGATTTTCAGAAAGACTTTTCGTTAAGAATTATATTTGAATGAATAAGGAGTTTTAATTACTTTTATTAAAAGTGCTAAGTTAATTATGATAGCAGCGAGCACGATATGAATTTATTTTTCCATTACGTTACAGTTATTATATTAATTAAAAATTAATTAGGTACTGTTGCTTTAATTCACGTCCTAAATGTTTGAATGTGACGAGAAGTATCATTATTATTCAAATTCTACACTTTGCTTTCATTCTGTAGTACTTTTCAGCTAATGTAAGGCACGTTAATATTAAACATGAAAATAAATGAGTAACGAATTTAAACGCAGTTTCAATTATTTTCCTAAAATAAGGAAATTTCATAGGCGTTGAATTTCTTAATTAAACTAATTCTGTTTAATATTGCATGAAAGGTATGCTTGCAGCAGTTTAGTAAAAATTCAAATATCGTAATATATATACGAAACTTTTGCTATGCTTACACTGTACTACATTGAATTAATTTGACTTCATAAAATTGTTTTGGTAGGGAAGTTTGATGATCTTTTTTTTTGTTTGATATTGAATCAAAGCAAGCATAAGTATATGAGAGTACAAACTGAAGATATAATCTGAAATAATAATCTGCAGTAATTTAGCGCTTCAATGCATGGTAATGCATAAATGAATTGTATTTCATTGAAACTCCAATTTAACGTTACTGAAGGGGCTGGATTAAAAAAAATGAGAAAGGCGGGAAATACATAGCGAGCAAAATTTGAAATGAAAATGGTGGTAAATATGATACTTTAAAAAGAGATAATATCTATATTTTACGAAAAGAACATTTTTTATTTTTCATTGTAGATCATTTTAATACGTTTAGTTGTGAATCTGGGCTTTTAGGTGGAAAATTGTGTTTAATAGTGGAGTCATTGAGTTCAAAGTACAAATGCAGCATCTTCCAGGATAGAAACGCTTCGCAAGTTTTTTTCCTTAGAAAATCGTCTTTCACTATTTGTAAGCTCTTCAATGCAGCATTGAAAGAAGGGACAGTTTGTGCATCTGGTTCTTCTTGCTCATCTTCATTGGCGAACGAAAAGTCCATAAGGTTCTGTTTTCATTGATTAACTTTCAACAACGTGAATTGTCTTTAAAAAAGCTCAAATGCAACATGTAGAATGCTCCCGATTATCCACGTGGGGATTTTCCGTGGGACGGATTATCCGCAAGTCAATCAGCAATCAGGAACACGTATTTTTGGAGTAAAATGCAAATACCAATGGCTGTTTTTTTTTTGTCCAAAAATTGCAAATTTCAACACAGTTATTTTTTTTAAATTTATTTTGTGTGCTTTCTTTATTGTACATACACTTGTTCTTCATAAGGGTAGACCGGGGCACGTTTACTCGGATTTTTTTTCAATGAATTTTCTAATTTTCATGTTTTAACTTAGAAAATTTTAGGCATTGCAGTTTTATGAAGCAGTTAATGGAGTCAAAATTGGTATATTCAGTTGCTAAGCTTGTGTTTTTAACCGTTAAAAAATTATTTTTGAGTCCAAGTCGGTCGCATAAACTTGCCCCGGACACGGGGCTCGTTTACGCACATTTATTTTGACATCTAACGTGGTTCCGTTAGTGTTTTGAACATAATGTCTTACCATCGTTAAAATAAAGCAAATTTATTAGACTGAATAGTGTATAAAGTTGAAACTGAAGGGACATGAAGACAACGATTGTAAGCTATAAGATACGAATGTGTAACTTAATTGAAAATTAAATAATACTTTTCAAAACTAAATAGCCAGAAAATACTAAAAATGTTTGAGACAGTTTGGATCGTAAAATGTGTCAGGGGCACGTTTAATTAAGAGCGATCGCAAAGGTGCTCTGACGTTCAACGCGTAAATTTACCTCGTTGCCGAGTTTGGATTAATTTTTAACGTGCAAAAAAAAATCAATACCATTTCAGTTCATACAAATACAATCCTCAAAAAAGAATGAAATTCTGCTAATTTTTATATATTTGTTTTTTCTTAACTATTATTTATTCACAATTAGCTTCAAAACGTTCAACACAAAATTTACCCAACTTGGTAGAAAACAGATTATTCTTTCGGCATGATGGAGCGAAGCTCGACTAATTCTCAAAAACTTGCCACAATATTTGCTAGGGAGCAACATGAATCTGTTATGACTGTTGGCTCTCCATTTATAATTCGTTTTGAAAAAAGGGCCCTGCGCAAACATGCCCCGGTCTACCCACATGTTAATTACTGTTGTGCATGAATAAATGACGTTTTTTACTGCAATGTATATATTTTCACTGTTTTAAGAAAGGATTGTGCATCAATACAGCTAAGTTTTTAGAAAGGATAATTTTTACCTTATTTGTCCCTCATTTTAACCATTTTTTGGTTTGTACGCGATTTTTATTAACCGCGGCACTCTTGCTATCCAATTTTGCGGCAATAATCGGGAGTTTGTTGATTGCGCATTCATGTGGATTGATTAAGATAAAAATCACGGCCAAAAAAACGTATGTTTGTGATGTTTTTAATGGTAATTTCAAAATAAATGTTATAATTCATTAGGCGTTACCATGCATTGAAGTTATAAGTAAGCCATTTTACCTGAATGACCCAGCTGTTGACGGTAGTACATACATTTATTAAGCTCTACACAAATTCTATTCAGTTGATTGATGCGATGACTAAATTAGAACATTTAGAACATGCAACTCCATACTCATTTCTCTTGTGTCATTGTACAATTATTTATGGCAGAACAAACTTATACTCAACCATGTGATTCGGATATGTATTCATTAACTGGTTAATGTGTATAATGCGATGGTGCAAATGTTCCGCAATGTTGAGCGAAATACGACGGCCTAGTATGAGCGTAAAAACGAACATATTGCGATTAATTGGATACAGTCCAATCAACATTTCGAAGGAATTCATCAGTAATGCATTTTAATTGAAAAGAATATAATGCACAAAACCTGTTTTTCTGCGTTTGATAGGGACCGCATAAAAAATCGCAAAAAAAAAAAAAAAGTGCGAAACTTTATGAGTAGCTATAAAAAGTTGTATTCGCAACACAGTTAAAAAGTCTCACGTAGAAAGTAACTTTAAAACATACGAAAAAACTAGGGATTGCTTTTGTAAACGAAATCAATATAAACCAAGCAGTGGAGCAGAGAAGGGAAGGGGGGGGGGTGCAAAAACACCCTCCAGAAGCATTGGTTTTAACATAAATGCAAATTCTAATACAGTAATTTTTGCATGTGAAAGGACTGTTTTGATTTTAAAAACCCCTTCAGAAGGTATTTTTGATTAAAACGAGCTGATATATGCATCACATGACTTCCTTTTACTCCAATTTAGTGATAATAGGGCCTCGGAGTAAGTATAGAAACACTTCAAATATTTTCACCCCAAGTTTGTTGCGAACCGAAGCAAAGAAAACGTTTTATACAGATAAAGTTTTATTATATGTGCAGTTTCATGTGATTCAATGGTTAACTCTTTATATATATAGCCAAATTGAAACCTAATTAAAAAAAAAACACCAAATTTATCACCAAGTTGGCTACAAAACTTGGCGACTAAAAGCTTGGCGATATATTGCCAAGTGTTTGCCAAATTATAACACCACTAGAGTTAACATTGAATTTAACAATGATTTTACCCCAAAAAGGGGTAAAAGACCCCTTTTGGAGCATCCGAATGTAACCAAAAGAGGAGTTGCACAACTAGACTCCACTAGGAGTCTATGTACCAAATTTAAACTTTCTAGGACATATCGTTTTTGAGTTATGTGACATACATACGCAACATACGCACATACGTACAGACGGACGTCACGAGAAAACTCGTTGTAATTATCTCGGGGATCGTCAAAATGTTTATTTCGTGTGTCTGCACGTTCTTAGGCATATATCCACGTGTGGGCGGGTTGAAAAAACATCAATCTTTATTCGGGGGCGAGAAAAATGGAAATTAAGGCCGAGTTTTGAGTGATTTTTTTTTTGTAAAAGGAAGTATTCCTTTTTGTAAAAGGAAGTAAAAAAACCTCTTCAGAAGGTATTTTTGGATATAAAAACCCCCTTCAGAAGGTATTTTTGATCGAAAAATCCCCTTCAGAAGGTGTTTTTGATCAGCTCCCACCCCCAGAAGTTATTTTTGATTAGAAAACCCTCTTCAAAAGGTATTTCTGGCTGCGATAGTGAAACACCTAGTAATGATAATTTTTCCGAAAACTCAGACAAAATTTCCCGAATAGGGTAATTTTTGGGAGGTTACAGTGACCTCCAATCGGGGTGCTCTGTCGTCATTTGAAGATACTACCTCTCTCTCGTTTTAAAAATAATTTAGTCAATTGAGTCCCAATCTGATTGAAATTTTCATATACCACGAAAAACAAAGAAAAAAAAAAGAAAGCACAAAAGAAGGCCGCATAAAAACTTTACTGAGTGTACTGAGTTACAAGCGTATGCACCGAAAACAATTTGTTTTCGGTGAACAGGGATTGCAAAAAAAAAAGGCTTTAAAAAAATCTCGCAAAACTTCACGCGCAGCCATACAAATAGTTTTCGCAACACAATTAGTTTTTTTAATGTGGTGAATAGGGACTGCATGAAAAGTCTCCAGTAGAAAATAACTCAAACGCTTATGAAATAACTAGGAATTGCTATTTCAAACGAAATCAAGAAACGAAGCTAAGGAGATGTAGAGGAAGGGTGTCCTAAAGCGGGTAGTCCTTCGTTAGCGCCCCCATGATGTGTTCCTGGTGATGCATACGCATGTTTTTATCAGTCCTAGCGAAAATGTAGTGAAGCGGCATAGCGCGACTAGACTTAAAAAAGAATAAAAAATAATACATTTCTAAAAACAAAATGAAGTTTTGTAACTTATGATTAGTCGAAGACCAGTTTATTTTTTTGATCGTCAATAACACTACGTTATTCTGACACCATCTACCCACAAACTACGAGTCATTTCGTAGGTTTTTTTTAAATTTAAGGTTGTGTGTAAGTATTGAAATAAAAAACGTGCTTTTTGGCAAAACGGATCGGGCAAAGCGGGTATAGGATTTAATCATGTATTTGCTAACACTTTCTTGATTCGTGTGCTAACTTAGATTTTCGATTTCAATAGAATAAGTATATTTTTAAAAAGTTACTTTTAAGGATGGCAATTAATTAGTCTATTAATTTAATCAGATATTTCTTTTTGTTTTACAAACAAATGTTCTGACTTTAAATTGGATAAGTACAACTGTTTTATATATTTTTTATATAATGGTAGGTAGCTAGTCAACTATATTAATCATATAGAACTTCATATTTGATTGGCAAATGTACCAAATCAGCTTACCCGCTTCGGGCTTCCTGGTTGGGCAAAGCGGGTTTTCAAATGCTTGTAAAAATCCATAATAAACAAATATTAAGTTTGAAATTATTCAAAAATCACTTTTTATTTTGAATAAAAATCCAAAAACTGCAATTTTCGAGCGTTCTTCAAAAATCTACCCGCTTTAGGCCACCCTCCCCATGTCATTTTTTAGAATGCGAACTTTCTTGTAGTAAACTGACTCAAAATAGCTTTCGTCACTAGAAGATATTACATCTCACTAATTCAATTGATAACTTCGTCCATTACAATCTAATTTGATTGACATTTTTATATACCACACGCAAAAAAAAAAAAAAAAAAAAAAAAAAAAAAAAAACATGGATTGCATGTGGTATTTTATAACGAAAGTGTTATCAACAAGAAAGTTCCACTTTTTGTTCTGTTACAAGGAATGTGCAAGGAAGAGTGCAGTATACCTTATTCAAATATTGTTTTCTTTTTATCTTGTTAAAGAACTGTATTTATTTCTTTTTAATAGCAATTCCTTTCAAAATTGCTTTGTAATGAGAGTTATTTACGTCGAAATGTCGGATTTTCTCCTGAAATGCCACAAAACGTTTTTTTTTTAGCCTAAGTTTAATTTTTTAGTGATTTTTCAACTAATTTTTCAATTAAATAACTTTTTGAAGTACATAAGAACTTCAGAAACCACAAGCCTTTTCCCTCAAACCTTGATGACGAAAGAAAAGTCATCATATGGAGATCACAAATGGAAAGGAACACAGAAGAGCATAAGTAGTCCAAAGAATGGACCAACACATGGAATAAGATTATATTCTTACATGGTTCGTCATCAAGGGTAGTTGAAGTGTGAATTTTCTTTTCTTGAAGGCATGACATATCTTATTAAGCCTATTTCAATGCATTAATTTAAATAACACCAAAAAAAAAAAAAAAAAACCCTTAGGCGAGAGCTCTGTGGCAATGTTTTACAGAATTTCAGGCTCAAAAAGCCGCGGGCTCCCTTCTTCATATCGCAAAATTTAGCAAAACTACACCAAGTATAATTGCATTAAAAAAGCGAGTAAAAAGTAAAAACATACGTCTGTTTAAGACTGACATTTTTCGCCTTTTTAAAGATTTTTAAAAGTCATTGTTTTTGGAAAATGCTAATGCGATGAGAAAAAAGTACGGTTAGTTTCTTCGTTTAATATGAAAATAATGTCCAAATCCGTAAAAAAAGCGAAAGGTTTTATAACAAATACAATGCATGAGAATCAATTATTATTGTATCTAAAACGTTCAACTACCTCAGGCTTGATCACATTATTTTATTGTTTGAGGAAGTAATTTTTATCGAAATATAAGGTATTGAAGCTAAAAACATGTTTTCCTTACATAAGTAAAAGGAGATTGAAATTCAAATTTAGTGCAAAATTACAAATGAATTATTCGGAAAAATATCTAAAAAAAGAAGACAAAAAAAGGAAACAAAAATGTAAGCAACGCTGAATTATATTTTATTTAAATTTATTGACATATTAAAATCGCAGAATGTCGTCCTCCTATTCGCTGACAACAGTATTTAAAATTAAAAATTAAAACATTCCCGACTGAATCGCAAATGTAGAATCAAGATGGAAAATTGAAAATTCTTTTAAAAGCCTTATACTATTAAAATCAATTGCAGGTATTTTAATTGCAAGTAATAATGGATGATGAATTTCTCACCAATTTGCTATGTTAAATGGCTCGCCCATGTTACGGTTCCACGTTATGATAATTTCGTAATTTACTCTACCACGTTGTGATAATTTGCTCGGTAAAATGCTCTTAGAATATGAAAGGAACAAAATCGAATTTTCGAAAAATCACTTCGAGGTGCCGACCCCCTTGCTACAAACTAATTTGGTGCCAAATTTCATGAAAATCGGCCGAACGGTCTAGGCGCTGTGCGCGTCACAGAGATCCAGACATCTAGACAGACAGAGATCGAGATATCGAGACAGGGAGACTTTCAACTTTATTATTAGTAAAGATATTCGTTAATCAATGTCATCCGAAGACGCAACTTAACGCTCTCGATCAACTCTCCTTTTGAACATTTTTTTTTCCTTTTTCAAAATCGGTCCATCCGTTTAGGCGCTTGAGTGTCACAGACAGATAGATACACAGACACGTAGATACAGATACAGAAATGAGATTTTCTAGGCCAGAGCGAAGTTCTTTTACCTGATGTGAAGTATTGACACGAAGGAATTGACATTAGGCAAGGTGGGAGGGGGGTTGTGGAAAAAAAATTAGTCGTTTCAGGGCCACTCTATTTACAATATTTACAATATGTACAGCACATGTGAGAAGCAAGTGTGAAATGGAATAAAATATGAACGAGTAAGTCTGGAGTAAGATAGACGAATGAACATGGAGGTTTACAATATTTACAAAATGAACATCATATGTGAGTAGCATGTATGAAAATGAATAAAATATGAACGAATAAGTCTGGAGAAGATAATCAAATGAACCTGGTGTAAATATGAGATAAATGAAAAAAAAAAAAAAACCAAACAAGTCAGGAATAAAATGGGTACAATATTTACAAAATCATGAGTGTTAACAAAGAGAAGCGGGCCAGAACCGCAATACACTACCTCTCAATGGAGGAGTGTATACAAGAGAGTCGTCCTAGTATACTAGGAGATAAATCCTAGAATACCGGCAAGCAAGTATTAGGAGAGTGTGTATGAAATAAACATAGAATCAAAAGGCATATTTTTCCCTCCTGTACTATAGGTATAGCGTATTTGCTCATAAATGAGCGGATTTGCATGGATTTCAAGTTAGGTGAAAAAATTGATGACAGCCTCAATTACACGTAGATACACAGACACGTTAAACTTATAAACCATTTCCTTTGTGCGTCGGGGGTCAAAAAGAGTTCATTTTTTAAATATTTTTTCTTTTTTGAGTAATTATGTATTTAGAGGTATTGTGGGCTATTGGATTTTACTTAATGTTTTTATTTATTTATTTAGTTCACGAGCGCATGGAGGTTGTTTTGGAGACCAAAATCTGGATGCGCTAGTAATTTTGCAGTTTATACGAGGGCTGTTAGAAACGTATCTGACCTAATTTTTTTTGTGTGAAAACTTCGTGGATATGAATCAAACGCACCTGCATGCACAGACGATGAACCTGCATGAATTTTCTTCCGTCTGTAAATAGCGTCATTTGTTGGCAAACAAACTTTGACTGATGTAAAGTGTATTGCTCTCGGAGTATTTTTTAATTTGAAGTAAAATGACGAAATGACTAGAGCAGCACTGATATTTCAATCGCTTCTTAAGTTTAGGGAACCGCAGGGCCGTCCTAGCAGGGTACGGCGCCCAGGGCGAATACTTTTAGGCCCTCCCCCTCCACACTTATACAGAAGTGAAGCTGGTTATAAAATACTTCAGTACACACGTACAGAGTAAGATGAATATTGCCCTTCTTTTAAAGACCCCAAACTCACGCTGTTAACTATAGTGGTCGTATAATGAAAAAGTACAGAATGTTTTCATATCTAAATTGTCAATTATAACAGATACATAATTGAACACGATACATCTAAGTATTAAACAAGAAAACTAAACCAAATCCTGTGGTACAACAGCCAGTGAGGGCCAAGGCCTACTGTGCCCAACTCAGTTTTAAGTATCAAACAAGAGAGGACTTAAATCTAATGTGTTAGTATTTAAAAAGCTATTTAAGAAAAATTCTTTAAAAAGAAAGAGAAACGAGCTGATGTGTGCATCACATGACTTCCTTTTACTAAAATTTTATTGTCATTTTCCCATTATTGGCAATTTTAATGTGATCCAATAGTTTACTCTCTAAATATCACCACCAGTGGCCAAATTAAAACAAGATTTAAAAAAAAATCGCAAAATTTGTCGCCAACTTGGCGACAAAACTTGGTGACTAAAAGCTTGGCGATATATTGCCAAGTGTTTGCCAAATTATAACACCACTTGAGTATACATCGAAATTAACAATGATTTCCCCACAAAAAGGGGCAAAAGACCCCTTTAGAAACACCCGAACGCAACCATAAGAGAAGGTGCACAACTAGACTCCACTAGGAGTCTACGTACCAAATTTCAACTTTCTAGGACATATCGTTCTTGAGTTATGCGACATACATACGCACATCCGCACATACACACATCCGCACATACGCACATCCACACATACGCAGATACGCACATACATACGTACATACAAACGTCACGAGAAAAGTCGTTGTAATTAACTCGGAGAATGTTAAAATGGATATTTCGGGTGTTTATACGTTCTTAGGCACTTATCCGCGTGTGGTCGGAGTGAAAAAAAAAAAAAAAAAAAAAAAAAAAAAAACTCAACATTAATTCGGGGGTGAGCAAAATAGAAATTAAGACCGAATTTTGAGTGAAATTTTTTTCGCGAATACAATACTTCCTTTTTTGTAAAAGGAAGTAAAAAAGCCTAAATTGTAATGCACCAAAAGCTCAATTTACGGCGCACTCTCGTGCCCGTTGTGATCGCCCCGCACTTTTCCTCTCTTCGGACCACCCTGGGAACTGCCACAGGCGCAAGGGGCCTTATCAAAAGGGTAAGTAGCCCTTTGAACTACTTAAGCCAGGTTTTTCGCTAAAAATGCTGAAATTCAAGGTTAGACATACGCTGAGAAATCGTTACAATGTAATACTTACTTAGAGTTTGACCACCTTTAGAAAATAAAATTATCGAAACGTTATCTGTACGCTATAAGTAAAATTAATAACTGAAGTTTTTTAATACTTTAATTTAATTCGTCGTTCAAAATTAATAAATTGTTGTTTTACAGAACACGAGATTTAATTAATCCTAATACGTAGTACAACATTAAGTACTGAATTTAAATAAAGAGCAATACCAATCGAAATTCATTCCTATTAAGTCCATCTGTGGTAGAACATAGGAATGCCAATTATGATTTTTGTTGACTGAGATTATCTTCGTCGCCAAGCAGATTTTTCTACATGTTTGAGAAAAAGTTTTTCATCGTAACTTTTGAATGAAAGTAATAGCAAAAACAAATAAATAACTAAGAAGCATATTAGGATATGTGCCTCAGGAGATTCATCCTCATTCCATTTATTTTTCTTCGAAGTAATTTGCATCATAGCTTATATTTCTTCTACTGCGCTTTTTGAAAACTTCAAAATACGGTAGATTAGATTTTTTCCTCTTGTAAACCTATTTCTGCTTCCTTGGAGTCAAGTTACTTAATCCTTTTTGTATTTCGAGAGAACATTTTTCAAAGTTTTATTGAAATATAAGATGGGCTTAAATTTGTAAAGAGGTTTAAAGATATTTTTGAGGATTTAACGGATGTTTTTCTGAAACTGGCAGAAGGATTATTCTTGAAGAATTCACAGAGAGAAATGTGCAATTTAAAAAAAAAAAAAGTATGCTATTGGCAAGATAACATGCAACTATGTTATTAAAAGTATTATCTATTTTCTAAACACAAAATCAAAAACGAGCTGATGTGTGCGTCACATAACTTCCGTTTACACCAATTTAAAGTTATGTCCCCGTTATTGGCAATTTTATTGTGATTCAATAGTTTACTCTCTAAATATCATCAACAATGACTAAATTGAAACCAGATTTAAAAAAAAAAAAAAATAGCCAATGGCGACAAAACTTGGCGACCAAAATCTTAGCCATATATTGCCAAGAGTTTGCATAAATTATAACACCACTTGAGTTTACATCGAAATTAACAATGATTTCCCTACAAAAAGAGGCAAAAGACCCCTTTAGAAACACCCGAATTCAACCAAAAGGGGAGGTGCACAACTAGTCTCCATTAGGAGTCCACGTATCAAATTTCAACTTTCTACAACATACCGTTTTTGAGTTATGCGACATACATACGCACATCCGCACATATATACATACAGACGTCACGAGAAAATTCGTTGTAATTAACTCGGGAATCATCATTATGGATATTTCGCGTGTCTATAAATTCTTAGGTACTTATCCACGTGTGGTCGGGTTGAAAAAAAAAAAAAAAAAAAAAAACAAACAAACTCAACGTTAATTTGGGGGTGAGCAAAATGGAAATTAAGGCCGAATTTTGAGTGAAATTTTTTGCGCGAATACAATACTTTCTTTTTTGTAAAAGGAAGTAATAATAATAGATGTTAGAAAGGTAGAGTTAGAAATCTATAACAATGGGGTGGAGTGAAAAGAACAAAATTGAGAAATATGTAACGCCAATATGTGAAAAAAGTTGCCTCTTACAAGCCTATTTATCATACAAAATTTCAGCTAAATTAAATAGTATCCTTAGCTGCCCATTTCACTTTCACTTTTAAGTATTTAGCCTGTTTTTTCACCTTAGCAGGCAAAAGTAGAATATTAAAATTTAATTATCTCTTATTTAAAACTAAGAATGGTTGAAATTAAACTCTAGAGGAACAAATACTTAATGTAAAGTTAATTGAATGACCTACACTGGTGAACAAAAATCCTGAAATTTTGCGACTAAAGTTACTGGCCCAAAGTTAACCGTAAAATCTTATTTTACTGTAAAATTTTATGGTAGACTAAACGAGAGTTAATAAACAAAAAAATACAAGCAACAGGTTCGATCTCAGGACCTTCGTATTGGCAGGCGGCTTCGTTGTCCACCACACCAGTTAAGACACAGCGAATGAGGGTAAATACGGTGTTACTGTACAACCACGAATTGTATGGAATTGGCAAACGTCTAGTTAAGACAAAAACTATATGAAACGGGGGGGGGGGGGGGGAGTAAAAATTTGATGCGCGTGTTCCGCTCATTTGAATGAGACTCTGCTTAAGGCTAACATACATCTGCAAAAGCTGACGTCCCTAAAAACTAATAGATGCGCTCATTTCCACCTGTAAACCGGATGTTTGCCTTTCCATTCAATCCGTGGTCAGACAGTATCTGCTTCGCGCTGTAAGTCACGCGGTGCACTCCATTTTTCGGGAATATTTAATAAAAAAATAATTTGAATTTTGACATCTTGAATTCAAATTATGTTTTTCGCAATCTCGAGTGTGTGTCTGTAGGCGTGTGTGTTTGTGTGTGGGGGGGGGTATGTGTGTTTATGTGTAGGGGGTATGTGTATGTGTGTGTAGGCATGTCTATTTGTGTATGTGTGCTGGCATAAGAGTGTGGGTAGTTGTGTGTATGAGTGTTTGTGTGCGTGGGGGCGGGGTATGTGTATGTGTGTGTAGGCATATGTGTTTGTGTCTGTGTGCAGGCATGAATGTGTGGGTAGTTGTGTGTATGTGTAGGTGTCTGTATATTTGCGTGTGTGTATGTGTAGGTGTCTGTATATATGCGTGTGTGTATGTTTGTGTGTGTGTAGGTGTATGTGTGTGTATGTGCATGGCCCCACTGATGCGCTGGCGCTTACCAGGCCTTGACAATTTTTGACTTTCTTGTGTTAAACCGGGGCAACTATTCCTGCACTTGAACATGGCCACACTAGATGGAAAAACCTCAAAACTTCATATTTGCCCATTCTGACCGCAAGGAGGCGCCACAAGCCACGGTTGCATCCACCAATCAACGACAAGTTTCAAAGCTTGTTTATTTTAATTAATAAATGGAACATGTAACAAACATCAATATTTCGCAAGATGCTCAGAAATATACCGTAAAAACCAATTCGAATCGAATTAGTAAAGTTATTTAGCTGATTATTTAATGCGTAAATGGTGGATCTAAAGTTGGTTAGGCAATTTCTTTTAATTTAATTTTACATGTTCATTTATAGCTTGTGTATCATTTGATGGATTATTTTACGCTTAATGGAGAAACATAATTATTCAGAGGATTATTTTTTATTTTAATGGACTTTTAGATCTTGTTTCTAGGGCTTATCGCTTCGCTTACAAGTCTTTGAAAAAGACAAAATAGTTTATGGTATCGCCAAATAAATACTTCATATGTAACTTGAAGTAGTCCCCGACAATAAATAAAATTGAAACTAATCGCCAGATTAAAAAATGCTCCGCTACGTACCTATCACGGAAAATTACCGCCCACTTTTTTTTTTATTTTAAGAAATGCTAGATATTTAGAGCTGCTCCTAATGCTATACTATTAGAACAAGATTACAAAAATTTGTAAGCAGATCTTAGATTCCTGCGGATACTTGACGGTCTACTGCGTGTGTGTGTATTTTATTTTTCCAACAGAAAATTCATATCCTAATTTTCGCCTAACTTGGCGATCAAATTTCCTGCAAAGTTTCTAGTTCAAAGCTCCTTTCTCATTCATGCTTAAAGTGTAGAAAATAGTTTTTTATGACGAATTCAATGCTTACTGGATTTTACATCGCTAAATATTTTAATTTTCTTAAAAGTACAGTAAATTTGCGATACTTCGAAGTCCGATAAATCGAATATTACTATAACTCGAAATTTTTATCAAGTCTTGACAACTTAGTCTTTAATTCCATTCTAATTATTTTAAATAATTCGAAGTTAACTTCTTTCAACTCGAAGTTTTTTCCAAGATTACTCGAAATTATTTCGAAAGAACGAAAAAAAGAAAAAGAAAAAGAAAGAAGTGACTGTGGGAGAATAATTATTTCACCTTCACTTGCAATCCGAATTTGAAACGAATGAAGATGTGCACATTTCCTGAAGTAGAATCAGCTCTATTCAAGCGGTTCCAGCATGCTTTTGATTTTTTTCTATCAATACATTTGATTAAACTGTGCATATTGTGCTAAAAAACTTAAGTTCTGTAATTTTGTCTGTTATATGTACATATTAATTAAAGTATTCGATGGTTTTTAATATTAAAATATCAAAAACCAAAACTATCGTAGAGTCAAACTTTCGATAAGTCGAAGTTTTCCGTCGGTCTTTTTACATTCGAGCTATCGCAAATCGAATGTATGTTTAAAAATATCATAGAAATGGCAAGTAAAAAAAATCATATCATTGTTTTGCTTTTGCAAAGACAAAATAAATTTTGTACGGAACTCTCCACTGCTAGGATTTTACAAAATATCAACACTGTTGATATTTTGTAAAATAATCTGTTCCCCATTTTTTTTTTAAATTAGTTTCACAAATTCATGTGTAGATATTTGAGGAGTTTCTTTCCCTATTGCATGTATTTGTTAAATGTTAAAAATAAATTTAAAAAAAATAATAATAATTTGAATTTTGGCTGCTTGATGAGTTCGAATTAAGTTATTCACGATCATGAATTGCGATAGGATCCTACTCGTTGGGTTTCTTGTTTCTACAAATGGAATGAAATGGACCAAGAAATTTGCACCCGTTATAATATGACTGTTGATTTTTAGAATAGGTAATACGAGGCCGTAAGAAAGATAAATATTTTATGGCCGAATCTGACCTTTATCATAAAAATTATTTACTGCGTGAACACTTTGTAACAATTGAAAAATATATTGAAGTAATAGTACCTGGGATGCTATAGGTAAGGTGGGAGCCTGGGGGTGGGGATAGAACCTGAGCTAAAGTGAACGCTCTCCGGTCTGTGCGCCTTCCGATGTGTGTGTGTACACCCAAACCTGTTTTTGTGCGGACTTTTTTTTTTGTGTAGTTTATAAAAATTATTTATAAAACGAGCGAAAATTATTTATCAAACGAGTGTTTGGTAGTATCATCAAGGGTCGACAGGGGCATCCGATGGGAAGTCACTGTGACTTTCCAAAAATTTCTTAACTCGGGGAAATTTTTCGGGAGTTGGCAAAATTATCATCGCTTGGTTTATTTTGATTTCGTTTAAATATAATATTTTGGGTATTTTCTACGTGAGACTTTTTTTATGCAATCCCTATCCACCGCATAAAAAAATATTTTTTAACTCAGTTGCGAAAACTTTTTAAAGCTACTGGTGAAGTTTCAAGCATTTTTTTTACACGATTTTTTTATGCGGTCCCTATTCACCGCATAAAAAGAGGATTGGGTGTATATATATACATTTTTTTAATGCTCAAAGCGTGTGAAGCAACAGGGTCGTTTCCGAAATTTTAAGGGTTTTTTTTTTTTTTTTTTTGAAAGAATATTTTTAAAATCATAGGATCTGATCATTTTTTAAAATAACTTGACTAAGTTTAATATTTAAAAAAAAAAAAATGCATTAATCGGTGCGCTTTCATTGTTTACGCTTCTGCCGATGACATCACAAATGATGAAATGCCATTCACTGATGCCACTCACAGAGCACAATATTCAATTAGTTTCTTTACTCACAAGTGTTGGCAACTATATGATTGATAGTAAGCGTAGAGTGCAATATGTAATTCGCTTCTTGATCATCATAACGTAGAAACGCGGTAGACAGATGCGCCAAAGTACATTTGTGACGTCATAAAGACCACGCCTTATTTTCAAAATCGGACATTTAAAAAAATTAATTAAAAACTAAGCTTCGGGAAAATGAAGGTTTTTTCCAGCTCCATGTTATTTTTATTTATTTTTTGATTATGCTATGAATTTCCTTTTGTAAGAAAAAAAATCTGCACTTTTTCGAAATAGCTCTTGTGCACTAAGCGTTTGTGCATCTCTATGCGTATTGTGCACTACTATACTACTAAAATCTACAACACTAAAGTTATTATAACATGAGATGTGCTAAAAATGGAAGGGGAAATAGATAAATGACATTATTTTGGTGTCCGTACAATATTGGTGCGAGAACCACGGACCCGTCGTAGAACCATGTATTAGTCACACTCTGATTTTAAATGTTTTTAAAATTACGTTAATGGTTCATTTTCTTAAATTGCCATCATATTTTTAACTTTTCTATTGTTCTTCTCATTTGAAAAAGAATATTCCTAACCAGGTCTGTCAAGTGGGGATATCACGGTGGGGAGGAGGCAATTATGACACCCTTAAATTTTACAAACATACTAAAATCAGGCATTTTGCTCGTATTTTGTTGTTTTTTCCCCTACACAAAACCTTTGCCCCCCCCCCCCCGCGCGAATTTTTAAATGTCGGGCCTGTTCGTACGTTTTTAATTAGATTCTGTTCGTCGTAAAATATACACTACATTACGAGCGAAAAGAATGGCAATTGTTAACGTAAATTCCTATACCCCCCCCCCCTCTAATCCCCATGAGTGTCAAAAGGGGCAATGAATGACCCTCTCAATTTTTGAAAAATGAATGTATTTACAGATTGCGGAGCGTGATTTTTTTTTTTTTTTTGATGTAATTTATTGAGCAGAAAAAATTCGCATGTAAATGAGCATGTAAAATTAGAAATGAGGGCTGCCT